>NC_080750.1:52409880-53010475 GCF_020826845.1 Diceros bicornis minor | reverse complement strand
ACTGACAGGAAGAAGGAGAGAGAGGAGCAACTAAACCATGTGCTACGGTAACTTTATAAAGCAAGGTGAAATTAAGACAATAGAATATTGTGCTGTCATAGCAACTTCTTCATCACATTTTTATAGAATTATAATGCACTTTCTCTAAAGATGACATTGCCTCTGAGTCTTTATAAAACGTACACATAACTACCAAAAGCAATATTTAAGTCAATATTTATTTAGGCAATGACTAGGTCCTAGGTCTTTGATCTTTGACGACAAATAAGACATGGTCCGTATTTTCAGGTGCTTCAAAATCATTACCCTAAATCCTGGAAACTCTCTGACTCTATCTTTTATACCCAGCCTTTCATGCAACTTAATAAAGCAAAGCTCTATAAACCCTTGTGAAAAAAAGGGAGAATTCTTTCATAACCAGTATGTGAATTTCTCTTTTAAGGTTGGAAGTATATATTAGCATTAAAAAAAATGGTCCCCTTGTTTATTGGAGTCCAAAACTAGACTAAATCAAGCCCTTAGTACTGTCAGATGTCAAAATATAAAACCTTTAGGAAACATAGCAAACTTTAGAGAGAGAATAAACTGTCATGAGATAGTAAAACATTGACAAAGGCCTTGGAAATTCTGGGATATTTGTGTCTTGATACAGGTTTACAAATTTTCTCTTTTAAAATTGTCTTCAGATATTTCTTCTACAAAACCAAAAGGGAGAGGAGGAAAATACATTAAAAATGTAGGAAGTGACAAAATTCATGCTTTTCAAATCACTTTTACTGGATTCAAATCTTAATATTTATGAATTTAACCTATAAAGAACTAGTTAATATAGTTAGTTAATTTATGAAATTTAAACTTCAATTCCGAAAGCTATACAAGGCTTTAGGCTTTGATCAAAACTTTACCATACAAAATTATTTACTCAGTTTAGTTCCCTCATACAAAACTGACATGAGATAAGAAGCGGTTAGATTTATGTGTAAATCCAGCAAGTGAGAAAATAGAAATTAGTTTAAGGTAGGTTGTCAGTTCAATATAAGAAAAAATCTTCATTAGAATTAGAATTCTCTCATCTACCTCTCTCTCTCCTGCCCTACTGCCAATGGAATGGCAGTCTGTAGAAGTAAAGAGATGCCGACTATCTTTTACTATCATAGGGACAAAGTAATGAAAAGTCTGTAGAACCATTTACTGGCAAAGAGGCTGGTCTTGGTGCCTGAAATTGAATCCAGACTCTACTCCGCTTCATGCAGTAGAAACCGCTGATGCCCGCTGCCCCTAAAGCGAGACATCCCGAGAAATAGATGGCCTGCCTAAATAAAATATTTTGTCCATTATATAAAAGTCTTGTTAGTTTTCAGGAAAATAAATTTTGCACTGTTTCTTTTTTTTCCAAGATTTTATGCTACTCTAAGGTATTTACCAAGTTTGCTAGTTATTTAAAACTTCCAGCACGTCTGTTTACTATGCAAATAGTTGTGGGCATTGACTGGCAGCGACTCCAAGCCTGGCTCTTCCTTTCTGGCTCTGTGCTGGGGGGAACTAGAGACACTAAAACAGTGATTTCTAACATTAATTTGCATAGGAATCACAGCGGATCTGGTTAAAATGTAGACTCTGATTTGGTCTGGAAGGAGGCCTCAGAGCCTACATTTTAACCAGCTCCCATTATTACAAATAATTATCATTGTCATCATCTTTATTAGTATTATTTTTTTTTTCTGCAAGAATAAACTTTTACTCCTCTCTGAATCATCTGGTTCACTTGAAAACTGAGGCACGTAACCAAACAAAGTGTAGTTTGTCAGTGCAGCATTTATATAGTAAAAGGAGTATGAATAAAATAAAACAAATGTTTCATATTTTTAATTTCTTGTAACAACTTTTCACATGTAATAGGATTCACGTCTTGATGGATTATCAAACACAGATCAACAGTCCAAGGATATAACACTTCACAGAAGCAAAAACATTACTTCTGGGGAGAAGAAAAGGCCAGATGATTTTTCAAAGGAGACGAAACAGTGCAGGAGTACATAATCCCATTTTTTATTTATTGTTATTTTTTCTGAACTAATAGCTTCAGAATAGCTTTCTGGTACTGAATATGCCATGAATTGCTTCAATAGAAAACCAAATCTTTCTTTGAGAGCAAGCTCAAAACTGCTGTGAGTTAGTAAGCCAAGTCATTTATGTGCAGACTTGGTACACTGTAGTCCATATACATCTTTAAATTTTGATATTATCAACAGAAAAAAATAGACATCTTAGAATTTTCAACCTATCACTTAGTTTAAAATGCACAATTTCTTTCTTAATATTGCACACATTTGAAAGTTTCCTTAATTCATCTTCTACTTAAATCTAAGTGTCCTATTGCTGGATGCTAATATAGTTTATTTTTGCATTGGTACAGCAAGCTGGACCATGATAATTTATATTAATATGGATTTAGAATTTGCATTATAATCTAACATATATTTGTCATTTAGGCTCTGTGGTGTTTGTAATTCTCAAGTCCACTTTGGAGTTTTGTTTTTCTCTCTCTTCAGTATTTTCTATTTATTTTGCATCAAAAAACTAAAATTAGAGATGATCAGTTTTGAAAGTGTGAATTATCACTCATTAGCCCCATTTAATACCGTGATCTGAGGTTAGTGCTATCAGAACCAAAAGCAATATGGGAAACTGGTTATAGATGACAATACTAGAGAAACGCCCAAGCTCCATTAGAATATTTACTACTGTTTGGAATTCTGCTTGAATTCCTATGGTCAAAAATGGGGTGGAGCTAACCAATAGGCCAAAACAGAATGTCAAGAAGAACAGTTTTGAGACAACGTGGAAAACCACAGGTTTTGTTTTTCTCGTGAAGGTTATCTGTATTCATTGTACTACAAAAACAATTTTTTTAATCGGAGGCCAAGACAGAGTGCTTTTATTGTCGTAGGCAGAGTAAACACATTTTATCAAAGAGTCTATGGTGAGAATAAGCAATCCAAGATTGTGATTCCCTACATCCTAATTTTAAATGACATCTTTTCCACCCACTTCCCGATTCCCCAGTGATCTTTAGAAGCTGGGGTCCAGGAACCAGTTTTAAGGGGGCTTTGAGTCTGTGATTTCCTAAAAGCTGTATGCAAAAAATATGTATGAGTTTATAAACACAGTCACCACATGTTCTGCAGGGGAGAGGTCCACAGTAGACTGTCAGGAGGGATCACATGAAGAACCACTACTTTTGCCAAATGCAAAGCCTTTCAGTCTACTTGGGAGAAAATACTTGCAAACAAAATACCCTCAAGAAAATAAACATATTTACTTGAATTAATGTGAAGATATTCGACAGCTGGTTACTACTTGACAGCACACTGGAATAGATAAAATGATAGAGTCTCCTCAGGCATTACCTAAAGAAAGTCCTCTCAGAAATCCCCGCTCCCCAGCTACCCCAGTTAGGTGTCTCCTCTGCTGCCATCTCTTGCCCACGCCTCTCTGTAACAGGCCAACACATAAGATCTCATAATGTTTCCAACTCTCCGATTCCTCAATCTAATTTTGAAAATACTGACCACAGGAAGCATGTGTTGCTCCTCTTTAAGCCCTCACTGACAGAGTGCCTGACATAAAGTAGGTCCTCAGTATATGTTTTAAGGCACAAAAAAATGTGAATGAGAAAATACCATGGATTGAGGTATAAGTTGTGTATAACAAAATGAGGCTAGGCATGCTACATACTTCACAAATTTGCCTTAAGACCCAAAATACTAGATATTGGACCATTACAAAGAATGAATATTTCAAATCCTTTCAATCTAGAGTGGACTACTGCTATCTACTTTAAAAAAAGAAAAATCAATTAAAAGGCAGCTGTCTTTTTTTATTCCAGTCGTATATATTACTAAGTGTAGTTATGGGAAATGTGTCCCTTTTTTTCTAGCACCACACTGATATGCTCAGGAAATACATGACTGAAATAACAGATCAGTTATCTTGAGATTTATGGGATTTGGAGAGATAGCTCAAAGATTCGACAATAGCCAAGAGCAATTGCTTATTACACTTTTTCCATATACAGTTTAAACTTTCTGTTTTTATTGACATTGGATTTAGGGAGGAAGAATGATGTCATGTGAAGGCCTGACAAGGCTGCTTTGGCTGCTCTAGCCTACAATAAAGGCCTAGTGAAAATTTCCTCAGACAAGGGCAACAGTGAAGGCTCAAAAGTCAACTATTTTTACATGATTGACAACCACCATGCAAATTCCCAAGGAAAAGTAAGATTTGGCAAAAGTTCTAATACATACATTTTGGAGACAATGTCACACTATTTAAAAGAGAAAATAATTTTCTGATGGCATTTTGTATTCACCGAATAACTCTTTCCTCCAAAATTACACACATGAAAGTTAATGTAATTTCCAAGTTTGAGAAACAATTAACTAAAATTTTAAAAGCTCTTGATACAATACAATAAAAAAAATCACCGGTATATTTTTATATAGACTCTGAGAAAGAGTCCTCAAAAAAAAATAAGGATAAGAATTTTTTTCATGTAGTACATTTCTTTCTTAAACTTGTAATAATAAAAAGAAAGTATTTGCAGTCTATTTTAGTGGTTGTTCATAAGAACGTATCCCATGTAATGTTTTATTTAAAATATTTTATAGTTTTTTTCAAAAATCTGCATTTTCACTTCTACCATGTACTATCACATAAACTGAATAAAGTCATCCAATCTACGATTAAAAAGTGTGCATGCAGGAAGTACAAATGACGAGTTAATTAAATGGTTTATTTCCTTCCCTCATAAACTGGATTGAAAAGTACCTCTGGGTAACATGACTATTATCTTTAAATACAAGTATCTTTAAATACTTTAAAACAAGATTCTTTTATCTACCAAGAACAGATTTTTTAGAGAAAGGGGGTGTGGTACAATATAAAAAGCTAGATGCTGTTTGGATCAATGATAATAATAATAAAATAAAACTGTCCAAACACACTCCAAATTTAGAGGTCGCTTCAAAGAACACAGGACTGCTGGGGCTGGCCCAGTGGTGTAGTGGTTAAGTTCGCATGCTCCACTTTGGCAGCCCAGGGTTTGCAGGTTTGGATCCCGGGCACGGACCCACACACCACTTATCAAGCCATGCTGTGGCGGTGTCGCACACATAAAGTAGAGGAAGATGGGCATGGATGTTAGCCCAGGGCCAGTCTTCCTCAGCAAAAAAAGGAGGATTGGCATCGGATGTTAGCTCAGAGCTAATCTTCCTCACATACACACACCAAAAAAAACACACTGGCCTGCTGCTTGAGTTAAACAATCTTTTTCAATTGTTTCCTGAACCAGAAAACACAGTATAATCTCAATGCAAAATCAAACGTTGAATCTGAAATGCAAAACAAATAAACATATGCATATACATACACATATACATATACACCATGCTAGAGCAAGGAATATTCCTCCAGAACATGGAGACATTTGATGATAAAGTCATTTTTCATGATATTAATGAGTTTCAAGATGAATCTCGATTATCAACAGATTCTGAACACAGAACACAAGCAGCAAGTTGTCTTTTTTAAATCTTTCTTTTTCTGTTTCAAATGCAATTTTACATTATGGATATGATTAAATGCTAAATTTTCAAATAAACATATCTTTCTTTTTAAGTCAGAAAACAAAATGTTTCCCATAACAAAAGATCCATTGAAATACAATATCAATCTGCATTTATAGCCCACAATGCCCATGGATAGGATTTCTCAGGACATTTTTAAAATATCACCCATACCACAAATATTCATTTCAAACTCTTTGCCTCAAAAGAGAACATCGACAGAAAAGAACTTTGATCAAGAAATGTAAAAACAAATATTGAAACTTTTTTTGTTTACGGCTTAACATTTTCTGTCACAAGCTTTAATAAAGTGAATTACTATAGTTCGTAAGTTTTTAAAAACTGTCATTCTTATACTTCTTGAATAATGAATATGTAATCAACCACTACCACATTTAGTTTATTTATATTTCCCACATCATACATCTTGTAACAACAGAGCAAACACTTGCTTTTTTCTTCCCTTAAGCCTGTAATTATTTACATTTGCGAACAGTGTAGGAGTCAACTCTGATACGTCTTTTTTAATTAAGTTTGTTTACTTTCTAAATATTGACACCAGCTCTTGGAGTAAATCTTGATGTCTTCCTGGTAGTGAGACTGTTCATGCAAATTTGCTATTTTCAATATTCTAGTGATGTTTTACCCACTGGCTGGTCACCTTTTCACTCAAACAGAAGAATCTTTTTTCCCACTTTTTTCCATTTTTATGTAGTGTACTGTTATGATGGGCTAAGAGAGAAAATGTTGCATCTTTGTAAAAGATTTCCTCTTGGTCACAAGTCAAAGGCTGGAGTCTTTTTTTTCGTTAATATTCCCCACCACACAACCCACAAAACATGTGCTCAATGAAATAAACTTTACAACATTTAAAAACTCACTGAAATCCTAAAAACTTGACTCCACATCCTAAAAACTTGACTTCTGTTTCTTCTCTTCATAGTCTGAGAGATCTTAAACAATTGGGAAGATAATTAAAAGGAATTTTATTTACTACAAAACAAGCAAAAAATTGAAAGATCTGTGAAATATCCTGTCAATATTATTTACAATGTTTTAAACTTTTCCTTAAAAATTCCATCAAGTGTCAGTAACTGATACTAAAATCAAATGGGTGGTGCTTAATATTAATAAAGTAACTTCATCAACATTACCTCATTTGAGCCTTAGAAAATTCTAGGATATTACTAATCTGCTGACAGAATTTGCTTTTTTAAAAACTCACCATTCCTTATTGCCTATTGTATTATAATATCTACCCTTTACTTGATGTAGAAGTTTATTATCACTGACTTTAGGTCATCTGTTAGAGTTACTAGATTCTGAGTCGGAAGCATTATCTGTCTAAAAACTTCAATTTGAGGTCATGCTGGTGACCCATTTTAACCACATAAAGGTCTCATATGGGAAATAAAGAAATAGGTGGTCACTTTCCTTTTAGATTTGCAGAAACAAGGATGTTACCTGCACTGGCATATAGAAATAATGTACTTGATTGAAAAATGGAAATGATCTACAAAGGGAGTACTTACTAAAGGAAAATAGAGTTCCTCATAACTTGCATACTGGAAGGGACAAAGCCACCAAAGACTCTGCTTATTATCTACTTGCAATATTAATGTTATTGAGTAATCTGCTAGTAATGTTTCAAGCCTTGAGATAATAAAGCAGAAGAAAATCAATGTTGAAATAGAAAAGAAACACATGCATATTAAGTAAATAAAATCTTTATAGATACCAGGAAATTATAGTCCTTAATTATGTCATTTTTTTAATTTAAGTACTTAGAACTGGACTGGTAAGTTTTAGCTAATAGATATAAATTAGAAAATTGGCCATTAAATCCTCCAATTTCTCTGTAATATTACTGATGAATTAATTGTAAAAAGAAAATAACTTAGAAGTTAAAAAAAAACTACCAAATGTGTATCACAAACAAAAATTATATATTTAATATTGAGCAAAATAATGCAATTGGAAAAAAACCTATATATCAATTTACTTTAATAAAGTCATTGGAAGCTTATAAAACAAACCAATGTCTAAAAAATGAAAAGTAAGTTCATAAATAATGAAGCCCCCCAAAAGAATAATATGTTTAAAAACCAATGTTTAAAATCCATTTTTTCTTGAATTTCATTAGTAGTTTCTTGTGAAAAAGCAAATGAATGATTGTTACAGCCATGGTCTCAGAGAAGAAAGTAACTCAAGTATGCAGCCAATTGTAATGATGGACTGTCACTCCGAGATACTCAGGATTATGGTAGTTAGAGCTAAAGGCACAGAACTGGTAAAACCAGATACTCTGGGAGCAGTTGCTAGGGTGATGTGACTAATTCTAGCAGTGAAATCTATTTTTAATATTCCTTGCAATGATTCAAAGGAGCCCTCAAGTTCTTGAGCCTACTGTAATTTTTTGAATGGTAAAATAGGAAAATAGAAGGCTAAATAGTCAATTTAAAATTTTCTTTGAATGGTTGCTAAAAGTGCCTACCTAATGTGCTAAATTATTTTTTTCCAGCTTTATTGAGATAAAATTGACATGTAACATTGTGTAAATTTAAGGTGCACAATGTAGTGATTTTATATACATAAATATTGCAAAATGATTATCATGATAAGGTTAGATAACACATCCATCACCTCAAATAGTTACAAATTTTTTTGTGTGATGAGGACTTTCAAAATCTACTCTCTTAGCACTTTTCAAATATACAATACAGCATAGTTAACTATAGTACCACACTATGATGTACTAAATTATTAATCCATTAAGGAAAGGGATTTGGGGTTATTTTTGAATTCCCAGTACCTAGAACAATATCAGGCACAAAATAGAAGTTCAAAAAATAATAATTAATAATAAAATAATCTTTTAATTTTTAATATAATAAAAATAATATATACACATATTTCCTATCTCCAACCAATAAATAGCCTAGAAAAAACGGATAGCCAACACAGTGGTAATAAACACCACTAGGTTCCAGAAAAATTTCCCAGTAAAGAAATCAGAATTCTTTGAAAAAAATGACTGATTCTAGGTCTGAGGTAGGAAATAAGATGAACCTCGAATATATTATAATACCAGAGAGCAACAAGGCTGCCAAAGATTAAAGCATTGTGTTAAAGAATTCAGGAACAATTCAATCAGCTCCCACTGGCCAAAAATGGGACAATTTGAGCATTGATAAGGATAATAAATGATTGGATTGAAACACATTATCAAATATGTTTAAGTCCATTAGTTCACTAATAATACCAAAAAAACAATTGAACACCTTTGGAGGTTGCTAGGAAATCAACTCATTTATTTTACAAACATATGTATAAAAAGAAATGGATTTTAAAAAATGCATTGCCTTGGCCAGCCCCAGTGGCCTAGTGGTTAAGTTCAACACACTCCACTTCAGCGGCCAGGGTTTGGTTCCCAGGCACGAACCTACACCACTCATCAGTGGCCCTGCTGTGGCGGTGGCCCACATACAAAAAGAGGAAGACTGGCAACAGATGTTAGCTCAGGGTGAATCTTCCTCAGCACACACATACACAAAAAAAAAACCACATTGCCTGATAACTAGTGAGACTGGGTATTCATACACACATACTTGGAACTCTTCCTCTTTTGTGAATTTTCCATTCCCATTCTTTGGGATGGTTTTTCTTTGGAAGGTTTGTCCTATGTTTATTGATTATAGGTGCTCCTTATATACTCTGGATACTATTTTTCTCTCATTACAGTAGTTTCTGGTTCATAGTGAGTACAGTTTATTAAATATACTCAACTTAAATAAATGCATTTAATTTTAACAAAATAAATGTTGTAACCCTTTTCCTTTATATTTTGTGCTTTTGAGTCATATCTAAGCAACACATCTTTTTCTGAGGTCATAAAAAGAGTTTCGTATATTCCCTTAAAATTCTAAAACCTACTTTTCACTTGTATGTCTTTAGTCTACATTGAACTATTTTTTCTGTAAAGAATGGCCATCCTGGGCCAGCCCCCATGGTCTACTGGTTAAAGCTCAGAGCGCTCTGCTTAGGGGGCCCAGGTTCATTTCCCAGCACGGAACCACACCACTCCTCTGTCAGTGGTCATGCTGTGGCCATGGCTCACATAAAAAAGAGGAAGATTTGCAACAGGTGTTAGTTCAGGGTGAATCTTCCTCAGCAAAAAATAAAAAAATAAAAAAGAATGGCCACCCTTTTCCAAATATCTACAATGCCACCTCTGTCATATATCGAGACCCTCTATTCTGTTTCATCAGTATGTTAGTCTTTAATACCTGCAGTATTGATAAGAACCTCTTTATGATGAATCTTTATATCTAATACGATTAATTCTCATCCTACATTTTCAAAATTTGCTCAGTTGTTCTTAGCAGTGATTTTCCATATGAATTTTAGAAGCAGGCAGTCAAGCTACAAGAAAAGTTCTAATGAGATTTTGACTAGAATTGCATTGACTCTATAAATTAACATAGAAAAAACAGTCATTTTAAAAATATTTAGTTTGCACATTTATGATCATATTTCAGCTTATTTTAATTTTATTTGCCTCTTCCCATAAAGGTATAACTTTTTCTTCATAAAGATCATATATATGCCCTGTTGAATTTATTTCTAGGTAAACATTCAGATTTTGTTGTTATAATAAATACCAATGTTTTAAATTATATTTTCTAGGTGTTCCTTGTATGTAAGAAAATAATTTTTACATTTTGATCCCATAGTCATCAGAGATGTTGAATATTTCCATTGGCTCCAATACATCTCTTGCATTTCCTATGAAGACAATTCTATCAATTGAAAGTGATAAGCTATGTTCATTCTTTCCAGTTCCAGTGTATGTGTGTGTGTGCATGCATGTACGTGTGTGTGTAAACTTCTTTTGTTGTTTTATAAAATTCCTAAAATGTTAATATTGAAAATAAGCAGTGATAGCAGGAATATCTGTCTTACAACTTTTAAAGGGAAGCCTTCTAATATTTTAGCACTGTCTGTGCTTTTAGCTAAAGGGTTTTGGCAGATACTCTATCTGGTCATAGCAGCTCTTATGTTCTTATTTGAATTTTAGGATTTTGATTTATAAAACAGATTGGCCAATAATATTTTTTCACTTATTTTTATAGTCTAGTTTTAGAATCAAAGTAACAGTAACCTCATAAAATGAGCTGGCAGACATTATTTCCTTTGTAGTCACTCAGACAATTTGTGTAAGAATGGGATTATCTGTTCCTTAAATAGTTGGCAGAAATTATTTATAAAGTGTCTGGGCATGGTATTATATTTAAGAGTAGATTTTTTTTCTTTCTTAACAGTAGCCTACATGTTTCCTGCCTCCACCGCCCCTGTAAATACGGAGCAGGCTGGGAGAGTCTTTTCCATGGTGGTTTTTAGAGGATGCTTTGATGGGCCGCCCAGATCCCACCTCGTTTGAAGAATTTATCCCCAGATGCTGGAAAGGTTGCTGCCTGAAAGACTTCACCTGTCAGCCCTTTTGGGTGAAGACTTGCCTCATTCATAGCCAAACCCACTTCCTGTAGGTAGCCAGCATCCAATGACTGGTAGAGGAGAGTATATAAGGTATAGTCCCCTCAATCTAACTTGGGACATCTCTGATGGGTCAAGCTAGCATCAGAGCTCCAGATTTGTCTGAGACCTTCAAGACTACATTACAGCCCAATATCTTCCTCTGCCCAATCTTGCTTCCTTCCCTTCCCTTTCACAAGTGGTGAGCCAACAATTCTCCCTGATAAACTGCCACATGCTAATCTCCACCACAGTCTCCTTCCCCAGCAACCCAACCTGTGGCATTTACTGCCAATATTGGTACACATAAGCAGGCACTAAAATGAGATTTTGGCAGTGGAGATTTTTCAGTGGCAATGAGAACTTCATCATTGGTTGTAGGTGGAACACAAATAGCCTCCGGCATAAGGTAATAGCATAATTGTTAAATCTTTCTCCTGTAGTGATGGTAGACTATACAAGGGAATGCTGGTGTAATGTATCAGGTCTTGTGCAATATAGGGGAATGAGTAACTCTAAGGACAGCAAATTAGGTGACTAATGCTAAACTCCATTGATGTCTGTTAAATGTTAACAAAAGACTGAGAGCAATTAATCAGTAATTGCAAGCTACGGGTGAAAGCCATAAAGTCTTCTCATTAGCATATAAAAATGCTCTCATCTACAGCCTGATGGCAGAGAAAGTTAAAGAAGAGGTCCAGGACCTAATCCTAAGAGTTATAGATCTCTAAGGAAGGGCTATCCTCCCAATCTCAGCAGGTCAGCTATACCAAAGTTAGGTTCTACTTGGGAAATAATGGTACCCTGACACATGGAATGAAGAAACATGGATTGAAGCAGCTGAAAATCTTGAATCTCCAGATTTCTTTAAAAGTTCCGAGTGTGTAAAAGTCCTATTAGGACTAGTGTTCTCCCCTTATTTAAAGATGATGTAGTGACTCTACCCTGACAGACAACGTGCACCCCTCAAGATTTGCCCTCACTTCCCTTTCTGGCCACTAACCCAATAACTCAGGTTAAATCACAATATAACCTGACCAAGATGAGTTGGGCCTAAAATGGGAAGCAAGGGACTATATCCAAACGGATCTATAGAACCTAGACTGTACCTGGAGGAGCTCAGAGAGTACTCAAGGACTCAAATCTAAGGGCGGAACGTGAAGCTATATAAAAGAGTTTATTCATCTGGAAGCACTATCCTGGGATACAGGTTTTCACACCCTTGAAAGAACACCGGAAGATGATGCAAACATGCTATTAGGATAAAGCACTGACCTACCTTAAGTGAGAGAGAAATATCAGAATTGTCATGTCAGAGGTATTAAGAGGCTCAGAGAAGTAAATATGCTTGAATAGACAAACTATGCTCAGCTAGAAAACCCACCCGACGATGATACTATAGAAGGACCCTGAAGATACACCTTTTACCAAAGCTATAAGGAACACACCAGAGAAAGAAGAGCCAATATCACAAAGAAGTGATAATCCTCTGAAAGCCAAAACTGATGGCAGAAGATGATGTTACAGAACTGGGCTCACAGACAACAATGGGTATGACAGAATCCCAAAAAAATAGAGGTCATAGGATGATGGGCAATTGCCACAAGCCAGGGGGAGGCAATTATCATAATGCATGGCGAGGCTTTAGTCACATGCAGGAACACTGACCCTCAGAGAGTTATGAGATAGTTAATAGAACATGGCAGAAAAGGGGCAAAATAGATGGGCAGCCAACCAAGGGTATTATTCAATGTGTACAACCAAAAATATGAAAGCTGGATGATCAGAAGATTGAGAGTGGTACCTCCCACCTCCCAAAAAATACCTCAATGAGCTTCAGGATGTGAGCCAGTTTTCAGACCTGGAACCCATATAGTGAAGGAGGGATCAGCTTCCAAGAAGAAGGACCCCATAACACCATGAAAAGAATATATGATAATGATTCTTCAGCCTTTCCACAGAGGCCTATAGCTATTTCCTCAGATAACCATACACAGACATTTTGAGGACTGTTGGAAACAGAGCATGAGAGAAAGAAGTAGCCCCTTAAAATTGGATAAAGAGAAAATATCTAAAATTAACAAATTCTTAAAGGCTGGGTGTGGCCTCGTGTCACAATAAAACGTCAAGAGGGGGAAGCAGAAGTGGTACTATTACCATCACTCTCAGCTGCCCACATCCCCCACAGCTCTAGACTGAGCACTTAGAGATCCTGGTCCACAAAGAAAGAGCTTCTCCATCAGAAGATAAGGCAAGAATCCCACTGAACTTTAAACTATGACTGCTGCCTGGGCATTTTGGGCTTTTTGTGCCAAAGGACCAGCAGGTAAGATAAGGGGTCACCATCCTGACAGCATAATTGATCCTGATCATCAGAGGAAGTGGAGCTGCTGTTACACACCAGGGAATGGAAGAATATGTTTGTCAGCAGGTGATCCCCTTGAGCACCTCATAATACTTTCTTGACCAACTTCGACTGTAAATGCAGCAGCCATGGCCTGAGAAAGGCATGGTAAGCAGTGGCTTAGAGTCTCGAGGATGTGGGTGCGGATGACACCACTGGGTAAGATAAGCCATCTAGACTCGCCAAGGAGAATCTAATACTGCCAACCCACAGGGTGTGACCTTGGGGAGAAAAAAAACTCAAGAATTCCAATTTCTGTTGCACATGATAGATACTGGATCATCAGTTAACCAATTCAATTTTATAAATACTATTTATTCTTTAAAACAGAATAATTATAATCACTTAAATAATGTGTTAATTATATTTTTAAGAAGCATACTTTAGAATAGGAATTTTGAATAGGTAAAAAAGTAAAGGTAAATATTCTTAGAGGCCAGTCACACACAATCAAAAGAATAATGTCTATTTTAAATGTTAGCATTCTTGTGCCTTCTATGAAGAAAAAAGATTTAAATTCAACCTCCTCCTACAGCTTTCACTTACCGGAGAGAATAAAGATTGAGCACGGAAAGTAATATGCTCTAATATACTTTAAATGTCTCAAAGAATTTACCTGCTTAAGAATATTATATTTGGTCATATTTCTGTTACTGTAGGATCCACTGTAGTGAATTCCCACTGGATCATTTCCAAAGCCATCGTGAACATGTACGTTTGTGTTCATTCTTTTGTACATTTAGAAATGAAAGAAAGGAAGATTCCTTAAGAAAATAGCAATGTTTACAGTATTTTTAAAATAATTCACTTCTAGTATAGAGCATCTGTAAGCACAAAAGTAGTAATTATAAAAATTATCTAATTATAAATATTAATTGGCAAAAGCAGAAACTAAAATTTTTTTAATTTTATTTTTTATTCAAAAGAGTGGTCTTCTATGGCCTTGGAATACTCATTAAAAGTTCACTGTGTACATCCTGTAAGGTAATGAGACATTCGGAATCTTTCTTAGCCTGTGTATTTAATATTAATGAATTCCCTTAGAGTTATGCAGAATGAAAATCTGTGTGGGAACTGTAGATTCCTGTGAAACTACACATAAGATGTCACACAGAGTAAAACTCTATCTAAGAATAGCAACTTCTCATAAACTTTATATGATAAGAATGTGCCCTAGTGATAATAAAATATACAAAACAAAATTCTTCAAAGGATCTGTTAATGTTTTCAGCATTTTAATATGAAATAGTCCTCCTAAGTACAGTGATTAATAATTCTGAACTTGTGCTCTATAGGTTATTTTCATGACATCAAGAATGCCACACATCCACGAAAGGAAGAGGAAAAGAGACTGAGTAATTTCTGTTAGGTCATCTCTAAAATAATAACAAAAAAACAACCAATTTATGACACTCTCTGTTATCACAACTTGAATCCATTCAAGGATATTTTTCACATATTTTTCTCAGAATTTGGTTTAGAACTAGAATTGTTGAATTTGGACCCTGTTAGAATATATGCAACATATATGCAGCATTTTTTTTAAATGTATATATATAAATACTTACGATGTTATGCACTCCAACTCTACTGAATAAAAGTTATAGACGATCTTGATGTTTAATGGCTTAGGGTCCTGAACTCTTGCTAAATGAATATCCACTGAAACACGATAATAAAGGTAAAACTACATATGCAATGATAGAATAGACTAAGTATTTCAATATAATTAAACACAAACATACTGGGAATGACTGAAGATATTTGGCCAACGATTAAGGGACAAATTAAAATTTTCAACTGAACTCAGGCATTCTGGACTAGATAGAACACAATTTAATACAGGCAAGGCAAAATTCCCAAGTTCAAAGAAGAAGGTCCCATGGGCATCAGAAATCTCTCATAAAATATTGGAAATGAATCAGAAACAAAAATATTGTTTAAAATACCCAGAAGTATAAACTTAAGGGAGAAAGCAATTCTCAAATATGTTTTGAGTTTTGCTAAACATGAAGTGTCTCAAAGTGAAATTTGATTTTGCCAAGCTCAAAACACTTCCAGGTTCTCCAAGGCTTTACACATACACATTTATATTCTTTCTTTTCACCACCTAGGCAGCAATGAAAGTAGTTTCCAAAACCACAATTGATATTTCTTTGACCCAAGATATCATAGTTCCCTATGTAGCTCATCCTAACTATTGCTACGGTCACATGGAGGGAAAAGCTCTGACTTTTAATTTAAGAGATGAACGACTATAACAATTCCAATCTCATGGTTTGAAAAAATGACATTTTGGTAGAAAACATTAGAATTTGAATCTTTTTTCTTAAAAAAATACTGTCGAAACAAAACTCACCGTCTCCCCCTTTTAAGCCATCAATGTGGCTAAATTGGCTTAGATTTTTCTGAGAGAGCCAATACTTCCATGTTCCTTTTAATAATCATGTATTTAACACAATTATTTTGGCAAATAATGGTCCTCTAAAACAGAGCCCGAAAGAGTAAAGACTGAACCTGAAATTGATAACCTCTTTCCTGAAGAGCAGTGAAAAAACAGTGTTTCTCACCATTTGCATCCTTTGTCTTTGTTCCAATGCAAGGAACTGATAAATTAGCAAGGTGGGGTAAGAATTCAGAATTGGAACTGGGCACAGAAAAAGTGTACTTTGAAATCCTCTGGCCTAGAAGCAGTTTATTTACTATTAGAAGCACATGAGTCCTTTAGGTTAACTATGTGATGGCTACTAATGTAATATTTCTTCAAAAACAGTCAAAACAACTTCAGAAATGTAGATATACGCTTCTTGTTTAGAAGTTCTGTGTTCTGAAAGAAAAGACATGTACAAATAAATAAAAATTCTTGCTCTGCAAACAGAACCCTGAGACCGAAGGCAAGTAAAGCACTCATAGGGGCTGGCCCTGTGGCTTAGCAGTTAAGTGCGCGCGCTCCACTACTGGCGGCCCAGGTTCAGATCCCGGTCGCGCACTAACGCACCACTTGTCGGGCCATGCTGAAGCGGTGTCCCACATACAGCGACTAGCAGGATGTGCAGCTACGACATACAACTATCTACTGGGGCTTTGGGGAGAAAAAGGGGGAAAAAAAGAAAGGAGGAGGATTGGCAATAGATGTTAGCTCAGGGTCGGTCTTCCTCAGCAAAAAGAGGAGGATTGGTATGGATGTTAGCTCAGGGCGGATCTTCCTCAAAAAAAAAAAAGTTAAAGCGCTCATAGATACCTTTTCTCTGATGTTTACAACATACAGAAGGGGTGTAAAAAGTGCTAGGCATGTGCTTATTTCTCATAATAACTCTACGAGCCTGGTACACCCCTTTTACAGATAAGATAACCAAAGTCAGTGAGGTAAACAAACTTGTCTAAGTTAGTTTTAGTAAGGGATGGAATTCAAACCCAGGCATTTTATCATTATGTTATATTAACTCATCATGAATAAACCTTAAATAGAAATCATACTAATTATAATCAGATAAAGGATAAACTCAACATAAATTCTATCCATTACCTTTAAAACTCTTTTCCTTTCCAGTGATATCTTAGTATTGTCATTGCCCCCATATTTAGTATGAATCATCACATTCTGTTGACTCTGCCCTCTACACACGCCCTAGTAACTTTTCTGTCTTTTCTAATGTTTCTGTCAGCATGCCAGGCCAGGCTCTCATCACCTCCTAGCTGAACTAATTAGTAGCTTTCATATTGGCCTCTGGTATGCCACACCACCAGATTAATCTTTCTGGAACACTTTTAACATTAGTCTTCTGCACAAAACCTTCAAATGGCCCCATCTTCCCTGGTACTATTTCTCGAAGTGTGAGTGTTGGATTATACACGTTAAAATTAGTGAGGAGTTAGAAAAAATGTTGATACCTGGTCTTGAACTCCAATCCATTGGAACATATTCTCTGAAGATAGGGTCCATAAATCTGCGTTTTAACTAGCTCCCTGGGTGATGCTTATAAGCCCTAAAGTTGAGAGTCCCCCACTCCTCCAAGTCCAGTTCCTTCCTTGGTGCCCGTCTTGTCAGCCTTCCCATTGTCCCATGACCACAGGCTTTGTTCTACCTCTCTGTCTTCATTCAAGCTATTTGCTGATGCTCCCTCTCCTCTCACCCTTGTACTTTCTAAGTTCAAATCCATGTCCTTCACGCTGCCACTCTAAATACAGTGATGTTCCTTAGTATTCCAGGCAAGTGAACATTCCACATCAAATTCTTAGATGGCAACATAATAAAATATAATACACAAGTACCTATCTTCATGAAAAGTGAATAGCTGATATTCTTTCTCAGTGACTCATAGTAGGCACTATGAACAGAGATTATTGGAAACTGCAGGAATACACATCTACGTTGGCATTAAGGTCACTGTGTCCTCCCCTGGTTGTATGGGGTCACTTCTTCAGCTATTGGTATACTTAATTCCAAAATCTTTGCTCAGTGCTCTTCTAGTTCTCAGAATCAATATGATGTGGGTCAGTAAAGCTGATAAGTAAGCTTATTAACAATCTTATACTAAGAAAGAATCAATAAGACTCTGGTAGAAATTCCAAGAAATAAAACGCCCAATTAACATAGGGTTTTGTGACACTGATTTGTGTTGCATATTGGAGTCCTTTGTTTACATCAAGATTTAAACTCTCCTCTCTAGGGTTGAAAAAGCTCTAAATTGACTTCAGGGTAAATGAGTGTTGATAAAATCTTTTGTAAAGGGTTTTAACATGTAGGGTTTCTTAAAAGTAAATACAATCTCATCAAAATTATCCAAACATTTCTCTAAAGAAACATATTAAATCTTTTATGAGTCTATATACTATCCCAATATGATTCATCTACATTTAAATTTTGATTATTTTAATCTAACACAGACCAAAGTCATGGACAGAGTAAAAATGCGATTTTAGAAATCTAAATGATCTGAACATAAACAACCAGGTAACATCAAACAACATGGTTCTCACATATTAAAAATGAAAAATATAAATGCCCCAAATTATGCAAAGGTAATTGAGATGCATGGATTTCTTTATATTTGATCAAACTTTTCAAGAGTCTCTTGAATACCCAAACCACAACCCTTTGAGGTAGGAATTACAATATATGAGGAGACTAAAGATGAGAGATTTAGTGAATCATCAGAGTCAGATGATCTGGCATCAAGGCCAGAATTGGGGCCTAAGTCTGTGTGACAACTTTAAAGTCTGAGCTCTGGAGTGCATCATGCCCAAACAACACACACTCACAGACACACTCAAACACACATATAGAGATTATGATGTCGTGTGGTTTATATATCACAATGTTGCTCTCATAATATTGTATTCATAATTATTCTCATAACTAACCTACTGTGTGTAACAAGCACTAAAGTTAGTATGGTGCAAGCATTGATGTACAGTAACTTATTAAGTAATTGGGTTATTTTCCACAGATTTTAAAAAATCAATAAATCAAATTGAGGCGTAGAGAAATTCAGCAAATAGCTGAACAGATTCAAATCTAGACAGTTTGATTACAGAGCCCAAAAATTTAACTAGAATTACTTTTCTATTATCTTTCTTTTATGGCACTTAATTCATTTTAATGCATATGCTAAGATATGTCTCCCCACGTTGTTGTAAAATCTTAAGGGGATTTTGCCATATGTAGCTTAAAATCTTGAGATTCTGGCACACGATCTGGCATTAGGCGTTAATGACAACACAACTCTAGCAAAGATATCACTTAACACATGTTATTTCAGTAATCAGTGATATTTTTAATAATGTTCTGCTGGACTGGTATCTCTTTCTTCCATTTCTCCCAACCACACTTTTTCACTTCATCCATTGTCATATTGAAGGCACAGCTGCTGTGAATTTGTAAACCTCAGAGCCATCACCATGGAGACTCATCCTCTCCTTCCAGGTGTACATAGAGACTCTTATCTGTTGAGCTTCCACCCTCCCTTCTCACAGTTTATGATAAATTATAGACAACTGCGATCCTTCCAGTCTTCCAATAATATTATACATTTTCCCTTTCACTTGCATTATCTTTTCTTGTTTATTTATTATTCTTCAATCCTCATGACAAAAATCTTAAAATTACAGAATCAAAATGCAACCGTCCCAGCTATAAGGAGAATATAATTTACGCCCTTACCCTGACAAAGAAAGAAAATACGATATATGACAAACATAAAATAGTGATAAGACCATCAAGTGAAGAAACTAATCTAAATATGTGCTCATTTAACAGTCTTTGTCTGTAACACTGAATCTTAAAAAGGTAGAATCTCAGACTTCTTTCTCTCTTTTGCTGTCACACACCAATACTGTGCTTGGTTGAATTTTTTTTTCCTCCCAGTACTATAATTAAGCTTGTGGTCATAATTTGTTCCATTTATCTTTTTGTGAGTCCACCAATATATTCCAGATCCTTAAAAAATCTTCCTTTTGGAGAATCCACTTGCTTCCTCTAAGTATGTTTACCCCTTTTACTCCTCTCAAATGTACAGGTATTCTGAGCATTTCAGGCAAATAGTTTTAGTCAATCTCACTCAAAGATATTCTTAGAATCTTCCTCTTGCCATATCCTTTGACATCCCCCATTGCTATTGGATAATGTTGTGTGACCCCTTGCAACATTTTTATACAAATCCACTTAGTGAACATTGGAAAGAAGCTAGTAATTATTTGAGGAGTTAAAGTAATAAAGATCCGAAATAAGATATAATAAAAATAAATTCAAGTTTAAAAGTAAAAACCAGAAGATAGTATCCAAATTAAGAATTCTGGCCACCAAAGTTTGAAATAGATAAATTAGGTGAGCACCCATGTTTGATAACAAAGATCACTTTAAGGAAAGTAAAAATACAAGGAATATTATAACTCTTTATTACAAGAGATTCTGCCACAGGATCCCTTCTTAGGCGTAGAGCTTCACAATGATTCTCCAGTGGAATTTATTTCAGTTACAAAAGGCTAGCATTCACAATCCATTTCAGAAACACCTTCTCCCTAATAAAGTTACAAAAAGAGATTTAAGGGAAATTATGCTCTAGTATTAAATAAAGAGAGGTGTATCAATGGCATTGTGTCCTTGACTACACTGAGTGAAATTCGCTCTCTTCATTTGTATGAAAAATGTGACAACAAGCAAATGGATGACCGATCTCAAAGATGTTTTTTATGACAAATAAATACCACTGCAGTTAACATCTCTGCAAATGGAAAGTAACAACAACAAAACCAGCTGGGTGCTGCAGTATGAGGTGATATATAAATAGATACTCCATGGAGAGAACACAGCGTGGAGAGGCAGGTAGAAGTTAGCTCCTGGTGCCACAGCGCTGGCACGGTTAACCAGACTCCAGATGGAGAAGGGAAGCTTGGGGGAGCCAAAGTATGTGAGAAGCACAGGCTGTCCATCTGGCAGTACCTCACGGTTCCTGAAAACTGCAGGTTGAGCAAGAACCTGAGCAATGACAGTAAATAACAAAGGGCAAATACTATACAGACTCACTTGGACCTGCCTCCCACGCTTGATCCTCTGTTACCCAAAGCCATGGTTTAGTGTCAAAATGTAGAAGTCACTCATCCTTTCAGCATGACGCTGGTAATCAAGATGTCAAACCTAATACTTATAATACTACGCCTTGACAAGACAACAACTACTTTTAACATCTTATTTTGACCTTCATTTCAACTTTACATCTTTAGACATGTTAAGTCTATTTGAAAGGTTTGCAAAAAAAAACAATTGAATCTACCAGCATTATAATTCAGTGAACATGAATAAGTGAAGTTGGAAATTAAGAAAGTATGTCAGCAAAGAATCTATGTATCTCAAGTTTTCTTTTTCTTTTTAAGCTCATTCTTGTTCTTTAGTGGGAGACATTTTATCCACTATAATTTGGAAAAAAAAAAAAGACATTTTTTTCCTTTAAATTATTGGATCTATTTGCCTTTTGAAAATATCAATTTTTTTTCTCCCTACTGATATGAATTATGGGGAGTTAACATAGTATTTTGGCAGAGAGTCAATTCTATTGTGCCTTCCATTGACTATTAATACATCAGAATCATGAAAACAGTAACCATGTCTGTCCTTAAAAGGCACTCAATATCCTGGGACCATAGTCCTTCATTTCTTTATTTACTTGTACTTTCAAACTCTTCAATCCATTCATTCTCATCAATCTTCATTCGTAAGAAATCTGTAAGATGCAAGCACAATTATTAAGTGAGAGGTCCCGGGTCACAAAATGATGAGGGATATCTAAAACTCAGGCTTTTAATTCCTTGCCCAGTGATCTCCCCATTTCACCTCCTCATTATTCAAATCACTGTTAAAAATATTCAAATGAATGCACAATTTAGAATTCACTCCCAAACAAGTTTTCTTCAAAACCAAAACATTGTATCATTTAAATGTTCCCAGTGTTTTCTCAAGATCGTACAAAAATTTTAGAAAGTTATACCTGATCCATAAGATTTCATAATTTTAATAGGCCAACCATATGGGCAAAATAACACTGAAGCATTATAGAAATTTAGTATAATCTTTTGGTATTTTTCATATTTAGAAGAACATCATTTCACATTTTTCTTGACTTGGCCAAAACTGTAGAGCCCATTAGAATAATTTGATAAGCAGGAAATTCTCCATTTTGAATCATATGACAAATATTTTACCACAGGTATTATTTGTAACTGCAAAAATCAACCTTTTATTTCTACCTGTTCAGAGCTACCTGAACATAAAATACAATAGAGCAGTTGTTCAGATTTATAACAAAAATGTAAAAATAAGCACAATGCTATACAAAGTATGGTACAAAGTGGATGAACAGCTCTAGCACTGTGCTCTTTAAGATCAACAACCGTGCTCTAAAAAGTATGAAGATGTATGAACAGCTAAAACTAGGTTGACTTGGCGGAAATGGACCAATGCCCATAATAGAGTTAAAACTCTTTCTGGAGTATAGCAAGGTGCTTGTATTTGTCACCTAAAGAAACTTCACTCCATGACAGAACACAGTCACTGAGTAGGGAGCTTATGGAAGCACTCAATGCTAAAAGAGGAACTACCTTTGCTACCAGTACCACTAAAACCTTAAGTCATACACAACTTACTCAAAATTCTTCTCCACATACCCACTGCATCACTAGAGTGATGCACATAATTAGCCCTTCCTTTTTGACATGACACACTCTCTTGAGATTCCTTCTCTCAAAGATCACCTAGACATTCTTGAATGTAGCTACCAAAGCCTGACATTACTGTCCATGGGCCAATTGTGACTAAGACAGATCTTATGTCAGTTGCCCAATTCCTGCCTACAAGCTAAGTCTGGGATTCCCCTTGGTGCAATAAAAAGAATGTGTTTGGGCACTGTACCATAGCCTCATCAGTCCTGATTTGCTCATTATTTTGCTGGCTCCAATGTCTTGCCCTAAATTCTAGCCTCCTGCACCAGACGTTTTCTCTATTGGAATAATTTTAACTGGAATTTGATTTCTTTAATAGATACAGACTATTTGGGTTACCATTTGTCCTTGGGTGAGTTTTGGTAGTCTGTGTCTTTCAAGGAATCATTCCATTTCATCAAAGCTGTCAAACTTATGGGCATGGAAGGTTTTTTGTAGTTTTCTATTTTAATAATTCTGGGATCAGTAATTACATCCCCTCTTTCATTCCTGATGTTCATAATTTGTGTGTTCTCTCTTTTTCACTTGGTTGATCTGGCTAGCAGTTTACCAATTTTATTGATTTTTTTCAAAGAATTAGCTTTTTGTTTCATTGATTTTTCTCTAATGCTTGTCTCTTTCAATTTAGGAGATTTCTGCCCTGAACCTTATAATCTCCTTCCTTTTGCTTGCTTTTTATGTGTTTTCTGTTCCTTTTCTAGATTCTGAAAGTAGAAGCTCCAGTTATTGATTTGAGAACTTTTTTCCCTTCTAACGTAAGCATCTAATATTATAAATTACCCCCTAAAAACTGCTTTAGCAACATCATAAATATTTTGATATATTGTAGACTTACATTCTTTCAGTTTGAAATGTTTCATAATTTCCTTTGATATTTCTTCTTTAATCCATGGATTATTTATTGGTATGTTATTTATGTTATTTAGTATATCCAAATATTTGGAGATTTTCCATATATCCTTCTGTTATCAATTTGCACTTTAATTCCATTATAGTCAAAAAACATAGCTTGAATAATTTCACTTTTTTAATTTAATACCATTTATTTTATGAGCCACAATGTGGTCTATCTTGGTGAATGTTCCACGTACACTTGAAAAAAATATGTATTCTGCTGTTGTTGAGTAGAATGTTCTGTAAATGTCAATAAGGTCAAATTGATTATGTTGCTCACATTTTCTGCATATAGTTGCTGACTTCCTATCTATTTGTTGTATCAATTAGTGAGAAAGGAATGTTGAAGTCCCCAAATATAATTGTAGATTTCTCCTTTTCTTTCAGTTCTTTTGTTTTTTGCTCCGCGTGTTTTGAAGCTTTATTCTAAAAGACCTACACAAATTGTAATGTCTTGGTGAGTTGACCCTTTCATCATTATATAATATTTCTCTTTGTCTCTGGCAATTTTCCTTGTTCCAAAGTCATCTTTGTCTAATATTAGTGTAGCTACTCTAGTTTTTGTTTTTATTCGAGTTTGTGTGGTATATCTTTTTCCATTCTTCTATTTTTAACCTACTAATATCATTATGTTTCAAGTGAGTTTCCTGGTGGATAGCATATAATTGGGCCTTGCTTTTATATCTAATCTGATAATCTCAGTCTTTTAATGCTGTAGTTAGACCATTTATGTTTAATGTAATTATTGATTTCATTGGATTTATGTCTGTCATTTTAGTACTACTTTTCTACTTCTTCCTTATGTTTTGTTGTATTTGTTTTCTATCACTGCTGTAGCAAATTAGCATAAACAGAGTGGCTTCAAATAAAACTCATTTAATATATCACAGTTTCCACAGGCCACAAGTCCTGGCATAGTGTGGCTCAACTAGTTCCTCTGCTTAGAGCTTCACCAGGCTGAAATTGAGTTGTCAATAGAACTATGTTCCCTCCTGCAGGCTCCAGGGAAGATTCAGCTTCCAATCTCTTTCACATTGTTGGAAGAATTCAGTTCCTTGCAGCTATAGAGATGATGTCCCCGTTTCTTTGCTGGCTGTTAGCTGGGAACCTCTCTCAGCTCTTTAATGTTACCTGCATTCCTCATCATCTTGCTCTCCAATAACAGCAGGTTAAGTCCTTCTTACACTTCAAATCTCTCTGACTTCTCCTTTTGCTCAATCTCACTAACTCTTTTACTTTCCTCTTCTGCATTTAAGGGCTCATGTGATTACAGTGGGCCAATCCAGATGAACCAGGATTTTAAGTTTTAAAATCTCCCTATTTTAAGATCAGCTGGTTACATCTTAATTACATCTGCAATGTCCCTTCACAGCAATAACTGGATTAGCTTGATTGAATAACCAGAAGAGGAGAATCTTGGGGGAACATCTTTAGAATTATGTCTACCACAGCCTGCCCTCTGGGTTCCAAAGGTTCAAGTCCCTCCCAAATGCAAAATATATTCACACCCCTCCCATTGTTCCCAAAAGTTTCATCCAACTATAGCATCAACTCAAAGCATAAAAATCTCATCTAAATCTCATCCACTCAAAAGTCCAAAATCTCTCATCTAAATCAAGTATGGATGACTAATCTATTAAATAGAACTTCTGGGAACAATTTCTCTCTATCTGTGGACCTGTAAAATTAAAGACACATGTTTTCTGCCCCCAATATATAACTGTGAGAAAGACAGAGGATGTCAGTTACAAAGATCCTGGTTCAAACAGCGGAAAAATGGAAAGTAAAAACCATAGTCACAGGTCCAAAGCAGTTCCAATATCCAGACAGGAAAAATACATTAGGTTTCAAAGCTTGAGAAAAATCCTCTATGGCTCTTGGTTCTGCCTTCTAGGGTTTTAGTTCCACTCTTTGGGCTCACTACTCTGCCCTCTGATTCATCCTCCCGTTTTCTCTGAAAGGTAGCATCTATTTGCAGCTGAGTAGTTTCATCAATAGTTTTATCCACCAGTAGAATTTGGGATATCCAACAGACTTATTTCATTTCATATTCTCTGTCCCTTCTGTCCAATATGGCAGTGTTTCTACCAGTATAAAATTCTCTAAAACCTTGTGAGCTTTGTATGAATTTCACAGTCTCACTCCATTAGACAAGATGCCCCTCTACAGATCTTTCTGAGATAATCTCTCCTCTAGTTTTGTCTTCTGCTGAGATGGCTGAGGGACCCTTCAGATTCCTAGAAGCCCCCTGGTTTGAATGAGAGGATCTGTAAATCACACCCTTAATCTCTTCTGACAGCCTTTTATGTACCTGAATACTTTGATCTTTTAATCTTCCTGAAGTTTCAGAAAGAATTGTAGAGTCACATCCCTGGCATTTTCTCCAGAGCACCCTTTACTGACAACAAATCTCTTAATTTTAGAGTCTTTTGCCATCTACATAGGCTGAAAATTTCCAAAATCATTAAGTCCTTATTCCTTTTTGTTTGATAGTTTTTCTCTCAATTTATTTTCTCACATTTTACTGTAAGAAGCAAGAAGCCAGGCATTATGCACTGAAGGTTTGTGTACCCCCAAATTCATATGTTGAAACCCTAACCCCCAGTGTGGCTGTATTTGGAGTAAGGAAGTAATTAAAATTAAATGGGATCATAAGGGAAGGGCCTTGATCCAATAGGATTAGTCTCCTCATAAGAAGAGACACCAGAGAGCTCGCTCTTTCTCTTTCTTTGAGAGCACAAATTAAAAATCATGTGAGCACACAAGATGGCAGTTGCCTACAAAGCCAAGGTAAGAGCCCTCAGAATGAAACCTACCTTGCCAGCACCTTGATCTTGGACTTCCCAGCTTCCAGAACAGTGAGAAATAAATTTTTGCTGTTTAAGTCATCCCATCTGCAGTATTTTGTTATGGCAGCCTGAGCAGACCAATACCCTCAAACATTTTGCTTGGAAATCTCAAGTAAATACCCAAGTTCATCACTTACAAGTTCTACTTGCAACATAACTACAGGAAACAATTTCACTAAGTGCTCTGCCACTACGCTGCAATGATCCCTATTCCTCCAGTTTCCGATAACATGTTTCTCATTCCCTTCTAAGCCCTCACCAGGAGTGTCTTTAAGATCCATATTATCTACTGGTATTGTGTTGAGGCAATCTAGGCTTTTTCTATCATGTTCCTCAAAATTCTTCCAGACTCTGCTCACAGCCTGATTCCAAAGCCATTTTTACATTTTTAAGTATTTGTTACAGAAGGTATCAAAATCTACATTGCTGCTGTAACAAATTATGACAAATTTTGTGGCTTAACACACCACCATTTATCTCACAGTTGCCATAGGTCAGAAGTCCAGGCACAGCGTAGCTCAGCTGGTTCCTCTACTTAGTCTGACAAGGCTGAAATTGAGGGGAGGCTGACTCCTTTCTGGAGGCTCTGGAGAAGAATCAGCTTCCAAGCTTATTCAGGTTGTGGGCAGAATTCATTTCCTTGGGGCTACAGGGCAGAGGTCCCTGAGGTCCCCTTTTCCTTGGGAGCCTCTTCCAGTTCCTTAAGGCCACATGCATTCCTCTTCGTTTTGTACCTCTAGCAACAGCAGGTTGAGTAGCTCTTGTAAGACATTCTTCTCACACATCAAATCTCGCTGATTTCTCCTTCTGCAACATCTCTCTGATGGACTCTTCTGCCTTTTGCTTTCAAGAGCTGATGTGATCACAGCGGGCTCACCTGAACAATCCAGGACAACCTCCTTATTCCAAAGTCAGCTGTTTAGTATCCTGAATTCCATCTGCAAAGTCTCCTCACCAGCAGTACCTGGATTAGTATTTGGTTGAATAACTGTGGGCAAAATCTTGGGGGGACATCTTTAGAATTTGTCCACCGCATTTCTGTTCTTCTGATATTCCCTCCCTGCCCTCTTTTGAGATATTTGAATATTTTTTAGAATTCCATTTTAATTTTCTATTGGCTTTTTGACTATAATCTTTTATACAGTCTTTTACACAGACTTCATATAATCTTTTCAGTCACTGTTCTAATGCTTACAAAATACAGTTCACACTTTATACCATCAATTTAGAATTAATAATTTTACTACTTCAACCAAAAATAAATAAATAAACTTCACAACTACACAGATCCTTTACCATCCCCCTTTATGATGTTGTCATATGTGGCACATTAAACGCCCTCTCAGACAATTTTTTCTACTCTCTGCTGAATCATCAACCATTCCCTCTTTACTAAGATGACTCTCATTAACATATGAACTTGCTCCAACACCTATAATTTTTTTAAAGTCCTCCCTTGACCCCAAATGTCCTTAGTCCTATTATACTATTCTCTGCTTACCATTCAGAGCAATTTTAAAGTTGTCTATACATGCTGCCTCTTTAACCAACTCCTGCCCAACTTTTACCCCCACAACAACATTAAAACTTCTGTTGCCAACATTAGTAATATTTCAGGTGGTTTATTCCAATCTCTCAGTAGCATCAGGCAAGGCAGACCACTCATTCTTCTCTCAGCACCTCACCATCCTAGTTTTCCTCCTACATTATTTGCTCTTCCTCCTCAGTCTATTTGCTGATTCTGCAAAATTCTGCTTCCTAAATGTTAGGATTTCTCAACCTTCTTCCCTGGACTTGCTTTCTTCTCAATAGTGCCACCCAGTCAATTATATCCAGTCCTGTGTATTTGAATAATAGTTACATATCAAAGATTGCCAAATCTATTTTTTAGTTAAAACCTCTTTTCTGAGTTTGAAACTCACATATCTACTGCCTAGTTGACATCTTACTTGGATCTTAGATATCATCAACATGGCACGTCCAAAATCTTTTGATCCCCAACCCCAAACTTGTAACACCAATGTCAGAATTACACATCTGCAGAAACTGCACCAACATTATCTTCTCTCAATTTCTATCTTCTTTTTATTCTACTCTACTACCACCACCACCACTATCTTCTTCTCTAGATGCTACACAAGCCTCCTAATGGGTTTTCCCAGTTTTACTCTTCCCACAGCCAATCCATTCTCGAAGAGCAGTGAATCTGAACTCCTTTAAATTCAGACCTTTTCATCCCTTACTTAACACCTTACAAGGATTTCTCTTTATACTATGAAATAAATCCCATTTTGTTTAATGTGACCTTCCAGCCCCTGCTAAACTTTGTAACCTCATCTTATGTCATTATCTTGCCACCTGTATGCTCCAGCCACACTGGTCTTCCTTCAGTTTCAGGAACACATCAAGCTCCTTCCTGCCTCGGGAAATTTGCATAAGCTGTTCTCTATGTGTGAAGAAATATTTTCCTAATCATTTATTCTTAATCTTTCTTATACTGTTGAGTGTTGATTATGTGCTAATCATGGCGTTAGATGCAGGAGCTCCTGTTAAACAATAGAGATAAATTCCAGATATTCAAGGTCTACCACGTATGGTAGAGAATAACAAACAATAAAAAAGAAAAGAAAATATAACATATACATAATCAAGTAAATAGTATGACAGACAACATGGGAGAAAGAGTAATTTGTAGTTGATGGAGAAGGCCTCTCTGAGAAGGTAATATTTAAATTGAGACCTGAATGATGAGAACAAGTCAACTAAGTAAATTAGCCAAGAGCATTCGAAGCAAAAAGAAGAGCATGTGCAAAGGCCCTGAGTCCAGAAAGAGTGTCCTGTGTTAGAAGAACTGAAATAGGGGCCGCCCCATGGCTTAGTGGTTAAGTGTGCACGCTCCGCTACTGGCAGCCCGGGTTCGGATCCCAGGCGCACACTGATGCACCACTTCTCCGGCCATGCTGAGGCCACATCCCACATACAGCAACTAGAAGGATGTGCAACTATGACCTGCAACTATCTACTGGGGCCTTGGGGAAAAAAAGGAGGAGGATTGGCAATAGATGTTAGCTCAGAGCCGGTCTTCCTCAGCAACAAAAAAAAAAAAAAAGAGGAGGATTGGCATGGATGTTAGCTCAGGGCTGATCTTCCTCACAAAAAAATAAAAAATAATAAAAAAAAAGAACTGAAATATACCCATGGAAACTTAAGCATTTTGAGTCAGAAGAGAAGGGCCTGCAATAAAGTTGGAGATCAAATAAAGGCCAAGTCAGGCAGGGCGTTGAGAGACCAGAAGAGGAATCTGGATTTTATAAGTACATTGGACAGCTTTTGGAGTTGTTTAAGCAATAGAGTGACAGAATTTGATGTACAAAAATAACTTTAATGTAGTGCATTTTAAAACATCTCTCCATAAGATATAGCCTAAAATCAACCATTGAGATCACCAATAATAAGAGCATCTCCAAATACTGAATGTCCTCCAAAGGGGCATTTTATCCTTTTGTTATGAAGTTATATCGGAAGACAGCTTATTCTCAAATAGCTGAGTCCATAAAGCCTGAAACAAGAATTTATTTGAAACTTCTAAAAATATATACTGACAAGCATAAAGAGGTCAATCTCCAAAACGAAGGTAGAATAGTTAAACCCAGTAATATTAGGATGGGCAGAAGCCAATATATATTGTGCACATGCAGCATCAATAAAAAAAAATTACTATAAATATTCAATTCTAATACAATACACAGCAAAAAGCCAGAAATAAAACATAACTCCAATCTACTTTAGCAGCTTTATTTATATAGTGCATGCATTTTCTTTTTCACGACTTTGCCTTACTATGGCTTTAAATGATGAGGTCAGTAATAAGTATTTTGCTTCACATTTTCCAAAGAGTACATGTGGCTTAGGAAGACTATAGGAAACAATTTCCAAATAACCACAGCTAGAACTCAGATTCATGGTTTACTTAATACTTATTGGCATAAGTATTTTAAAGGTTCAATTTTAAGGAGATAAGCAGTTTTCTTTTAAAGAAAGCTTTCTCTATTATATGCCTTTAATCTATTCTTAAGAAAAATCGTATTAGGAATATCCAAAAGAAACAAAAAATGTAAAATACTACCAAGAGAGAAGAGCTTATTTATATTTTAAAATTTGGAACTTCCAAAGCGCTGTAAGCAGATTTCTAAAAGCATAAATAAAACCGTCATTACAGTGCATACAACTAATAAAATAAGGGTTTTTTTAATCAAGGAGATTTCTAAGAAAACTAACATCTTCCTTCTTTGTATGAAAGCTTAAAATTTATTGTTTTGAAAATAAGTTTTTAAATTGTTAAATAATTAAATTGGAAAGAAGAAAAATCCATTTAAGCAGTTATTCTATTCACATGAGCTAGCAATCCTTTCTTATGTGCTGAGTATAGTAAATGAATAACAGAGTTAATTTTGCAGTGTAATTAATTTTGATTTAAAGTACTCAGATAAATATTGCAAATTTAAAGAGGAATAAAGTGAACTTGTATGTCCTATTCACCTTTCATAAGTGAAGGAATTTTTTTCTGCTCTTTCAAACCATTAAATGAAATATTCTATCAGAGAAAATATCTTTCTGACATGAAAATACATGGTGCTCAAGAAGATAAAAAACCAGTAATATACTACATAGTTTGGTGTTCTGAGAAAGCCTATGTAGAGAATAATCTAGGACACAAATAATATGTAATTGCAAAGACAGCTCTCACTTATCGGGTAAGCTTCCCATGACACGTATACACTTAACATATATTATTTCAATTCTCACAATTATCCTTTCAGGATGGAAATAGTATTGAACCCACTTGTACAACTAAAGGAACAAAAGCTAAAACAAGTAACTTGTTCAAATTATACAACTTCTAATTTAAAAATTATATATATATTATTCTCTCAATTGCTACTCTATACTGAAAGGTACTCAGCTAGATTCTGGTAGTAGAAAGACAAGATGTAATTTCTGCCTCATCCTGATCATGGAGATAGACAAACAAAGTATTAACTAGAATGTTAAGTGAAAAGATAAAACATAAAGAATGTCATGGAAGCCCGGCATCATTTTTTTAACTCAGCCACAGACGGACAGAAGAGGAAGGCTTTCTGCTAGAAGTGATGCTAGGGTTCAAACTGAGTCTTTGAGGAGAATAAAGAGTTAGACAGGAAAAGAAATGGGGAGGGTGGTGGGAGGAACCTCAGAGGAATGTGCATTATAAAGCCAACCAGATATGAAATGGCCAGATATGTTTCAGCAACTGTAAATGCCAATGTTGAGAACATAAGGCTTATGGAGAGAAATGGCCAAAAATTAAACTGGAAAAGGTATCAGCAGATGTCCCTGATGAAGACACTATGACCTATAATCTTGGGAAAGCACTGAGTCTTTCTCTGTGCTTCCATTTCCTCATCTGTAAAATGGATTAATAGTACCTACAGTTTTTGTGAAGAATAAATGGGTTAATAACCAAAACTTAAAAGAATGACCTGAACACAAAATCAAATATTTGCTATTATTAGCTAACAGAAAAAAAGTAGCTGGGCCTTAGCCAAGACTTAAGTGTCCTAGCCAAGACTTAACCTCAGATCAGAGGAACTCTAAAGCCATTGATTCTAACGCTACCTGAAGTCTAGTGGCTTATGCAACAACACAAATCATGTTTTTCCTCATTTTTTACTTAAGAGCTCCCAAATTTTAAAAATTTCCAAAATTTTCAAAAAAGAAAGTCAAGGTGACAAGGAAGGAGAGCAAAGTAACAGGAAAGAGCCGGAAAACAATAATTATGCTTTATGATCTAGAAAAATATAAGCTAAAAAACAGAATAGAAAAAGGAAGGAAGGGAGGGAGGGAGGGAGGGAGGGAGGGAAGGAGGGAGGGAGGAAGGAAGGAAGGAAAGAAAGAAAGAAGGAAGAGAGAAAGAAGAGAGAGGGAGGGAGGGAGGAAGGAAGAAAGGAAGGAACGAAAGGAATAAAAGAAAGAAAAGCTAATAAAAATTAGTTATTGATTATAGCATTTACTCTCTATATGTGGGAGTACTTTGCCTGGACCATTATTTCCTATTTTTAACTTAAAGTTCTTTTTTCAAATGGATGTACTTCAAACTTACAAATATTCTAATATTGGCCTTGGGCTATAAAAATCTCAATAATTTGTTGAGGTGTGATGCTAAGTTAGATCGATTGCTAAATTTCAGCAACAATGAGTTATTAAAATATGTCTTAGCCTCATCATTCATTGAACACTTTGTCCTCTGTTTCCCTCCTCGTAAATTCTAAGCTACGCTATAATCATTTGCACTTGTGTTTCCTCCATTCATGGTATATGTTCTCTTTATGCTTTGAAACAATTTCTTCTCTTCAATTTACCTCTACTTTTCTCCTCAAATTTAATTCTTACCTCATCATTAGAACAAACTCAATTTATTCAGTAGGACCTCAGAGGAATTACCCCTTCTCAAAGCCTCTCTTTTATGAACTGGTAAATAAGGAGTAGAATCCTTCTCTACATTATGATAATAGCAAAGTTCTATTCAGTAAATGCTTTATCTTCAGAAGTAAAGACAGTAGAACAAAATTCATAAAAAAACAAATCATGTCTTTCAAACTTAAGTACTGAGAAGGTACCCATTTTAAGTTTTTATATAACCTTGACCCAATTACAAAGCTCTGAAGATACAGAAAATATATGTCTTATTCTCAGATCTAAATGATGTAAAGTGCTCATGAAATCTCTGATATAACAAAATCATGTTAAATTCTGAGTTATTCTATAAATCTAATAACAGGAGCAATTCTAAGAGACAAGATTGAGCAAATGTATACATGTCCAGCTAAATGGCAGGATACAGAACTCCAGGAAGAAATAACCCCATAAACGGTGAATGCTTACAAAATGCAAGCAAGTCTGGCCCCGTCCAATACTGTACTTGGCTGGGAAATTAGATAACAAAGGTTGGCCATGTGTATTCTGCTCTTCAGTAAAATAGATAATATAAGATAAGTAAAAGGTCACATATCCATATCTGTCCTTCCTAACAATAACACAGACAGGAATATCTAGGAGGGCAAAAATCTCATGGTATTTTGCTTGGAACAATTTCTACTTTGCACATGTGCATATTAATGAGAAATCTTATTTTCTCAAATAAATTAAAAAATAAATTCTCCTCTCCATACAACAAATTTATCCATCATAAAATTACCAATCTCTTTGGTTATTTTTATACCGTGTATGTATTTGTGTGTATTTATATATATACTCCATGTGTGTGTGGGGGGGGGGATTAAGATACTTTGTACAGTTCTTAGGAATTTCAACTTCCTTACATCAGTTTGATGGAATTTACACTTAGCAGATTTCTTTAGTTATGCAAATATGTGATGTGTACCTCTTACCAGAATAAAGGAAAAAATAGCTCAAATTGGATTCAGGCAGCAGTAATGGAAAGAAAACATTGAATGCAATCACATACAATTTTAAAGAAAGAACCAAATGGTTTGACTAAATTTCCAATTAACTATGTAGGCTGTAGTTAAAGGTAATTCTAAAAGGTCAAGCCTGATTGCATAGAGAAATTATAGTGTCCTGGAATAGAAAAGTGAAGAGGAGAAGCTGGTTTGGTAGAGAAGATATCTTTGATTTTACTATTTGACTTTTATTAAAATGGGTAGAATCCATACATGAAAATACCCAGTAAGAAGATGGATGTACAGAACTGTAGTTTGGTTAAAGCTAGCTGTGATAGTCTGAGTGATCAATGATGGAAAGACAGAAGAGTAATAACTATAAAACTCTGAATTATATAACTCCATGTTTAAGAGGTAATATAGATGAAAGTGGCACCATAACAGACAGAAGAAGGAAGATATAAGCGAGTAATGAAAACCATGAAGGTCAGAGGAAAAGAAATTCTAGCAAGAGTAGTACGTTAATTTTGTCAAATGCTGAAAAAGACTGCAGTTTATGAACGAGAAATCCATAGGGATATTTAAAGATATAGCTGTAGACTTCTTATTTCAATTTGGATATGTAAAGACATTTCCATACTCTTCTATTCTCAAAAACCTCCCCTAAACAATAAATAGAACAAGAAAGCAAAGTCTAGACATCATCTTGAATCAAACTAAGAAACATCTGTAACACAAATAGTAAGTAGAGAAAGTGAGAGAAAGTGACTTAGAAGAATAGAAGAAAGTTAAACTTTACAGAAATAACGAAGAGGAAACAAGTCATTTTGTCCTATAGAATCCTAGAAAGGTCCAAGTATGGAGAGCTCCAAGGCTGAGATGAGGCTGAGGCTGAAAACAGGTGGGTGATTTGAAAATCTATTTAAAGAATAGTTGGTTGCCCAGACCCTATCCCATCCAGATTTGTCAAGAAGTTTTATACATTCTGGAGAAACTGAACCAATCAGATGTCAGATTTAGGGACACTAAGCACAGAACAAACCCAGGACGAGGAGTGACGTTCAAAACAAAAGGGTTAAGTGATATTCTGCATAGCCATCAGTGAGCTCCACAGCCCCCACTTCCTGTCCCAAATTTATAAGACTAGCAGTTTATATAATCAGGAATGACATTGGTGGCTCTTTCTTTGGAGGTAGCAAACCACACCAAGAAACACATTTACAGGTAATTTTGGAGTTACTAGTGAATAACCAGCTAGTCACACACTCATTCTACAGTGAAGCCCAAAAGCCTGCAAGACCCACTCATGCACATAGAGCTCCCAATCAGCTTTGCAGCACTTCACACTTAACGTGAATGGATAGTTAAGAACCATAAGACACCTGAGAAAGATATCCAACCTGAAAGAAAAAGCAAAACAGAGGAAAAATGAACTCTGAGGAAATACAGAAGAAAAAACGTCCAGGAAACCATAATTAATATCCACAGACAGATAAAACGACATTGCAGCCATGAAACAAGAACGTCAGGAAAACTTTAAAATATAGCTTAAATTAAAATACTTATAAGAAAGGTAGGTAGAAATACTGTCTATAAATTGCAGAAATCTATAAGAAAGTAGAACAAAAGGACAGAGATTTTAAGGGTAAACTCTAGGAACAGAAAACAGAGTACAGGTTGCCAGGAGACAAGAGCAAGGAAAGGGGATTGACCACGGAGGATCACAAGGGATTTTTGCAACATTGTGGTGGTAGTTAAATGACTGCATACACTTGTCAACACGTCAAACTGTAAACTTAAAAAGGGTGATTTTCACTGTATGTAAATTATATTTTTTTTTAGAAAAAGACATAGAGATGGTGTCTTAGTCCTTTGAGCTACTATAACAGAACACCACAGACTGGGTGGCTTATAAACAATATTTATTTCTCACAGTTCTGGAGGCTGGAAGTCAGAGATCACGGCGTCAGCAGATTCAGAGTCTGGTGAGAGCCCGTTTCCTGGTTCAGAGACAGCCATCTTTTTGCTGTGTCCCCACATGGCAGAAGGGGCGAGGAAGCTCTCTGGGGCCTCTTTTTCTTTTTTTTTTTTTGTGAGGAAGATCAGCCCTGAGCTAACATCCGTTTCCAATCCTCCTCTTTTTGCTGAGAAAGATTGGCCCTGAGCTAACATCCATGCCCATCTCCCTCTGCTTTGTCTGGGACGCTGCCACAGCATGGCTTCACAAGCGGTGTGTCAGTCTGCGCCCAGGATCTGAACCCATGAACCCCGAGCAGCCTAAGCGGAGCGCAGGAACTTAACCACTATGCCACGGGGCCAGTGGGGCCTCTTTTATGAGGGCACTAATCCCATTCATGAGGGCTGCACCCTTATGACCTAATCACCTCCCCAATGGCCCCACCTCTAAATATCATCACACTGGAGATTAGGATTTCAATATATGAATGGGGGGGGGAGGGTGGACACAAACATTCAGTCTATAGCAGATAGAAACTAGAAAAACGAAAGGAAAAATAATTAGAAAATTAATCTAGGAGGCCAAGCTCTCAACTAATAAGAATTGCAAAATGAGAGAAATAAGAAAAGGAGAGAAAATTAAAGAAACAACATTAGAAAATTTCCCCAAACTAAAGAACCAGACTCTCTACATCAAAATGTTTCACCTAGTGCCTAGTCCAATAAATGAATGAAGACTTACACTAAGGCAAACGCTTGAGAAATTTCAGAACACTAGGTATGAAAAGAGTCAGAAAAAGGTGAAACATACAATAAAACAGGAATTCAAATGGCTTCTGAATTTTTACACAATACTAGAAGCTAAAAAACAGTAAGGCAATACTTTCAAAATAATTAAAGGAAATCATATCCACTCCACTATTTTATATCCAGTCCCTGAAGGAAATGAAACAAATCATAAAAATTATAATTCAAAAAAATTACTAAAAGAAAGACATCTGAAATTATATATTAAGAAAGCACATAGAGTACCTGAAAGTATCAACTCATAACTACCAACACCAATACATAATCTAGTAAAATTCTGGACTTGAAAGAAAAGAAAAATTCTGTGGGGCACCTAGATAAAAGGATCATACAACATATAAGGGAAAGAAAATAATTTTCTTTGAGAGCAGTGCTTTATTTCAGAAATAAATGGAGAGTATAATTACGATGCTCAAAAAAATGAAAATGTGAGCCAAAGATTTTTACCCAAAAAGCTGACTTTCAATATAAAGGATATAAACTGTTATCAACAGGAAAGAACTCAGAGAGTGTGCTTACTATTAGCCCTTCTTGAGGAATCTACTGGAGAACAAACTTCAGACAACCAAAATGACTAGAGGGACATAAAAAGATCTTTTGTGGAGCATTAAGTAAATAGTTACTTGCAGAACAAAAAAGAATTGAAGGTTAGAAGGAAGAAAATATTGTATGTTATGGCTATAAGCTCTGACAAAACAAAATGGAGGTTAATAGATGTGTCAAATGCAAAGACATTTTGTTTTCAGTAATCAGCATTGGTAATAATTATCTGTTAAAAAGAAACAACAGGCCCAAAACGGAGGCACTTGCGCCAAGCAAACCAAGACTTCACACCTAATCTAATTGCAGTTACAACCTTCTCCAGGAATATAGTATTAACCAGTCAATGTGGAATTTTCTAGTCAGCTCCAATGAGGTAATCCTTTCCATTCCCCAAAGGAAGATGAGGTAATCTGACACATAGACCCCTTCCATAACCCATAGGTAGGTTACCTAAGCCTGAAATAATCTTTTTTGTTTATGACTTCCTTGTCTTGTCTTTAAAAACCTGTCTGTTTCTGTAGCCCTTGGGAGCTCCTCTCTTCTTACTAGATGGGATGCTGTCCGATTCATGAATACTTCAATAAAGTCAATCTTTAAAATTTACTCAGTTGCGTTTAACAAGTCCTCATATTGGTATTCTGAGGATGTTGTGTGTGATACGTGAGACATAATAATTATGGAATATTTTAACATCTTCTGTATCCTTGAGAACCAAAGTGAAATAAAGAGATTAAGTAAAAACCCAGAGATCCAAAATTTGAATTGGCAGTATCTGAATAAACTCATCAGGTATTTTATCTCTAAAAATATATACTATTTCCTAGTTTTTCCAGTGAATACGCCAAGAAACAATGATAAATGATAGATGAAGGGATCTTGGAACATGAAGAAAGAAGGAAGAACAATAGAATGAGCAGAAATTTGGGTGGATACAGTAGACTATCCTCCTTATGAGTTTTATAAATCATATTTGAAGATTGAAACAAAAATTATAAAATCATCTGATACCCAAAGACAAGAGTATTTATTTTTTCCCAACTTTGAGATATAATTCACACATAACATTGTGTAACTTTAAAGTGTACAATGTGTTGACTAGATGCACTTATATATTGCAAAATGATTACCACCATAGCATTAGCTAACACCTCCCTCATGTCATATAACTACCATTTCTTTTTTGTGGTGAGAACATTTAACATCTACTCTGTTAGCAACTTTCAAGTGTATAGTACAGTATTATTAACTATAATCACCATGCTGTGCAGTAGATCCGCAGAACTTATTCATCTTAAAACTGAAAGTTTGCACTACTTGACCAACATCTCCCCATTTCTCCCATCGCCCAGTCCCTGGTAACCACCATTCTAGTCTCTGTTTCTGAGGTTGGTTTTTTTGATTCCACATATAAGTGATATCATATAGCATCTAAGACAATGATATTTAAATGTGAGGAAGGTAAAGGGACCTGAATGAAAGGGAAATATTTATACTTCATTTAAAGTACTAAAATGTTGATACCAGCAGACTGTAATAAGTCACATATGTATATTATAATACCCAGAGCAACCACTAAGAAAACTATACGAAAAAACACAATTAAAAACACTATAAATAAAACAAGACAGATTTCTAAGTGGACTGAAACATCAAATACATTTAAATTAGTCAGTTCATAATTATTTTAAAAAATAGTAATTGGTCACTTTTAGAGGATGACAGGGAATGAAACTGTTGCATTTAAAATTGTGTAAATAAAGGGAAAGAATCAAACATTTATCGTGCCTTTCCTATATGAACTATATCTCTGGGTAACCAAAAATAGAAGAGGGGAAGTATTTCTTTATAAAATTATTTATGTAAATGAAAAAGAATGATAGAATATCATCATTTTGCAACTCTCGAAGAATTAATAATCATTATAAGCATTAAGTATCAACAACCGCTAATATAAAAAAAAAGTTAAAACCAGACATGATGTGCACCCTGATAAAAGAACACACCCTCATCACAGGGATCTAACTCAAGTCTGATTACACGTCTGGATCCAACTGCCAAGTACAGGAAACATAGCAGAGGAACAGGTTGAACGCACCATCAGACTCCGAATCAGCACAACTTAGCCTATGGCAAACTAGGGTTAAGGGTTAAAGTTAAAGGGTATAAGTTAAAGGGTACAAGTTCTTCCTCAGGCAGGTTATAAGCAAAAGAAAGAGATTGAAGGGGAACTTGTAGATTAAAAGAGACTTAAAAGATATATCACATTTTTAAATGGGTCAGACTAAACTACAGTGTCTAGGAACGTACTCTTAGCTGATAAAACCATAAGAAAAAGTGGTTATTATAAAAATCAGGATAGTGGTTACATTTGGAGAATGGGAGAGGCCTATGTCAGGGGCGGGGCACATGGATAGCTTCTAAGGCCAGTGGAAATGTTCTATTTCTTGACTTGGGTGGTGGGTGCAAGGATATTCACCTTCCAGTTCACTAGCTATATGTTTATTTTGTCTATTTTCCTATATCTGAGTTTTATTTTATAAAACTAATATAGAAAAAGATTAAACTTAGATTATGTACATTAAGTTAGTGCTACATTAAATTTATATACTGCTAGAACAAAAGAGATTGATGTCAGACAGGTAATGTTGATTCAGCATAACTTCATCAGTGTGTGCCTAAGGTAACTAGGCATTAAACATTACTTATTTGTCACAACATTTTTCTCATAGATGTATTTCTAACATGATCTATTTACTGAAGTTAGTAACTTGAAAAGGCATGGGTGCTGATTTCACACAGGCCTAAATTTTAATCCCAATCCTACTTCTTTTTACTTTTGCAACTTAACTTTTTCAATTTTCAGTTTCCTTATCTGCAAAACGGGAATAACTAATGATACTGTTGCTTTTTAAAGTTGGAAAATTTTTATATAAAATGCCAGAAACAGTTCAGGCACTCAAGAAATATCATCTGCTATTTTGATTACAGAAATTCGTTTTAACATTCTAATATTCGCTTTAACAAAATAACAAACTCCAAAATACTGACTGTTCCATAACAAGGGAAACACAGAATTTTGGTTCAGATTAATTAATCTTAACATTTTTATTCCAATTCTCATGACTAGCTTCCAGGTTTGTTTGTTTTTTTTATAATTTTATTTTATTTTTTTCCCCCCAAAGCCCCAGTAGATAGTTGTATGTCATAGCTGCACATCCTTCTAGTTGCTGTATGTGGGACGTGGCCTCAGCATGGCCGGAGAAGCAGTGCGTTGGTGCGCACCCAGGATCCGAACCCAGGCCGCCAGCAGCGGAGTGGGCGCACTCAACCGCTAAGCCACGGGGCCGGCCCGCGTCCAGGTATTTTGAACCAGTAAGAATTCTACTGTTATCTTTTTATTGAGGGATCCCATGGCCCTTGTGACAAACACATTAAAATGGACTAGATTCCTGGAGGCCACTAACAAGGGGATGAGGCCACCAGGAGACGGGCTAGAGGTGATCCTGGAGTCTGCTGGAATGAGATCAACCAAGGTGGTGAAGAAAGCACGTCGTACAGAGCAGGGAGAAAAAACCTGTTCCTTTATCTCTTGCCTTTTATTTGCAAGTGAACCTCTCCCTCACTGCTTCAGCTCCCTCGGACATTCTCCTAAAGCTGGACATGAGGTCTTCGTGTCTGATTTACGAGCACCACTTTCTGTACCTTTTAAAGGACACTGGAATCATTACCTGACACAGAGGCCTCATCCTCCAACTTCTAGTTGCCGGATTAGTGCAGTCAGTTTAAGTCACATATCAGAGGTTACAGAAACGATAGTCTGAAAACATCATTGTATTTTTAAAACATTTTCCTCTATGATAAAAGAGTGCTTCCCAGCAAGCATTCTGCACTTAAAAAGGGAGGATGAATGCCACCATGAGAAGGAAGTGGATATGACCTAAAGGAATTTCCAGCAAAACACAAAGGAGAAATAAAAGAAGCTCATAGAAATGTGAAGGGCAAGAGGAGCAGCGGGGGAATCAGTCATTCAGAGTGTCCCGGCTCCCACACCAGGTGTGGGAACAGCACGCGGGACAGGGGAGGGGGCAGCTCAGGTGTGCTGAAAGGAAAGGTGAATGCAGAGAGCACTTGAAAACCTGGGAGGGAAGGGTCCGTCGACTGGACCTCCTCCAATGTGGGGCGGTGACTTCTGAATGAAATGCCAGAGCAAGTTAGTATTCCCAGGTCCTCCTCAACCCCCATGAGGCAAGGAAGGCATTCAGGATGCTTCTCCATGCCCTGTGCAGGATGCAAAGGTAGCTGATGGCCCTTTCCAAAGGAGGTACTGCAACAGAGTCAAGTGATCCTGAAATTAAAAGCTAAAGGACAGACTGCCCCGATGGAAGGAACTGCCGACCTTGGGATTTTCAGCAGTGGTGACAATCCGAGGGGTTTGCGTCAGCAGGGACACAAGTTCATCATCCCTGATTTCCACAGTGAACAACAGCCAAGAAAACAGCGGTGGGCACAAGACCAGAATTGTCACCCCCTAGCAGAGGCCAGTGAGAACCCAAGGACAATGCTCAGATCTGAGGTTTCCTCTCCCCCAAGACCACAATGTCACAAAACAACCCTCCCTCCCGCCCCCATGCCCCCAGATAACATCTCAGGGAGGATATTAGGAAAAACTGATCAGACAGGGAAGTGAACTTACTGGACAATTATGCAAAATGAGACTCAGATAACTTGGTGTTTTAAGTACTCCCACCACAATCAACACCACCACCAGCATTCAATGAAAGCTTGAAAAATAAGACAAAGAAAAAAGCTAGGGTTTTGTTTCCAGTTTGGTTTTTTGATTTTTGTTTTTTGGGTTTTTTGGCACATAGAGTACATATAAACTTGTGAAGATTTATACAAGAATTTTTTGAGAAAATTCATAAACTTAGAGCAGCTTTAACATTCTAGTCAGAAGTGGTAAATGTACCCAGATAACCTAAGTGTCTTACCGTACAGATGATAAAAGCAGTATGTCTGACCATTTACAGTGTAGCTTTCACAGCTCTTTTGCATACATCAAACAATTCAATGGCATAATTTATTCTGTAGTTCAGCAAAGCTTATTGTCTCAGAGAAATTTAAATTGTCAAATCAATGCATACAAAATGGAAGATTTTTTTCACAGAGTCAAGGGAACAAGGAACACATTACCGATTTTAATGTAGTAAAATGAACATTAATGTATTAATAATTTTAAAAATAATACATAATTATTAAAGAATTATAATTAGTTTACATAATATAATTAGATTTATAATTATTATTAAATTGTTAATGTATTGATGTTTAAAATATTTTTCTGCCAATTAAAAAATGGGCAGAAGATCTAAATAGACATTTTCCCAAAGAAGACATACAGATGGCCAAGAAGTACATGAAGAGATGCTCAACATCGTTAATCATCAGGGAAATGCAAATCAAAACCACAATGAGATACCACTTCACATCTGTTAGAAAGGCTATTATCAAACAGATAAGAAATAACAATGTTGGTGAAAATGTGGAGAAAAGGGAAACCTTGTGTACTGTTGGTGGGGATGTAAATTGGTGCAATCACTACTGAAAACAGTATGGAGGTTCCTCAAAAAATTAAAAGTAGAACTATCATATGATCCAGCAATTCCACTTCTGGGTATTTATCTAAAGAAAACAAAAACACTAATTTGAAAAGATATCTGCACCCCCATGTTCATTGTAGCATTATTTACAATAGCCAAGATATGGAAACAACCTAAGTGTCTATCACTGGATGAATGGCTAAAGAAACATATATATATATACATATATATATGTATGTATACACAATGGAATATTATTCAGCCATAAAAAGGAATGAAATCTTGCAATTTGCGATAACATGGATAGACCTTGAGGGCATTATGCTAAGTGAAATACATCGGACAGAGAAAGATAAATACCGTTTCATCTCTCCTATACATGGAATCTAAAAAAACAAAAACAGAGAAAAAACCAAGCTCTTAGATACAGAGAACAGATTAGTGGTTGTAAGAGGTGGGCAGTGGAGAGTGAGAGAAATGGGCGAACTGTGTTTTTTGGGGTTTTTTTAATTTAAATAAATTGAATAAAATTTGTTTTAAAAAAACTAGAAATAAACACTCACTTCATGGCAGATATTTAGGTTATTGCCAGTGTAACAGGACATTAAATAAGATTCTTTGTATGTCAGTTTTAGCTGAGGCTTCCAAATCTGCAAATGAAACAAAAGATGCCAGCTACCCCTACTTTCTAAAGTGAGACGATAGACCACTTAGGTAGGACTTGCAAAGGAGGTCTCTATAAACTGGCTTGTGATCCCAAAGTCATCATCTATCTTAAGACATAAACTTATTTAGGTTCATAAAATTGAAGAAGAAAAGCTAAAACCTTAGAATGAGATGGGATTCTAAATCTCTTTAATAACAACAGATTACAAACAAAATCTAAAGAACAGGAGAAAATCTGAATTATGAATGTCAGAACATCCAGTTAAATGCAGTCCTTACTTCTCTTTCTCAGTCTTCATTTCTAGCCTTATGGCTGAGCTCTATCTTTCTAGTTATGCATGATTATTGCAGATGCTGATGAGCATCTCCAATGTGAAAGCTTTATAAGTTATCCCTATTTATTAATCTGCCCTTTTGTCCTGATGTAAACAGCTGTCTAGATAGAACTTTATAAAGATGATGAGAATCAGGGCTAAGGAATACTTTCTGTTAGGAATACTCACTTTATACCCACAAAAAATATTTCAACTGAGAATTTCGCAGTATAAAGAAACAATCTGGATGAGATGGTGATTCAAGGTACAGGTTAAATAACATTTTCAGAGTTAAAAGCATACGGTAACATGTCAAAGAGCTGAAACAGCAGTACTATGGGTTCAAGAAAAAGGGGTGGGAAAGGGTGGGGAGATTCTCACGAGTGTGGACTAACTGGGGGAATTTCTGATCTCAAACGTCTCTGATGGCATTCTTTGCCTTTGCTTCTCATCTCTTTTCATTGTATCCTTTGTTTCCCCAAGACAAGTTCCAGAGTAGACGGAGCTAAAGTGGCATGAAATACTGGACAGCAAACACCTCACCACCTGCTCCACAATGTCCAACGCTTCTCTGACTTTCACGCAAAGGTAAGTCCCAATTGGTGCTTCTACTTGCAGTCAAACTCCATCAGTCACTCCTCTGACATTCTTACTGATCAACTTAGCATGGTTTCTGCTTTAATACTAAAAGCCATATAGACGACTCTATTCTCTGCTTATCAACTATCCAGCCACCTGCTAAGAACTTATCTTCACCTCAGGCCCATTTCCTCTTTGTGTAAATGTAGTATCTCAGAATGAACCACTGAATGCAGAATTACTCTGTGCAGAATATGAAGCCAGTGAGTGCAGTCTCCAATATGAACACAATTGAATGCATTAAGTTTACAAAAGAGAAAAATAAACCCAGTGGAAATCTAACTATAGAAAAAATTTAAATTAAGCTTAGAAGAAGCTTAAGAAAAACTAAATTAAGCTCAGAACTGAAAACTAGCACATTACGATTCAAGATAACTCTCCTATGTTATCAAAACCCTTCTCCATCATTCTTAATACTTTAGTCATGGAATACAGTCAGTGCCTTGCCTTTACCATTTCAAGAAATTTAACTACTCATTCGTATCAATAAACTCATGAAATAAGTTATAAATTATATTTTATTAGTTGTTTTTCTTCCATGTTAAAGTCTTCAACTGTATTCACAACCAAAAAATGTCATCTATAAAATAAGGATAATAATTATCCTCCTTCAAAGGGTTGCTGAAGAAATTAAAAAGTACTTAGAACAGTGTCTGACACAGAACAAGCACTTTATAAACGTTTGCTATTGTTAACTGCTATTTATTCATTTCCCTAATGTAACTGTTGACACACTATTCAAGATCACTTTACAGTCACTATACTACTGTATGCATACTTTTTTTCTGGAGTGCTTATAGATCATAAGAAACATATTTCCTTTTACGTATTATTTCAGCATTTGCATTTTAAAAGAATTTCTCAGGTATTATAAAGCAAATAAAATGAAAAGAAAATATTTGGGGTTACCACTTCTTCAAAAGAAAAGAATTTCACTTGTCTAGGTGAATAATCACCCTGAAGAGAATTTATCTGAATTGCAGAAATTAGTATCTGTTTACAAAAGATGTTTCTTTAAAACAAGGGTCAGCAAACTTTTTCTGTAAAGAGACAGACAGTAACTATTTTATTTTAGTCTTTGTGGGCCATAAATTTTGTTGCAACTACTTAATGCTGCCATTGTCACGCAAAAGCAGCCACAGACTACACATAAATGAATGAATGCGGCTATTTCAGTAAAATTTCATCTACTCCAGCAATAAAGCATGCAATAAATGATTATTCATGTAGAAAACAAAATTTAATAGCCAATAAAAGAATACGCACCTACTGCATAATGAACAGTCTTTAAGAACTCCAAACGTTTTAAATTATCATATAACACTCTTACGATTGCCTATCCATTAATTCTTCATTATAGTCGCTGTGCTACTACCACTGCTGCTCTTTACTCACCTAACAGGGAACTGTTGGCCTTGAACACATTTATGTGTACCTCCTCCTCCTCTTACCAAGCGGATAAAGACAGCTAACTCAAGTGATTTCTGGGAGAATGCACCCGGGCCTTGATTTCTGAACATTCCCCCTTAGCTCAATGCAGATTTAAAAGTATTGGCTTTAAAGTGGCCACATTAGCAAAGTTGTACTGATTCAACTCCAGCCAAGTCAGCTCTTTTCTGGGATATTTATTAGGTTAAGTGAGGTTGTGACAAATTCATAATGCACAGTTAATCGTGAATTTTATACTCTGGTGGGAAAAAACAAAAAGAAATTGCCAAACGTCAGACTACTTGGAATTGTATCATATAAACAGGGAACTAACTGATATCAAGAGTGGAAAAATAGTTATTTGTGTTACAGAACCTTGCTCTTCTCAAATACTCTACAGACATTACTTCATAAGTCCTGAGCAATGAACAGCAGGTATTATTAGATTTATTTCTAGAAGGAGAAGTTCAGACATCAAGAAATAAAGTATCACAGAGTCAGCTACTTGGCTGGAAATAGAAGACGGATTTCCTGAACTCTCATCAAGTCACTGTGATATCTACTGCATAACTTCTTTTCATATCTGGATATTTCCGAAGAAAAGCAACAGAAAGAGTCATTCCACTTAAACTCCCTTCTCCTGAGAAAAGTCAGACTTGGTGAGGGAAAACTTATACAAAATTCATCTACTTCTTTACAGAGGATAGAAAGATGAACTTCCCTCAGAATACTCTCATTTCTTTTTATGACATCCTCTGAGGAAAGATACTGAATTTCACAGCTGCAGAAGAAAATTGAGTGGGATGGTGGCTTAGGCCAAGCTGAGAACCACTTGTTCAGCAACGCTGACCAGCATTTGATCACCCTAAGCCAAAACTCGGTGCTGTCTGCCGTCCGTTTGTGCCAGAAGCCTTGGCACTATTTCTGCCATCATGTTCTCTACTTGTTCTAGAAGGGCTGAATGGCACGGCGCTACACTTGGTTCCCGTCATTTGTGAATTAAATCAGCAGCTTTAATTACCCAAGTCCATTGCCCCAAAGGGGTTATTAAAATTCAAAATTACTTCAAGGGAACTTAATGGGGGGAAAAATCAGGCACTTTTTCTTTTAATTGAATTTGTTGTTCCTGACTTCTCTGTACCACAAGCCACAGCGCTAACAATGAAGCAGCAGATCAGGCACAAGTTAAGACGAGTAAAGTAGGAGAGCCGGGAGCCTGAAGGAATCCTCAGACTGTAATTGAGGCTGTCTGTACTTGTGACGCACACGTAGGAAATGAATGAGTGGCTCAAGAGTAAGGGCAAGGGCTAAGCGGTAATATTTACTTTTCATAGCTTTAAGATTCTCTCTGAAATTTATGGTATTTTAAGGCAATACAAAACGAGTATTTGTATTCAATGATGTTCTAGCCATATTGAAACTTCTCAACCTTACTGAAAATACCCAGGCTTTCATAAGTCTAAGCTTTTGCCTATGCCATTCCTTTTACACGGAATGCCCTCCCTTCCCTTCCGGCAAATTCCTCCTCTCCTCCAATAGCCAGGTCAGATTCTACCTTCTCTCTGATGAGTTACCCAGCTCTCCTTAGCACAGGTGGTGGCTGTCTTCCCCTGTTCTGTAGAACTTTGATCACACTTTTATTAAAACTTATCCCATTAAAACTTATCCCAGTGCATGGTCACTTCTGTTCACATGTCTGTCTCCCCAGTTAAATCACAGGCATTGAGAAATCAGGAGCTACATCTTCCGGTCTTCTGTACGGTTCCACTCGTAGCACCTGGCACGCTGTTTGACACAGAGGAAGTGCTCATGTCAGGCTGAATAAACGGTTTAGCCAAATTATTTTGACTTTGCTGGGCTAGAAGAAACCTTAGATCCCATCCTTTACCCCTAAGTTTTAGAGGTAAAGAAAGGAAAGAGTTGAAGTGACATGTCCAAGGTCATACAGCTTCAGTACAGGTCTCTCGACTCCCTTTCCACTCTGTACAATACCACACACCTTGGGAAACGACTTTGAAAAGATTACATTTAGTACAAAACAGAGAACTGCTTACTCTTCTCCACACCAGCTCACACACACTTATTTAAGTAAGAGGGATGGAAAAAGAAGGAAAGAAAAAGCAAAAGAAAAATGATAAAGAAGCAGCCAAACTGTAAATCCTCCTGGATCAGGATTTCTCAACCTTGGCACTATCGACGTTTTGGACTAGATGATTCTTCGTTGTGGAGGGCTGTCCTGTGCATTGTAGGACGTTCAGCAGTATCTCTGGCCTCTACTCACTAGATGCTAGTAGCAACCCACTCCCGAACTGTGACAACTAAAAATGTCTCTAGACATTGCCAAATGTCCCCTGTGGGCAAAATTGCTCCCAGTTGAGAATGAATGCCCCAGGCAAACCATCTCAGAGGAGGTAACCTTCTACACTACTTCAAGCAAGGCACCAATAAATTGGCATGTACAGTACACTGGCTTCAAGCCAATACTCTCATATTAAGCATAGAAGGCAGAACCTGAAACGCTTAATCCTCTTGCATGTTTTTATTAATTCATTTTATTAAAAACAATGATGTTGTCACTTGGTCTATGGCTGCTAATGCAACAGGCAGAGCAGAAAAAACTAGCTAAAACTTCCATTTCTAAAGGGAATTTAACACATTTACCGTGTTCTAGAGGTAATTTGAACAGTTTTTACTTTAGCTTTACTTTAAACTTGCTTAAAGTTCCTTCCTCAGTATCAAATGTAAGAACTACAAATTCAATATTCCTACAAAACACAGTCTAAGGAAATAAAACTTAGTGAAAGAGTAAGCGAATATCCTTTGAAAATCCTGAGTTTAGTATATATCTTCCCAAAACCATACCTTCTTTCATGGTATACAAAGGTTTCTAATTGAGATTTTTATATACTTGCATTTTTTTTTTTAATTCTTAAAGTTAGCTCTAGTATGCAGACTCCTGCTCTAGTTTCTAAATATGTAGCATAACATCAAATTCACATTTCAAAACTGTAATATCAAACATGAATAGTCTATGACCAGAGCTATTACTTTTTATTTTTGATAAAAAAGCTGTGATTGATCAAAAAAAAAAATAGTACACAAACCTACTATATTCCATTCATCTAGTGCAATAAAACCTTACCATGACTTAATAAGTAGAGTCCAAAAATGCAGTTGTTCAATTGTACAACCATGAGGTTGCATGATCGCAAACCTAATGAAATGACAAAGTTGGCCAGTACCCCTAGCTGGCTGGGAGCTCCTGGCTTTGGCATGACACCATTGGGTGTCAGCTGTCCACTCCAGCTTACATACCAATGAAGACAATGCCTTAATGCCAGCTGCGATGTCCAGAACAACAGCAGGTAGCCCTGAAATTCAGGTGATTTCATCACTAGATTGTGTAAATTGGACCCAAAAGATACTCAAGACTCGCCGCTCTGCCTTCTGCTTCCTTAAGCAGAGTGGCCTCCCATTTCTCACCCTATGTCGCCCTCCCCTGTGGTCTTCCTGTCCCCATAAGATAAGAACTTTAGCCAGAGGATAGAAGCAAAGTGCCAATCACATTATATTTAAATTCCAGTTCTTGTGGGGGTTTTAATATAGTCACTCATGTTTTTAAATGTACTTAAGAGGAATATCACAACTTTAAGTAAGAAGTTTTTAACCAGAAACCTTTCCCATCCTGCTTCCTATCTCTTCAGTAACCTCTTAAAACCTGAATTCCTGTTAAAAAAAAGAGAGATCAATCTACACACACACACACACCCCCGACACCCCCCCCACACACACACACACTTGATATCTTACTTCTATTGCAATCCATAGGTTCCCAAGTTATCTGGTAAATCATAATTACTGCCACCAACTCTTTGACCTATGACAGTATTCAAAATTTAATCTTCCATTTAAATTGCATTATTTTCCTACCCGAAAGCCTCATTATATAGCATAGAAACAATTCTTATAGTTCAGATTCGCTTTTCTAATAATTAATATCATGTAACCAGGATACTACTTTATTTAAAACTTTGATAACTGACAGATAAAATGTCGATAATCTGCTAATGCCAGAAGTGAGGAATTTCTGATTATTGACTAAGATTGAAAAAAAGTTTTTGCTGTACTTTGGTGACTTGATGATGTATAAGGCATCATCAGTTTAGGGAAAATTTCCCATTTTTCCCATTGCCATTTTTCCCATTGCCCCAGACTTGGAGGTAGGGCTACTGCATATGATTATACTATTATTTATACATTTGCAACAGTTTCTGGGTGGCAAGGAGGAGCCTAAACCCAGCCCAGTCTCAGTGCCAAGCCACATCAGAAAGGAAAAGTGCCTTGTAATTCTGCTCAGAGGGGATACTTTTTTGTAATTTATCCAAAGACAAGTACAAGCTAGTTAATGCTATCCCTACCTGAGAGACAGAGGAATACTATAGCAGCCCTGGAATCTCTCACATGTAGAAGACCAGGCAAAGGAAGGAATCTCAGGTGGCCAGAGGCAACCCTCTCAAACCCTGTGCTGGCTACCAGAGGCTAACCCTCAGAGAAGAGTAGTCTCTGTCTAAAGATCACAAAATTAGTCTCTGTCTAAAGTTCCAAAATTTCCAGTTTTTAGATACATAGAAATTCCGAAAATCATAAGACAATGTTCACAAATAGCCCAAATTATTGAAGTAATGTTCTATTTTTCAACTCTTCTGTATTTGTCAATATCAGTCTCTTTATGCAACAGAGAAAATCTGAAAATTCAATGTGGCACACGAATCTCCTTTGAGTTAATATTACGATTGATACATTTGAGGGAAAATACTTCTGAGGTGCCCCATTGTCAAGTTAGGGTTTGTAAGTCTAAAGAACCATTCTAAAGTCTTGGGGCAGGGAATCGAAAACAAGGAAGGAAAGGAAGAAGAAGGAAACAGGAGAAGAAGGGCAGGGAAGGAAAAGGATGATTACAATAAAGAAATGAAGGAAAAGGAATAATGGAGAAAAAGCAAATCCAATTTTTCGCCTTAGGTTAATTACCGAATGGTAAACAATGTTCACGCACATATTGAGCTTTCTAAACCACTCTGTCAACTACAGGTTTCGAAAACAACCAACCAATGACAAAGGATCACAGCAAGTATTTGATGCTAATAAGTTTAAATAGTTTCAATATAGATACTGCTCTTAAGTTCATGATGCTTAAACGATGAATGCCAAGATAAATGAGTTCCTTACCTCCCGTTACCCATTCATTTTTGGCCTTTTTCTCTCTTTCCAGTGTTTTTGGCATAGGTCAATTGGTGTGCACTGTTCCCCAGGGTTCCAGAGCCCCTGTAGGCTTTTCTGAAATCACCCCTGACAAGCCACAGCAACCATGATAAAATGAGTTCTCTTTGTCTTTCTCTTTCATCCAACAGCCCTCCTCTCATCTCCAACCTAAAAATTCACCTTTGACTGCTATCCTCCTTATGCACTTCAGGTTTCTATGTGTTTCTTCTAACCTCTGCTTACTTTCCCTTTTATGCACTATAGTGGTCCTTCGGGTATCCAGGGGGCTTGGTTCCAGAACCTCCCCGATACCAAAATCCACAGATGCTCAAGTCCCTTATATAAAATGGTGTGGTATTTGCATATAACCTACGCACATCCTCCCCTATATTTTAAATCATCTCTAGATTACTTATAATACCTAATACAATGTAAATGTTATGTAAATAGTTGTTATACTGTATCATTTAGGGAATAATGACAGGAAAACAAAGTCTGTACATGTTCAGTACAGAGGCAACCATCGTAGACCTTTCCATCTGTGGTTGGTTGAATTCATAGGTGCGGAACCCACAGATATGGAGGGCCGACTCTACTTTTCTGTTTCTGCTCTTCTATGAGTTTTCATTCTAAATATGTGATGAGTTTTAAAAATAATTTTTTTAACTGTAAATAGAGTGACAGATACAGCTAAAGAGTTTCAAACCACAGAACAGTCTCAGCTAAGTGTGACGATACACACCTGTCAACACTACCTGTGGTTTTATTACTCACTGGGGGCCAAAGACTGCTCTGCTTTTTCTGGTCCAGCAGCTTAGAGTGTCACCTTGTCTTACTACAGAACATCAAGGGAAAGACATCAAAAAACTTTATACAATACCTGCCAGGATGTGTAAGTGACCTAATACGGATAAAGAAGAGGATCCACAGGGTATAAAACTTAAGGTCAGGAGACAAGCAGGAAAGTCCTACCACTCTTGGAAAAGTAGAGAAAGGGGAGGAAACAGAATGGAGAAAGGGAGCAAGGGAGGTGAGAGAAGTTCGAGCGAGAGCAGAGGAGAGAGAGGAAGGAGGGCTGATAAAGACAGTCTGATTCCAGGATACGCCATGGTAACTAAAGCTGTTTTTCATAAATATTTTGATGTTGTTAGTCCATGTATTTCAGCCCACCATATATTAATTACTTTGTTTCTTGCTTTTTTTTTTTGATAAAAGTCATATAAAGAAGACAACTTTCTCTACAGTAGCTGGATAAAATACCCAGCTTATCTTAAATGTTTTGTTCTAAGCGTTGCACCCAAAAGATTAACAAATTTTCTACAGCCTGTCACAGTTAACCAAGTACTGTCACATAGATAATCTCATTTGGTCCTCACAGCAACCTAGGAGGGTGGGCAGGGCAGGTCATCAGATCTGATGCTGGGAGAACTTAAATGACACTCGAGTAAACTGGGAAATGTAAACTTAAAATATACCTGGGGTTTTTTGCTATATGTACCATGCTCTTTCCAGTACTCACTGTTTTAATATGCTACATGATGGATTCAATTAAGGAAAGTAGCAATACGTAAAACATTAATTTGTGCGATATCAGTCGTTCAAATTTGTTTATCTGAGTTAGATTCAAGCCATTAGATAGAAAAGTAGAAACTATTTTGAATTTTTATTTACTGTAGGACTTTGTTTTCCTTTCTATATAATCAAGTATTATAATGTTACATAAAAATTCTTGAGTTCAACTGTACAAGAGAAATTATCTCATGATTTTCAAATGCTATCATATAACTTACAAACAGCTAGAAAAACTACTGGAAAAGACTTAGATCCTCAGGACTTGATGAGAATAAAACTTGATGGTTTTATAATATTTTCTATTCTTCCATCACTTTCTCCTCTTATCTCTATTCTTAATGAAAATTCCATCTCAATACAAGCATCATATTGTAACTTCATTATTTTGCCCCAAAGGGAAAATCCAATCCCAGTTTCCTGTAATTTATCACAAATGAACCTTATTTTTACTATTTCTATTATCCATTTGTACACACACCAAGTATTTTCTGATACAATTTACTGAGTTGTTACCTTTGGGAATTCCTACGTGGTTGAGAATTCATGAAATAATATCATTGAAAAGAAATAAATCGGTACTGAACAACAATGCTCAAACTATAGCAAAATTAAAACTATTCTCAAAGATATAAATTTTGTAGCTTTGCCTACTTAAACATTTATGTCTAATAAATAAAGCTCTGCTCAGCTTTCAAGTCCAAGAAAATTTTAAACTAGACTTTCTAAGTTTTGTCTAAACTATAATTGATGCAAATTTTCAAAGTAACAGCAATTTCCTCAAAGTAATATTTTCACGGAATTGCAAATATGAATAGGTAATCCTAAGAAAAGAATTGAACGCATCGTATCTTTGTACTATGCTTTTCCCCAGAGATACATAATTTATTATTTGAGAAATACTTCTGAAGTTTTGTTTGAGGTCAATGGCAATATTTTGGGGTATGATAATGACATAAAACACACACTGAAAATAATCATTTATATGGCTGACTTCATACAGACCTAAATCACTGAAGGGATTCAGCTCCCAAAATTAGGAAGTCACTTACATTGACTCTGACCTCCCATCATGAGAAGTCCAGGTGCTTCGTCTTGAACTTCAAGGGCTCGGGCAGCCCAGGCATTGCCCCCACACTGCTTAGAGCAGTGGTCAGTCTGGAAGTAAAGAAGCACAGTAGTATCCCAGAGTGAGTGTTTTAAACAAGGCCTTCAAGAGGCACTAACACTGCATCCATGTTTGGCCACACGCCATTTGCGACTATAACATTATCCCACCGCAGCAAGAAACGGCGATGAAAACCTAGAATCAACTGTATTTATCCAAAAGATATATCACGAAAGGGTTATAGACACATTTTTCCATATTGCCGTTCATTTGGAAATTAGCTTTAATGGCATGATCATATTGTAACTCCATAGTTTAAAAAATTGTGGAACAAAGAAAGCTAATTAATTGTAGTATGAATTATATTGTTATCTATAAAGAACAGAATAATAAGAATTAATATCATAAAATAGGTAAAATTATTTTAAATGTTTTAATTACAGAATATATTTATTTTTGTTTATTCTACCATCTTTAAAATAAACTTAATATTTGTCCCATAACTGACTAGTCTAATACACATATTCCATTATTACTGAATAAAGCAGAATATAATTTAATTAATACATAGTGCATAACACTTAGAGTAATGAACAAGAAGTGCCACTGTACTTTCTCCTGGCCACAGAGAACTCTATGGAGCGGCTTGACCAGTCCAGTTCAGGGATGTAGGGGCTATGCCAGCATCTTCACCCACTCCCCAATGTTTCAGGAAATACAAATGTATGATCTCCATAAGGCTCATCCACCAAAACAAGGACTGACTACACATGATAGGTCTACTCCAAGGGTTTTGGGGACCACACAAACTCTTAAGTATACTATGGAGGAACTAAAGGAAAGCATTGTGGGAGAGTAGAAAAACCACTGGTTTAAGAGGAGACCAAGATTCTGTTTCAGCGCTCAAGGTAAATAGGTCTATGTGTTCACCAAGATCTAGAACAGGTGTATTTCCTTTCTAAACGCTGGCAAAAAAAGTACAGATGGATGATTCTGACATTGACATCATGGTAGGATCACCAGGGGAGCTTTTGAAAACTAGGACTATTCAGGTCTCATTCACAGAGATTCTAATTAAATACATCTGGAGTACGAGTAAACATTCGTATTTTTTTAAAACTCTCTGAAATAAGGATTAAAAAGCACACATCTAGGGAGCCGGACCCGTGGCGTAGCGGTTAAGTGCACGCACTCCACTGCTGGCGGCCCAGGTTCGGATCCCGGGCACGCACCGACGCACCTCTTGTCAGGCCATGCTGTGGCTGCGTCCCATATAAAGTGGAGGAAGATGGGCACGGATGTTAGCCTAGGGCCAGTCTTCCTCAGCAAAAAGAGGAGGATTGGCATGGATGTTAGCTCAGGGCTGATCTTCCTCACACACACACAAAAAAAGCACACATCTAGAAGTCCAGATGATCTTAAAGCTTCCTCCCCCCCCTCAAATTTTATGATTCTGTACCATAAGCTCATTTCATCACTCTCGGAAACTATGAAATATCACATTATTAAAAAAAAGATTTCAAATGATAGACAAAGAAAGCATTACACAACTACTAAACTATAGTAAATATAACCTTGACATTTTTTTCTCCTTCAAATGATAAACTATTATCTTATATGCATATGTATGCTGGGATGGATAAAACATCTTTATCCAGTAACTTTCAACCTAACATTTTCATTAGTCTGAAATTATGCCTTCAATTAACACCAATATCTTTATCCTCTTAATGCGAAAAAGTAGCATCTTTGCATCACAATTTTTAAAAGTTACACTAATAACCAAAATTTTAATTTCTCACTCTTTTAGAATTCCACATTTCTTAATTTTGAGTTGTATGAGTCTACGATTCTACAGGTCTCACACTGAAATTCTAGGGAGGAAACTGAAAAGCAAGAATCAACATTAAAACCTGAGAAAGCAAGAGCATTTCAAAGGACAACAGAGTTAGAGAATAAATAAACCCAATCTTACCTAAAATGGGCTTTATAGATGACTCAGGCTTTTGCGCAAACAACTGTGAGAATTACAGTGTGCATGCTTTATTGACAGGACAAGTGAAGATGTAAATCCTATAAATATTCAGAAGCACAATCCCTTGTGAAAGTGAATGTCAGCTAATAAAAAGTAAAATAAACGAAACAAAATATAAACAGAAAATGTTATAAATATAAGTCATTCATTAGCAAATTCTAAGGTTACCACTAATAAAAGGTGTAATAACTGATTTTATTAAATACTATGATCTATAAGGTACTATTATTATCCCTATTTTATACCCAAGAAAAAAGGCTCAGAGAATTTGAGTAACTTCCTCAAGTTCTCACACTTAGAAATATCACAACCAGGATTTAAACCTAAGGCAGTCTTGACTCCAGAGATTCTTACCCTCTAAATGTTCTAGAAGAGTATAAGAGTAAAGGAGAAGTCACTTTTAGGTAGTCCTTCATTATGACTTATACCGAACATCAGAGGCAAAGTCATTTTTTTTCCCCCACAAAAGACATCAGGAGAATCTATGTAAAGTTCACAGACTTTTTCTAAAGAAGTTACCTTCACTTCTATACTTTCAAAGGAATACACTGATCAAGAAATACCATATGCATTTATTTATATGTGAACGGAAAACAGAATGGAACGTTGGCCCAGAAATACCATAAAATATATAAATTCACAATCAATTCTGATGTATTAAACTACAAGAAGCACAAAAATTGCCTCAATGCTACCAGCACGAAGAACAAACAAAAAAAGGAGGGAAAAAAGATATCTTCCTGAATATAGGAGTTTGAATAATCCTGTCGAATTCCTCTTTTTCATCTTTGATAATACTCATGATTTTTCTGACATTCATGTAAAGAAATATTGGGGCAAATGCTCCAATTTGAATGTAAAGACAAGCAGAAGAACCACTTCTTGGAAGATTTTTTGGTTCTAGTTCCTGCTCTGCCAATGACTTAAGCTTATTCTCCTTGTGCCTTACTTTCCTCATTTATAAAAATGAGAGGATTGAACTATATTGGTGAGTTTTCTCTCATATAATTTCTTAAGAAAATTTTCAAACACAGCAAAGTTGAAAGAATCACACAGCAAGCACCCATACACCCTCCACCTACATTCTACCATTAACATGTTACTACACTTGCTTCCTTGTGTATCCATCCTATCTCCATTCATCAATACACCTTATTTTGGGTGCATTTCCAAGTAAACCGCAGACATCAGTACACCTCCCCTTAAATACTTCAGCATGCTGTAGCTGAGTTCATACTTGTTTACAGTTTTTTACATAAAATTCAAATATAATAGAACACAAATCTTAGGTATACATTCACTTAGTTTTAATAAATACATGCATCTAAATTCCTATCAAGATATAAAATATTATATTGGTGAGTTTTTGAGTTTGTTTTCTAAATAACAGAAGCCAAGATGTGAAACAGGTAAAAGTAGCGTAGCTCTACTGAAAATAAGTAAGGGTGAGGATCTTCTCCCTCAGTGGGAGTCCACTGCACTGCCTCGGAGTTCCAAAAGCTTGGGGCTTCCTCCCAACGGATGCTCTCCCAGATCCCTTCCAGCTCAACATGGCCAATGCCTCTGACGACAGATGAAAGTAGTTAAACCACTCTGACATTCTCTGTCTTTCACCAAACATGAAACAAGGCCAATTTCTCAAGGCTTGAAAGTTTTGCTGGTAAATTCTAATTGGTTTGTTTGTTTGTTTATTGGGCTTCATGCAATCCTCTATCTGCATCACAGATATTCATCTTCTTAAAGTGCTTTCGAATAGCAAATAGTATTTTTCCACACTATGTCCAAGCTCTAGTCATAAACTGAAATGCACCTTCATACCTTCTGACCAGTCCCAAAACCAATATTAATTTGAGTAGGTATTTACAGTGACAAGTGGAGTTTTCTATACATAGAGGATTACAATTCCTGCTGAGATCAGTCAGCCTCAGTCTCTCTTTCTCCCTCTCTCTCTGTCTGTCTCTCTCTCTCATTTCGACCTTAATAAAAAGGTGCACCTTTTGAGTAAACAAATGCCCTACAGGAAGACATGAGAGGTTAGCCCTGTTCCTCCCTCTTGTGTAACTTTAGGCAAGTCTCTCAGATTCCTGGGCCTTAGTCTTCTAGTTAGTGATATTAGTCCTTCTAGTCCTCTAGCTAGAGGGAGGAGTGACTAAATAATCTTCAGCATTAATAATTTCAATCATATGAGCAGTTAACACAAAATTCACTTCAAAAGAGCCATTTTCCTGCAGGCAGTTAAGTAGCTGGCAAAGAAAGATATAAACCTGTAGTTCATCAGATCACTCAATCATCTTAAACATTCAATCCTAACCACAAGATTTAACCCAAACTGTAGAAAGAGACTTAATCCTGTTCTCGATAGTTATATAGTGCTGTCTGAACAGCTGGTCCTTATTTATCTGACATTTTTTCTTTTTTCCGTTTTTTTTCCTAAGACCATCTTCTTTAAAAGTAAATTCCAGTTTGGACTATTATTATTTAACAGGTTTCCTAGAACCTCAAAAAGGCCGAGAAATCACTTGCCATACAGTACATTTGTATCAAAGAGGGCCTGATCGATTACGAACAGCTCCTCCTCTCCTCTGTACTTCTAGTTATTCATATTTGAGCCAGACTATTAATCATCAATATTGCCTATGATAAAGATGATATAAAAAGATATACTCTAAGGTAAACTCAAGTAAACCAGAATTAGTAGACTGGGTAAAAAATTCCAATAGGAATAGTTTAAACTATGAGCATAGTCATTGCTCAGGACTACTGGGAGACACTTCTCCAAGAGTCTCTTGTGATAAGTACAGATGTCCTTTGTTCTAGATGACCTTTTCAAGGATTTTTGCGTAGAGAACAGCTGAGGCAGATAGGGCAGAGGGCAGATTTGTTTGCTGAGCAGTGTAACATCTCTCTTGGGAGCAAAGTTTGGACAGGTTTGCTCACAGTCCATTAAAAAGAGTTCCCTAAGATCAGAATCCCCGGTTGTAACGTGGATCCTCTGCATTAGTACCATCCGCCTGGCCCACACCATGGCGCCCCTAAAGAACCTAGGGCTCAAGAAGAACTCACACAACAGGAAGTTTATACTGTTTGCTGTGCTAGGTGTAATAAAAGTCGTTGTCTCTAAAACAAAAGCTTCTACCAGTATCTGTGAAACAGTGGCAGGCTAACCCAGTAGCCTGAAGGAGCCTGCAAGAACGGATTGCAAGAATCTCAAACTGTTCACCGTTTTCACAAGGACATTTTCATCATCCACACTTGTTATCCCGGTGTATCCTTCGGTCTCAATGGAAGGATCACTCAGTCTCTCTCAGGTTACACTGAACTGGCTTGAACATCAGACCTTCAGATAACTTTCCTGAAGTCAGAGCACTCATGGGTTTGAATAGCAAGCAGTACAAAGTGCATTTTATAGAATCAAAAAATTACAAATGTTTATATAGAAAATAAAATCTGGGAAAAAATAACATGAATAAGTTCAAGACTTCTCCAAATCTGCATAAATACAACATTTTTAGTAGAGCCTGTTGTTCTCTGGGGTTGCAAGGGAAAAACAAACCCCATGAACATTTTACACGTGGTAAAAAACAAAAGCAAACAGAAAATACTGCTAATGAAGGTAACAAATATAAAAAATAAACATTCCTGAAAAGAGTTTAAACATCATTTCTTGTTGATGCTATAAGCAACTAAAAGTGAAGAATGAGAGGATTATAGAGATTAACGGCATTGACTTAGAGTTTTAGAACTTCCCCAGTGTATGCTATAAATAATTATAAAAAAATATGTGTTTTACATAGCACCTCAGTTTAAATGGCTACTATGAGACAGCTATTATTTTGCACAACTGCAAATTAAGGGTAAGATGCAGGAGGGAAGGCTCAATAATACGGGATTCTATTTTGGAACACAGTATTAACATATTTTCAACTAGACCTCCATACCCGAGCAGGATCAGCTCTGCCCTGAATTTCTCAGGTGAATAAATTATATACCATTTTATTTGCTTTAAGCAGTTCTTTGTAATCTACCCATAGTTCAAAAAGTAATCTGCGTGTGCTGTCTCAGAGAGAAAAATAACATGAGGTGCTGGACGAGAACACTCAGCTCTGAAAAGGCTCTTTTTCACATAGTAAAAATGGACAATGGCCAGCAACGTGAGGGCATAAACTGTGTTTGTCTTAAAAATAGACAATAGCCAGCAACATGAGGGCATAAACTGTGTTTGTCTCTAGCACCTAATAAGATTCTTAGCATTTAGTGGACTTTTATTGAATATTCACTAAGTAAATTACATAAATAATTTTATTTTCATTGAATATTTTAATCATAATGAACTTAGCATGTACTAAGGGCATAAAAAAAAAAATCAATGATCTGAATTTGTTATTCAAATAAGAAAAGTATCCATTGGGAAATTGGATGAAATCTCTTATTTCAAAAACTGTTTGGAATAAACATCTAATTACTTCACAGTTCACGTGGTATGATGACGATTTTTTTTAAATATTTGCTTATAAACTCCAATGCATAAAGTGTTTTACATTTGATTAAAGAAGGGAAAAGGGAAAAAAGAACCCAACATAAAAGAGTTTTTGTTTTTTTTCATTATATGGTAAAATGAGCACCTCCACGGGGAATATAATTCTAAGCATAATTTACTATGATGTGCTTGCACAACTATAAGAATAAACAGACACATTTTTCTGGAGATTAGAATGGCTTATTATAATTCTCAAAAATAAAGTTTCTAATGCCATGACAGAATGATATCTAATTCCCCTAACTTCCCATAGCTGGTGAAGAACCCAGACCGCTGACCCAGGAGAAAATCTACATGGGCACCTGCTTCAGGTAAAGATATCACATGGGCAGGAATTCCCAGTCTGGCAATGTATGAAAGCACTCTTTCTAATAGAGATTTCCAGGTCCCAATTCAAGCCACTGGCTTTGCACTTCTGATCTGTACTGCAGGATTCATAATTTAAAAAATTCCTCCAGGTGATTCTGATACTCTGACAGGTTTGAGAGCTGTTCACACGGGCCACAGAAACTAAGTAGCGAAAAAGAACAGTAGCTAAACCAAGTCAAGTTTTGGAATGAGAATGAGAGTCAGCAAAGGAATGGGTCAGACCTGGGAGGGCTCCATGTCTGACAATTAAGAAAGAAATGGAAGTCAGAGACTCAAGCAGGAGCTCTGAATAAGACAGTGCATAAGGACCAGGAGGACAGTCAGGAAACTAGATGTATGGGCCCCTCGACTGTTAAACAAGGCAACAGTGATGCCAACAGAAAGTCTATTGTCTTATTTTCCGGATTCAGAGATAATATCATTTTGACACCTTTGACTTAAATTTTTCTGTAGAAAAAAGAAATACTGTCATATTAAACACATGCATAAATTGTAAGATATTTGTGTTTCAGAAACATAAAAATTGGGGCAATGCATTTTATGACTGAAGAATATAAGGGCAGGGTTATATCATGGGAGGCACAGAAAGGAGATATGAGCAGTTAACCTAGTTAACTTGAAAACTAACTTGAAAAGAAAGGAGTTCAGAAATGAGGCATTTGACAAAAATCAAGCAAACTCTGGTTTTCCCATTTTGTAAACTAAAATAAATCATTCCTTCCTCACATCAAAGAAGATGTACACCCTAAAAAGACTGAGAGAGCAGATGTGTTTAGTGATTAAGATTTCAGGCTTAGGACTCAGGCTTGGGTTTCATCTCTTAGCAGCTGTGTGATCATGGGCCTATTAGTTAATCTCAATGAGCCCCAATGTCCTCATACGTAAAACTGGATGATGGGCAATAATAACAGTAACTATTTCAAGTGATTTGGTATGGTTATGTGAAATAATGTATTTTACCAAATTACTTAGTACTGATCCAAAGTATAATTTCAGCATTACAGTGTACCAGGGCATTTCAGTTACCTGATTTTCTTGAACACATTAGTTCAAAGATTCCTTTTTATATGTTAGTGAGGAAAGTGCCCCAAATCTAAAAATTTGTGGCTCTTCATAGGATCACAGGATGCTAGAGTTGGAACTGGTTTTAGGGACTTTGGCCAAACTCCCTAATTTTATTTTATTTTATTTTTTTTTTTACTGAAGAAGATTTGCCCTGAGCAAACATCCTCTTTTTTTGCTTGAGGAAGATTAGCCCTGAGCTAACATCTGTGCCACTCTTCCTCTATTTTGTATGTGGGTCGCCGTCAGAGCATGGCTGACAAGTGGTGTAGGTCCATGCCCCGGATCCAAACCTGCGAACTCAGGCTGCCGAAGCAGAATGCGCTGAACTTTAACCACTATGCCATGGGACTGGCCCCAAACTCCCTAATATTATAGGAGAAATTAAGACTTAGAGATCAAATGGAATGATCTACGTCTTTTTACTGATGTCTAGAAACTGCTTAATTGAATTTTGTCTTACAGTTTTTTCTCACTTTTATGTTTTGATGAAACTAAAGAAAGTAACACATGCTCATTAGAAACAAATCAGATGATACTAAGGAGGAAAGTACACTCTCCCGTTGTTGCCCCTACGACCTCAGTCTGCTCCTAGAAGTAACTCCCTGATATGTGTCCTCTCAGGCCTTTTCAATGTGCTTACAAATCCCTTCCTATGTGAGAGTCACGGTCTTAGCAACACACGAAGCCCTGAGAAACTGGTTTCAAAGCTTTCAGGAAGTCAAACAGCCAGAACTGGTATCCAAATTTCCTGATTCTCAGTCTAGTGCTTTCTTCACCACACCGTGATTCCTCATGTGCTTGTAGATCGTGTCACTGTTTGTGTTCTAAATGTTCTTCTGTTATTTTCCTTAACATCAATTACTTTACTTTATTCTGGTCTCTAATGAGTTCTTGCTTATGAAATATATCACTCTAGAAATTTAGCAAGATCTCTGACAGCAGGGACTACAGCAGGTATTGAAAATTAACTTGACATTAATAACAAAAAAAGTTGTGCTACTATTACTTATAAATTCACAAGCAACTCACCTTCTCTGGTCTTAGTTTCTTCATGTTAAAAATGGGGATAATGACTCTCTGTTACTTACTTCTCACTCTGCTATTAGAACAATCAAATAAACATTGCTTCCTCCAATAAATAAAAATGTTTAATCACTTTAGTGTTTTATGATGGACTTTTCTTATGTAACATACCATTAGGTCCATAGCTCGGTCTGGAAAAAATATCTCTCCAAGTTACATTTCAACATGACCTTTACAGCTTTTCCCACACTCAGTGGCCTCGTCTCAGCTTCTTCTAAAGCAACTGCATTAGTACCAAGCTCTTTTTTTTTTTTCATTTATTTTATTGAGGTCACATTGATTTATAACATTGCGTAATTCCAGGTACACATTATCATGTATCAGTTTCTGTGTAGACTGCACTGTGCTCAGCACCGATAGTCTGGTTTTTATCTGTCACCATACATATGTGCCCCTTTATCCCTTTTGTCCACCACCCACCCCCTCCCCTTCTGGTAACCACTAATCTGTTCCCTTTATCCATGTGTTTGTTTATCTTCCACACATGAGTGAAATCATACAGTGTTTGTCTTTCTCTGTCTGGCTTATTTCGCTTAACATAATACCCTCAAGGTCCATCCATGTGTTGCAAATGGTACAATTTTGTCTTTTTTTATAGCTGAGTAGTACTGCATTGTATATATATACCACATATTCTTTATCTGTTCATCAGTTGATGGGCACTTGGGTTGCTTCCATCAAGCTCTTTACTGGTTCCTCCTCATCTTCAAGAATTCAGAATGCTGGAGTATCCCATAAGTAAGTTCTTAGACCTCTTCTCTTCTTGTCTACAATCATTCCCCTGGTCATGTCACCCAATCTCACCACTATCAATACCATCTGCATTGTGATGACTGCTAAATTCATATCTCCAACCTAGACTCTCCTCTGAACTCTAAACTCAGGTGTCCAACTGCCTATTTGACATCACCATTTGGACGTCTAATTGGCATCTCAAATTCACACGCCTAAAACTCATCTCTGACCTGCTCATCTCTCACTGTTCCTGATCTCATTAAACCATAATTTTATTCTTCCAGTTGCTCAAGTTTTAAACTTTGGAGCCATTCTTGACTCTTTCTCTCTCACTCTCTCTCTTTCTCAAAGAGAGATTTGAGCATCAGCATATCCAGTCTGCTCTATCTTCAGAACATATCCAGAATCTAAACACTTCCCTCCAATCTCATTACAAATACCCTGGTTTGTGCCACAACCATGTCTGACCCGGATTATTGTGATGGTTTACTCATCTTCTCTTGCCCTGCTCGCACCTCAAATCTATTCTCAGGCATTTAAGGAGCTTCAGAATCTAGATCCTCTCTGCCTCCCAGCCTAATTTCCAACATCCTTTACCTGAGTTCCAGGCAGACTGACTCTAGCTTAGTGCTTTCCGCTCTTCTCTTTAAGGGATGGTACAACATAAAACTTAGAGGATTCCGAGCTGGAAGACCTGGGTATGAATAGCACTGTCACCACTTAACCAGTTGTGTACATGCCGGCCATTTAACCCCTCTTAGTCTCAAATTACTTTTAAAATGAGAATAACTACACTACTTGTTGTAAAATCAGATTATATATGTGAAAGCACTTTGAAAAAAAATCAAGTGCTGGGGCCGTCCTGGTGGCATAATGGTTAAGTTCACATGCTCCACTTCGGCGGCCCAGGGTTCGCAGGTTTGGATCCTGGGCGTGGACCTACACACCACTTATCAAACCATGGTGTGGCAGCATCCCATATAAAGCAGAGGAAGATGGACATGGATGTTAGCCCAGAGCCACTCTTCCTCAGCAAAAAAAGAGGAGGACTGGCAACATATGTTAGCTTGGTGCTGATCTTCCTCAAAAAAAAAAAACAACAAAAAAAGTGCTATAGAAATATTCAGTATTTATTATAATCTAATCCTTCTTATCTACTTAAAACCCAGTTCACGCTTTTTTGTAAAGCATTTTCAAGTTGAACTAGTAAAAGAATATCTCTTCCTTTTCAAGTCCTATAACACTGTTTGTTTCAAAGATTTATTATCAACTCACATGATTGTCCTGAACAGGTATTTCAATATTGTAACACTATTTAACTTATCACAAGTCTGTAAAGTGACTTAAGTGAAACTGACCTCACTCTGCATTTTTTTTTTTTTTTTTTTGTGAGGAGATCAGCCCTGAGCTAACATCCGCCAATCCTCCTCTTTTTTTGCTGAGGAAGACGGCCCTGGGCTAACATCGGTGCCCATCTTCCTCCACTTTATATGGGACGCCGCCACAGCATGGCTTACCAAGCAGTACTTCGGTGCGCACCCGGGATCCGAACCAGCGAACCCCGGGCCGCCGCAGCGGAGCGCGCGCACTTAACCGCTTGCGCCACCGGGCCGGCCCCCTCACTCTGCATTTTTTATTACAATCATCTGTATATTTATTCTATTACTCCTAACCGGACTATAATCTCTTTGCAGGACAAGACATTCTCTACAAGATATTCTTTAATTCCCCACATATTCCACAGGTGTCCAGTAAAAGAAAATGCACACATTTTTATAGCTAATGTGGCCATCTGCATGCGATGAACGATTGCTTTAACAGCTTACGAAGAACAAAACTCATGCTTCCCATACCGAAAGAAATATCTATTATGGCCCTAAAAGGGAAAGGACATTATGACTTGAGTCCAAAAATGGATAAAACTGTGGCATGATGGTCTTTTAATAAAAGCATAACTGTGACATATGCTTAAATATTAGTTCATGCTAAACTCTGATCACAAGTATAATTTTCATAAGGAGAAAGTTACCAAACTGTATGTTTTCATAATTTTTAAACTTTTTTGAGACTGCTGTGTCAAAAATTCAAACTCCAATAGTTGCAAGAAAAATAAGCAAGCTGTCAGAATATCTTGAGCCTATTTTGTTTTACATGTTTTAGTTGCAAACAATTACCAAAATAAATACTTACGGATTTCTCTACTACAATGATGCAGAAAATATAAAACAGGTTTAAGGAAAATTCAAAATTATGAAACTAAAATTTTGGAAATCATTTTGATTTCTTGGTGGAACAGTTCCATGGATATGACAATGAACCACAAAAAAAAAAAAAATGACAAAATGGAGAAGCTGACAAAAGAAGCCTAAGTCTACCAACCTGTAAAATTACTACACTGAGATAAAGGCCTGATTCAAAGAGGTCATTTACTAAGGGTGAATAAAACTAAATTAAAAAAAAAAAATTGGCTAGTCACACAATTGTTCTTTCATGGATAAGCCTGAAGAAACTGCAATAATGAATCTAAATTAATTATAATCTAATTAAATATATCTTATCTTCTTTCTTATAGTTTAAATAATTCCCTGCTTTTCACTGAAATTGGCTGGTTGTCCACCACAAATTCACCATGCATACTATGTGCTGGACTTTTTTTTCTTAATTCTGTATTTTCTTTATTTCTTCAATTGGAGCAGCAGTATAAGACAGCTATTAAAAGCCCAGAATCTGGAGTAAAGCCATCTTTGTTTGAATCCTGGCCCTACTACTTATTAGCTTTGTGACTTAGGACAAATTACTTAAATACTCTGTGCCTTTGTTTCCTCTGTTAAATAGGTATTTTAACAGTATCTACTTCATATGGTTTTTATGAGTATTAGAATTAATATTTTTACTTAATATATTAAAACAACTTGGCACATAGTAAGTGCTGTATTGGCTACTATTAATTTTAATTAACTACAGGGGTCAGCAAACATTTTCTTAAAGGGACAGAAAGTAAACAACTTAGTTTTGCAAGAGGTCCACGCTAACTCTAGTGGTTGCATCTCCTCAATTCTGCTGTTGGACCATGAAAGCAGCCATAGACAAAGTGTAAAAAAATGGGCATGGCTGTGTTTCAATAAAACTTTTTTCATAAAACTTTTATTCGCAAAACCAAGTCAGCAGTTTGCTGACTCCTGAACTACAATGTTTAGAAATCTCTCCCATCCTAGAAATGCACAGTGGCATTATTACTCTAAAAAGACAAGCAGAGTCATTCCTAGAACATAATTAGGGTATCTGCCTCACTGGACATTTGTGGGGTCTCTCATTGGTGGGTGACTGGGGAATGAGTCAGAAAAGCAACTGATGATCCTTTTAGAAAACTGACTAGGAATCATACATGGATTTTAACACACTCAGATACTCTCTCTTCATTTCAATCCCTCATCCTAACCATTTCTAACATTTATCACTCTTAATTATTCTATGCCCCCTTCCAAGTTGTATTTGATGTTAATTTTAGCCTAATCTCATCTCTGTAAAAGTAGGTATGTATGTGTTTAAGTCCAGGGGGAAGGGAGTGTAAGCAGAGTATGCCAGTAAACGGGAAGACAATAGCCAAGGGAAGATAACAAGGTAAATATGGCCCAGGAGATAAGAACTGATTGGGAGTATGGAAAGTCACAATAAATAAGGAGAAATTAGCACACCAAATCCTCTGTGAAATGAGACATAGGGCACAAGGAAAGTCTTAAACAATGAAAAATATTTAAACAATGGAAAAAAAGTCTTTGCTTACTAAGGTAGTTACCATTTCCCATGCTCTTTATTCCTTTGAGTAGATTCAGATCTTCATCTGTCATTTGCCATCTACTTGAAAGATTTCTTTCAACATTTCTTGTAGGATAAGTTGGATAGTATGAATTCTTTCAGCTTTTGTATGTCTGAAAAGGTATTTCATCTTCATTTTTGAAAGATATTTTCTCTGGGTAAACAACTCTCAGTTGACAATGTTTTTGTTTCAGTACTTTGAAGATATTGCTCAACTGTCTACTAATTTGCATTGCTTACAATGAGAAATCTGCTGTCATTCTTACTTTTGCTCCTCCATATGTAATTCCTTTGTATGGTCCTCAGTAATGTTTTCTTTTCTCTGTCTTCTTTAATATTTTCTCTTAATCACTGGATTTAAGAAATATGATTATGATGTGACAGTGCCATTTTCTTCATGTTTCTTGTACTTGGGGTTTGTTGAGATGATTGCATCTACAGATTTATTGTTCTCATCAGATTTAGAAATTTTCAGCGATTATTTCTTCAAATCATTTTCTAGGCTTTGTTCCACCACCACCACCCCCCCCACCCCCATTTATCTCTTCTCCTTCAGGAACTCCAGTTACTTGCATGTTAAGCCACTCGATGTTGTCCCACAGCTCAGAGATGCTCTGTTCATGCTTTAAAGTCTTTTTTCTCTTTGTGTTCCATTTTACATAGTTTCTTGTATTGTGTTCAAGTTTACTAACCTTTTCTTTTGCAATGTATAATGAGTTGATAATACCATCCAGCATATTCTTAATCTCAGACTTCAGATATTTCATCTCCAGAAATTTGACTTGGGTCTTTTTTATATCCTTCTTTTCTCCACATAACAGTTAAATCCTCTAGCTTCTTGAACATATGAAATATCATTGTAATAATTATTTTAATGTCTTTATCTACTAGTTCTCATTTGTACCATTTCTGAGATACTTTTATTTGATATTTATCCTCATGGTGAATCACATTTTCGTGGTGCTTTCCAAGCCCAGTTGAGTTTTGAGCTACTTTTTATTATAAAGACAATACAACATTACATAAAGGTTGGGCAAATTGAAAAAAACATAATTCATAAGCCTACCATTGTAACATCTTTCATTTTTACATTTTATGATCTACACTTTGTCCACATCCATCTATATTTTACATACTTTACATAATAAGACTATCATTATTATTGCCCACAAACATTCAGACAAAAAAAAAGGTGGGGGGGAAGTATACACATATCTAGCACTCTTTTAAAAAAAACTCTGAAGTTCTTACTAGGCTTTATCCACATGCATATCTCATTTTTACAGTGGTAATCAAAGCATACAGTTTTATGCATTTGATTTAGCATATATATATGCTAATACAGAAATTAATATTTCTATGCTGTTATTTTATATTATAAAACTCTTTAGTCTCCCCACATAGTCTTTGTCATTATTTTTTCTCTGAAATATTTTAAGGCTTGAAAAATTACAAAGTAGTTGATGCTTATTTTACACGTAAAACAATTCCATTATATGAAAGAAAAAGTTATACAGTCTCCACACTCTACTCCAATTCCATTTCCTCAGGTAACAAATACTAACAGCCTGGTATGTATCCTTCCATATCTTTTTCTATTTCTTCCTCTATCTTTCATATGTAAACAATATATAAACAAATATATACTTATTGTTGGTTTGTGGGGGTTTTTTTAACTTGATTTTTTTTTTTTTATTATACCATGAATCTCTCTCTAGATCAACAGATATATGCTTAACTAATTCTTTTCACTATCTTCATTATACTCTCTACTAAGGATAGAACATCTTAATCAACCATTTTCCAAATGATAGACATTCCCATTGTTTCCAGTTTTCCCTCTTAGAACAATACTGCAATACCGATTGGATGCCAGATGCAATACGGATTGAATTTTAACTTCTTGGTTGCTGGATATGTTTATATTCTTATAAATATTCTCAAGTTTTGTTCTGGGAAGCAGTTAAGTTACTTAGATCCTTTCTGGTCTTTTTTTTCAAGCTTGGTTAGGTAGGACCAGAGCAGTGTTTAGTCTAGAGCTAAGTTTTTCCTAATACTGTGGAAAAACTCTTCTCAGTATTCTGATGCCCAGTGAATTATGAAGTTTTTCCACTCTGCTGGATGAAAACGGAACACTATTACCTTCTCTGTGTGAGCTCCAAGGATTTCTTCCTCTTACCCTTCGGGTAGTTATTTCCTGAGTCTTGGGTAGTCTTCTTACATGCAGGCACTAAGCAGTAGTCAGCTGAACATTCGGGGTGAACACTCTGCTGAATAATATAGGGGAATTCTCTGCAGGTCTCCAGAATTCTTTCTCTGTGCAGCTCTCTCCTCTCTGGAACCTTGCCCTGTAAACTCCAGCTGCCTTGGACTTTCTGGATTCCCAGCTCCATCTCCTGAACACAGGGAAACTTCTGGGCTCTGCCTGGATTTTCCAACTCTGATCTATAGATGGTAAGCGGGGGCAATCGTAAGGCTCACCTCATTTGTTTTCTGTCTCCCAAAGACCACTGTCCGTTGCTGCCTGATGCTCAATGTCTTGGGAACTACTGTTCCATAAATTTTGTCCGGTTTTTTTTGTTGCTTCAGGCACATGATAAATCTGGTCCTTGTTACTCCATCCTGGCCAAAAGCAGAAGTTCACACAGCTTGAATTTATTAGGGTCTTATTCAGTCCCATATGAAGAAATATGATCATTCAATTTGGATCAAATTTTCTTTAAGTAGTGAACACCCATATAGAATACCTTACTAAAGAAGCAGTTTAAAAAGTAGTATCATTCTACGTGAGTTTATAAAGTTATCAAGTGATAGTCTCACTCAAAAGCTCAGTATTAGCTTGCATGCTCACTAATGACTCAAAATGACAAGCACAAATTAGAGTTACGAGAAGGAGTGGAGTTGCGGGAAACAGCTACCATCACGCAGATGACATCTCCTAAAGTAAGGTCAGAACATCCTCAGAGAAGAAACACCTCTATGACCACACCCCAGAACAAGGCTAAGAATGACTGAGCATAATGCAGGGGCACCAGTATAAGGAATGCAAAAGTTTCAAGGGCAAGGGAGGCATTGGAGCACCCAGACTATGAGCTGTCCGAAAGCAAAGCTGCGAAGTAGGCCGAGGCTACCCTCAGAGCGGCTTTCTCCACCTCCTAGTCTCCTGTGTTCCCAGAACATTTCTGAAATGGGTCTGATCTCTCACGTTAATGAGTTTCAAGTTAATAACTTAATATTCACCCAGCAAAGAGTATTTGTGTTTTAAAAGAAAAGTGGCATAGAGAGAGCAATGCTTAATTCAAAGAAATCATTACCGGCATATTTTCAGGAAACCATAATGAATTAGTGAATGACACACTGTGGGGCCATGAGTGACCTTTCTAAATTCACCTCCATTCATACTCGAAAATCACTGCCACCAACTCCATCTATCTGCGTAATCTGCTCCAAGATAGGTTAAGCATGATAAGTGGGATTGGTTAGGACTTCAGAATAGCATTATAGCACCTCTAATGTGAGGAGTTTGGGGTTATAATATCTAAAAGGATATTAATTTCTACAAATTAAAGAATAAGATTTCCTTTGAGGCTCTGTAACTGAAAGGTAATATAAGAAATTTTGAATAAGCATAAATGTTAATTGAGGTTAAACTTGTATTATTAAAAGTTTGAATAATCATGTGAGAAGAAGTTAAAGAAATTCTGTTTATTTTAAATAAAAAGAAAAACCTTATTAATGCTTTTAAAAAAATTGAAGAGATTGAAGGATAGTGAGTTGCTTCTCTATTTTTTCAAAATCAATAAAACAGAGTACATTAAATAGCAAAAGATGCAGAAATACATCCCTCATCTACCTCACCAGTAAGTTTAAGAAAAGCATAATCCTAGCTCTTTCTTCAAGGTTAAAGAGTAATCAGATCTTCCTGAAGGCAGCAAGTCAGTGCAGGTAACTGGTGTACTGCTCCATTCAAGCAGTGTCTCCTTGCAAATCACAACGGCTACTTTGAGTTACATATGGATGTTCTTCCCCTGAAATTTAAATTGAATCCTTTCAAGTGAAGGGCATAAAAATGTCTATGTTTACAATGAAGTCCTCACAAATAATTCATGAAATTTCTGGAGTGCTTTTGCATACCTAGGACTGAACGGATATCCTGAAAAGTCAGCTAATACAAACGGTGGTTTGACTGTTATGGAATTCCCATGTTAACAAAATTAGACATAGGGTATATTCTCATAGAAGACCTTAGGGTTATATTCAATATATAATGGTAAATGAGTTTCAAATAAAGCCATTTCATCACCATAATTTTTTGTGTGTGAGGAAGATTAGCCCTGAGCTAACATCCGCTGCCAATCCTCCTCTTTTTGCTAGGGAAGATTGGCCCTGGGCTCACATCCGTGCCCACCTTCCTCTACTTTATATGGGTGCCACCACAGCATGGCTTGACAAGCAGTGCGTTGGTGTGCGCCCGGGATCTAAACCTGTGAAACCCGGGCCTCCGAAGCGGAGAGCATGCACTTAACCGCTACGCCACTGGGCCAGCCCCATAATCACCATAATTTTTAAGTTCTATAAGGAAATGCCCTGACAATGTTTAACATTTTAAAGGTCTTTTTAACATTTAAAGTCCTTTTTTAAAGACTGTTATTTCTGCCAACATGGCAGACTAAGTATTGGCCTGAGCTTCCTGCATAACTAAAAATGCTAGATAAAATATTTTTAAAAATCTCCCTGAATGAATGATAGGATGAGTAAAAACATTTTCATGGCTGAGTGAAAAGAGAGGATCTCGAGAGATAAGCAGAAGACTAATGCCATAAAGTCTAGCTAGAAAGTCTAACAAGATAACCCCCCAAAAATCTGGAACTCCCAAATCTGGATCTCCTAAGTATAAGGAAGAATGAAAATTAAATTCATACCACCCCAGGTAACTGCACAAAAACTGATTTTCTGGAAGCTTAAAACTAAGCAGGGAGAAAAAAGCAAATATCCTCTGAAATCTCATAAGCAAAAATCATCCCTAAAGTAGGTTTACATTCTAAATTGATATTATCATGGTAACCCAATAACTCAAGCAGAGAATTTAGTTTCAACTTGTTCTGAACTGTTAGTACTCCCAGACACCCAATAGAAGCAAAGAAAAATCCTTTCAAATTCATTAAAGGAACTCCAATCTTCTACAAATTATTCCAGAGTATCTATAAGGCTAATACAACCTTAACACCAAAACCCAACAAGAACAGCAAATGAAGGGTTTCATGCCAATCTAACAAATGAACATAGAAACAAAAATTTCAAACTAAATATCAATTAACTGAATCCAAGGATGTACAAAGAATAATAGTTTATGCTCAAACAGGGTTCATCCTAGGAATGCAAAGTGAGTGAATACTAGTAAGTCAATTATTCTAATTCACCATATTCAAAGGTGAAATAAGGATAATTATATCATCTCAGTAAATGCAGAATTCCTTAATCTGGCAAAAGGTATCTTTTTTAAAAAAAAAAAAAAGGACACCAAATAGCATAATTGATAAACAGTTGAAAGCATTCTTTAAAATTAGGAACAGAGTAAGCTAGTGCTCAGTCATCACTTCTATGCAACACTGGGAGACTATCAGCACAGTAAGGCAATAAAAATTAAATTAAATTAAAAGCATAGGGATTGACCATAAATGAAGAAACAAACTACATGTTTATTGCAGATAATGTGATTGCCTAGGTGAAGAATATGCAGATAAGTTATTAAAATTAATGAGAAACTGTTAAGGATACTGAATAGAAAGCAAATATTTCAAAAATCAAATACATTTCTATAACAGCAACAAATGGCTTAAAAAAGAAATTTTATAAGAAGGTACATTTATGTCATGAAAAAACCGGAAATATATACATGAATAAATCTATCAAAACATGCAGAAAAAACTTTTACAGGTAAAAATGTTAAAAATTTATTAAACAGTATTAAAGAAGGCCTAAACAAATGCAGATATAGCACACGTTCATGGATTAAAAGACTCAATACCACAAAAATAATTCTTTCTAAATTAGCCCATAGAATCAATGCAATTCTAATCTAAATCTAAACAGTGGTATTGGAAAAGTTGTTTCAAAGTTAATATAGAACACAAATATAACCAATATACTCCAGAAGAACAACGACATGAGGGGATCCACGATAAGAAACATCAAGAGTTATGTGCATCTCAAAGGGATCTGAAAACCACCTTTATTTTCCTTATAAAACACAAACTTGTTTTTTTATTTGATGTTTCTTACCTTGCTTATCTGTATCACTGTCTCTCCAGTCACTCAAATATGTGGCCATGGAGACAACATCTTTGACTCCTCCTTTTCTTCTACTCTCTCTCTACCATCACCCCAAGGCCATCCAGTTGGTGACTGGTCTCTTAAATCCAATTCCTATTCTCCATAACTAATGACATACTCCAAATGCAAGCACTCATCAACACTTAACTCTACTATAACTCTAACAAGTCTCCTCGCTCCCACTTGCTCTTTACCTCCTACACCAACTACATTAGACCATCCTTTACACCCTCACTTACCTTTATAAAATATAGCTGTAATCAAGCCAATGATCTACTTTAAGTTTTCAGTAAGTCCCCTTCCCACTGCCAAAAGGATCAAGTTCACCCCCCTTAGCTGGGCATTAGAGATCCTTTACATTGCACCTTCCACAACCATTTCTTGCCAAAGCACAAACCCTTACATACCCTCTGCTCTGCCCATATTAGACTATTTATCACTTCCTATACTTTCATAAAACTCCATGAATCTTCACGGCTTCTGCTTTTATCTTAGTTATTTGACTCTAATGTTTGGTACTACATTTTCTCCAGGAAAGAAATTATAAGACTTCAAAATCCAGCTCAAATGACACCTTCTCTGAGAAGCCCTCTATCCCAAACATAATTAATGCATTCGTTCCTCTGCGCTACCACAGTATTTTGTTTATTACACTTTTGTATTGATAATTGAAACATCTGTTGCATTTTTTCTGCTGGATATTGAAATCCTTACAGGATGGGAACACATCTTATTTGTATCTTCCAAGCATATTCCTGAAATATATCAGGTGCAAAATATTGGTTGTATTAATTTACATCTGTACATTGCATGACAGTTTACCAAGACCTTGTGCATTTAATCCCTACACGTTTTATAGACTAAGTATCACCATCCCCATGTTACAAAGGAGAGAATTTAAGTTTAGAAATGTTGAATAAGTAGCCCAAGATAATATAATTAAACACAGACATGCCAAGACTTGTACCTAGGTCTCCTGACACAACATCCAGTGCTCTTTAAATTCAACTACACTACTTAGATTCACGCTATTAATTTCTATTGGAGTTCGCTCTTTACTATTATAAAGTCTCAAGCATGAAAACTTTTTTGGTGATGATTTGCTCAAGAATTTGAGACTCTTCATTAAAAAAAAACTATTTTATACATAAAATAAGTTAACTATGATGAAAAGAGTATTTCCTTATTAAACAATTCAGATAAATTGAAGATTTATGAAGTTGAGTTTTATGGCAATAATTACACTTGTGTCAAGTGGAAGAATGTTTTCAAGGATAGCTGTAGGTGATTAATTGATATAAGAATGTATCTTTTAATGTGTCATGTATTTAGTAAAATGCTTTAAGCCAGAAAAACTTGCCTGCAGTTTCCTTGCCTATAGCTCTTATTCTCTCTATTATGAATATTGGCCTCAATATTGAAAGAACTGGACTCTCCCCATCCACTGGCCATGTTTTGCTCATCCAACACGAAAATCATCTCTCCTGTGAAGCAAAACCAACTGAGCAGCATTCAATTCTGATAGCAATGTGAAACTAACATGCTCTGATAAGAACACAGGTGATGTCCACATACCTTATCACTGTTTTGGCAGATTTTTTTACTGAAGGACTGAGGTGAAAAAAGAGGGATGGGAAATTATGCATAAATTGTTTTCAAGGCTAATTTTGGCAAAGTGAAGTCAGGGAACTGCATGGCCTATTGCAGCTGTATTCTCGTGGCCGCCATGGTTTGAGTGGAACCATGAGAAACCTGACGCCTTAGCAAGAGTGACCAGAGGAGAGGTGTAAACACCTTCCCTTTCCCCTCAATGGACAGTGTAGGCCATTGGCCCTGAGACTTCCTGGTACTACTTCAGAGGAGCTCTTGCTTCCAATGTGAGAGACACCAAGATTCAGAAAGCTCTAGGGCTTGAACAGCCTTAGACATTTCCAAGCCTCAGAGACTGAGGCACAGGACAATCAAAGGATGTCCCCAAGGTTACACATAAATACAGCAGCAGAGCCAGTAATGGAATTTACATTTCTTGACTACCAATCCAGTTTGTTTTCCAACTGTCATATCGCTACCCACATAGAATTATTTAAGGAAAGCAAAACTTATATTTGCTTTCCAAAACCACAGTAGAATAGTACAAGAGGCTAGACATTCATTTCATTTATTTTATCATTTGTTTTTGCTTCTCCCAACCTGTAAGCAAAGAAAAAGTCAACCATGTACCTTTAAATGTATTTAATGAAAAGGATATAGTGTGGAGGACAGAAATGTACTCTAGTAGATAATGTGGGAAAATATGACAAAAAGAAGTTGAAATTTTTAAATCAAGCTATTTGAGAAAAAAATAAATGGACATCATGATTGTTAAACACAGACTACTTGCAAATAATTGCATAAGTAATTATCGGTTACATCCCATCCCAGTCCACTGCCAAATAACAAAGTCTGCAAAGTACTCATTTAAAAGTTATTATGCTCTCCACAAAGCTTTATTCTTCATATATCATTAGTAAAGAAAATTCCAGGAAAAATTTATAAGAATATGTTTTCCGATTATCATAATTTATAACAGTATCCATTTTCAAATGCTAAATTGAAATAACTTTAGCATACAATTATGTGATTAGTATATAAACAACTATGTATACATAAACTATCACCTACCTACAAATGGTAAAGTTAAGACTACACCAGGTCAAGCATTATATCATATTTGATACTTCTGTAACCCCAAGGATAAATCCATGTTTCATTCACAGTACGTGTTCAATAAAGGTTTGATAAATTTATGAATACTTATAGCTTAGAGCCATGTGCTTAAACTTAGCTCTGTGTAAACAGAGGATTGTGAGTATGTAAGCTCTTCAAGTTAATCCAGATGGCAAATAAAATATGAACCAGAAATTACTGAAAGACTATATAGCCAAGATTCTATTCACACATTAGTCAATGTGAATTGAAAATTGTCAATATGTTTTGAGTTTATTAGGCATTTGAGCAAATAGCCAAGAAAACAACACATAGAAAATATTTATATTGGTTACCTCTGATATCTTTCCCAAAAAAAAGGTCTATTTGGGAATTTAACCTCTCAATTGCAATGTTTAGAGGACTTGAAACGTGAATGCATTTTTATATATGGCAAGAAAAAAGACATTCATCCCACAAATGTTTTTATAAAGATTAACTTCCCACAAATAAGTAGCTACAAGAAAAAAAAATCCTCTATCTCATATATTTATGCTGATATGAATGAAAATTATACAGTGTTTACAATGTTCCAAAGGGATTTTTACTTTACATTGATTTAATTCTTGTAATAACACCATGAGGATCATAACATCATCTCCATTTTATAGATCAAAAAACTGAAGCATAAAGGGGTTAAATAACTTGCCAAAAGCCACACAGTTACTGTATGGGGGGTCCAGTATTAGAACCTATATCCATCAAACTCCAAAGACCAAGTTTTTAATAGATGCACCATTCTGCCTCCCTGAAACCTTAAAAAATAATTTTTGAAGCCAACCACAATCTGCAAAAATGTACCCATACAAAAAAAGAAATCAAGAATAGAAGAAGAAGAAGAAAGAAATATCACGGCAACACATGGAATCCAGAGTTCTGGATTCAAATTCTGATTTCATCACCAGGTGACATAAGGCATGTTATCTTAAAACACTAAGCTACAGGTGCCATTCAATATAGAAATAAGATGTATTATAGGATACTTATTTATGAAGTGTACAGTTTTGTATACGAAGTCATATTCCATCACTGAGTTCCACTGCATACACTGGACATCCGTTTTTATTATACACATTTTAATCCTGGGAGACACTGGAGGTGTAGGCTGTAATCAGTATCTTCTTTCTGTATTTTAACTCTTGGTCACTAGTCACTAGTTCACCCAGCAAATTGCTCACAAATCTCTTTCCCCATGGAACCAGAAGGCAAGACAAGGCCCCTGATGATAATGATTTAGGTCATTAACTTCTGTTACCCATTCCAGATGGAAAATCTCAATTATTCTTCCCCTGATGATTGCCTGCAGTCTACACTCCACCCAGGTCTGGATAATACTATTTCTTCTCCTGGGACTAAAAAATACATATAAAAGAAAAATGTCCCCTTGCTCTTAAGTTTAGAAAAGAAGGAGGCAGAAAAGAGAAGCCTGTTTCACCAGATTTTGTTTTCACCCATTTGTTAGAGAACAGGTACAAGCAGGAACTCTTCCTCCTAGAAAACATAATTTGCTAAAAAATACGTTTTCTTCAAACAAATTGTAATATAATAAATATTACATATAGTATATATTTTGAATGTGCCAGACTACTTTTAGGAACCCAGACGGGAGTTTCAAGATGTTTAGTTAACCCTATGATCTCTAAAAGCTTTCAAGCTTTTGACCTTAGGGCTTTTAGACAAGTTGGGGTTGAAAAAACTAAAGTTATTTAAGTACTGTCTCACCGCATATTTGTTTTCTCCAAGGCATTCACACATCATTTACATACATAATGTACACTGTAAACCACTTTCCTGAATCACCTGCATTTGAAAGAATGGTCTTCACACTCTTTATGGGCTCATAATCATGAATTCAATGAATACTCAGAGAGCAAATAAAGTGTGAAACAATTTAACAAGTACCACACAATATGTCAGAGCCTGTGCCAAGAACGGGACACTAATGACTGAATTCTACTGAAATCCAATTCAACTCCAGCCTTACTTAACATGGAAAGCCTGCTGTCACAATTTACACACTTGGAGCAACACACAGCAGTGTCTCCCTACACGATTTAGCATTTTCATTTGTCTCATACCTAATTGGGGCATTTCATTTGTAATTTTCCACTCTTAGAAAATACTCTCTTGAAAGAGAGTAGGGTCTGCCCTACATTCCATGCAATTGAAAGTATGGGCCTTCCTCTGGTAGTATAGTATACGGATTATAAAATGCGAGAATGTTGAAGGCAAGATGTATGCTCACTAAAGAAAATAACAATGAATGGATGTCCATTGCACAAATACCATCAGTTCAACTGCCAGTCTTAATACATTTGTATTGGCTGGAGAACCAGTGTAGGGGACTCAGAAAAAGACAGACCTCTGCAATACAGAACCTGAGTTCAAGTTCTCACCACTGACCAACTGCGATGACAGCCCAGCCACTGAACATTTGTGAGTCTCAGATTCCTCATGTGTCCAAGAGAAGAAACAATAACGTTAATTGATGGGGATAAGGTGAAGAGAGGAGGCCATTTAAAATGTTGACTGTAAAAATATGAACTATGCTATCTTGACATGAGTCATGAAGGCACTTCCTAGATATGTGAGGTATGTGGAGTCCAAGAATTTTTTCTCTTGAAAGTTCTCCATTTGGCTGTTTTCTAGTTATGCATGATGTTCTTCCCTGGGGTATTTTAAAGGTTTAACTTTCATGCAATGAGGTATACTTAATAACACAATAACCCGAGTACAAAATACCATCAGCCCTCAACTGTTAGGCATTTGTGATCAAAAAGATCAGGGCAGAGGGCAGGAGGATCAGTTCCATTCTTTCAGGATAGTCAATCCACTGAACTGATGCCAAGGTGTTTCCCAATGCTATACAAGAACTGCGATTATCCTAATAAACACTTCAAATCCATTCAGGGCCAAAGAAGAGAGCTCAAAAGATGCCAGTATCAGCAACCAGGCCAGGGGCCAGTCCAGGTGCCCCTGCGATGCACAGTCCACGTGCTGACAGTTTAACAAAGATGAGACATGTAAGGAATGAAGAAACTATTCCACTCTCTTACCTCACCACCTCTGCCTCCCCCATCACACAAACTAAATGTCATCGATAGGAAGTTCAACAACATAGGAGATATGAAATGCTGATATAAATATATGGTTGTGTCTCCATCTCCGTAATGGCTCCCACAATTTATAAAATGGTGCAATGTGTTAAAAACCATTGAAATGTATTTTTTAAACACTGAAGTGAATGCTTTGAGTAGCATACTAATACATAAAATTAGATTTTCTTTGGGAAAAATAACGTATTTTGGAAGCACTTCTGACCTATGTAATGTATCATTTCAACTTTTTAGAACTATTACCATTCAAGGAGGTTGTGTTTTTTTTTTAATATGGTCGGTAGCAAATGTATTAGCTTCAACTACAAATGTAAATTGCAGGAGAAGAGGTGAGTAAGACAAACACCTCCTCAGTTCCCTTTCTGGATTTCATTAACACCTAATTTACAATACTTCTTAATACAAATATATAGTTGAGCTCTTTAAAACAGCTTGACAGGATTAGCACACATTTTGTAAGGAGCTGACAAAACAAGCATTCCATTAGCCAGCCCACAATGTCCCCAAACCTAATAGTCAATATCCCATTTTCTGCACTGACAATGGCAAGAACTAAATAAACAAGCAAGGGATTCCTTCCTCCTGCTTTCTGGGAAAGAACGCATTCTATTTAATTAATTCCATAGCTTTGAGACTATAAAAAAATTTTTTTTGAAATATTCCTCCCCGGGTATCGTTATTCAATAGATAACTAAAGGAAATAAACCACTAAAGCCATATTGCTACATCATTCTACTGTATCCAGGGTTGAGGAGAGGCTCTCCCCTCCTTAATTTAGGAAGGATAAATCCACAATTAACTCCAGATCTTAGAAAATGAAGGAACTTGTAAGAGGCCTCAAAATTCCCCCAGTAGAGGAAATCCTACATCCCAAGGAATCTTGCCAGGCACCTGAGCCTTGGCCTAGCCCGGGCCTCGCTGTGGGCCCCAGATGCTGTAGGGGGCTCTCCTTCAGTTCAGGGGCACAGCACAGTCCCCTGCCCCCACCTCCCCAGACACCAGATGGTCTCAGCAGGATGTGCGAGGCCTCATTTTAAATGGATTATTTGCCTCTATCTTTTCTAAGCATTCTTAGAAAAGCTTAAAGAGGGTCCCAGTTTTAAATATTTTAAGCAGATGGGTCTAAGGTACTATTAGAAACAACAGATAATATTCTAAAAAGAAAAAAATCAGTGATGGTAAATCGCTAGCACTTGATACCATCTACCTGAGTTCTAGAAAAATTTAAGGGCTTACCTCTTTCTAGTAAACTCAGCGCTTGAGAGGCCTAGGAATTATTAATGTGACTAATATTCTTAAGGTTTTCAAAGAATATGGTGGCAACTATAGGCAAGTTGAGTCTAAATTGTAAATTAGAGGAAGTTGCTAAAATATACAAAAATAAGATTCATGCATATACAATGGGGGAAGACAACATGGTTTCAGTAAAAGAAACTATGCATGGTATATACTAGACTTTCATGGAAAAGTGAGCCATCATGAGGGCAAGAGGAAAGGCTGTGGAATTATATACTAACTTTTTCAAAAAGCCTTCGCTAGGCTCTTATCCACTTTTAACTGTTTCACCATGGACTAAGGTAGGGCTCAAAGAGCACCCACTTGAATGGAAACCATAAGTATTCCATGAATTATTACACAAAGTACCTCAGTTAGATTTTGAACTTGCAAATGACACTACCTTCTTCAGAGACAAAAAATGGGAAGATCTTAGGAGATCTCAGGATCTCTTGTATGTGTAAACAAACAAACAAAAAAGTTCTATTTTTTTGTGTGTGAGGCAAATCAGCCCTGAGCTAACATCCATGCCAGTCCTCCTCTTTTTGCTGAGGAAGACTGGCCCTGAGCTAACATCCGTGCCCATCTTCCTCTACTTGATATGGGACGCCGCCACAGCATGGCCTGACAAGCGGTGTGCGCCCGGGATCCGAACCCCAGCCGCCAGCAGCAGAGCGCGCACTTAACCGCTACAGCACTGGGCCAGCCCCCAAAAAAGTTTTAGAGCTGGCTTAGTCTCGGGGAATATATTTAAGAAAAAATAATCCATCTTATTCACACCTAATAACAGTAACTGCCATTTGTGGGCCAAAAATGGATGTGGGCCCCCACGACAAGGGCTAAAGAATTACTGCTGGCAAATGAAGAACAGAATTCAAGTATACAGAATATAATGCCTTATCCATCCCTTTTGCAAAAATTGTATTTTGGCCACTTCCAAGTTGGCATCAGAGACAGGAGGAGGAAAAAAAGATCTGAGGAATGAAAACTAACACAGAATAGATTGGTTAAGAGAAGCAGCTCTATGAAATGAATTTTTAACATGAGGGTTTGGCAACCTTGAGAGGTGCTGACCAAGAAATATATGTTTGGATATTTAATATTATGGTGGAATAAAGTAGACATGGGTTTGAACATCAAATTCTAAAATGCCATACCTAGGAGGCTGCCAGTGAAGCTAGAAAATTCAACATGGAGGACCAAAAGAATGATAAGGTCTTACCGAGAAATTATAAACTTAAGAAAATTACCCCAGGAATGAATATACTAGGACACTGATTATAAAGAAAAGCAGAAGAAGAATCCTTTAGGATGCCAAAAGCCTATTTCCAGATAACCAGGTTTGCATATGCTACTCAAAAGGCAAATTTAATCTTGCAAGTCACTAACCTCTAACATGCTTGGATTTTTTCCAAGAAAAGGAGTCATTTACTCAGAAGATTCAAGGTAGAAAGTCTTGTTTTCAGGGAGTTCACACTTGTCTAAGAGGATAAGGAATCCCTTCTGGCCAAACATTTTACCTCATCAATCTTAGCCTCTACCCGTCATTTAAAATACTAATTTCTTCAACTTCCCTTATTAAATATTATATTTTCAATTGCCTGAGCTTTTCTGATATCCCCTTAAACACAAGAAGAGAAAAGAAGGCAGAAAGGGAGGGAGGAAGAGAGGGAGGGAAGGAGGAAGGGAGAGAGGAAGGAGGGGAGGAAGGAGGGGGGAGGGAGAGGGGGAGCGTATGTGTGAATACATACAGAGTTGGTTTATCAGGTCTCTGCTTTTCCAGGTAATCTCTAGACAATCGTGAGAGATTAACTTGCACACTGAATTTGCCCAGGCTCTTGACAGATATTAATACCCAGATTAACACCTATTGGTACAGTACAACAATGAAACAGGACACCTCGGTCTCTGTTTCGAATGACTTCCTGCAGAATCAGCTTCTCAATGTCCCTCAGGACCCTTCTGAACTAGAGAGAGTAAGAGAAATCTGATTGCAAATTCAGACGACCATGTGCTCAGCTGAAGAAAGACAGTCAGACATTCCTTTGAATTATCTGTATCTTTGTGTCTTTTTATATAGAGAGATTAATTACCTATATTCCGAACTAATGGATTTAGCTATAGAAATCTACCTGAAGCTCTGCTGTGCTCACTACCTTCTTTCACTTACACCAAAAATGTCTTTCTAAATCAAAGTTCAGTTAAATTAACACAAGGCTTCCTTTTTGTCCTATAGTTTCATGAACTTGAAATCAGAGTTCTGATAGGTATACAGATTATATTGTTTCACAAATACATGAAGCATGGCACAATGTTTAACAAGTTATAACTAAGAATATTTCTCCTTGGGTAACATCTACTCTTGGTTAGAAGAGACGTTTCTAGATAACGGATGAAGATCAATACTAATAATCTATAGATATTGAGAATATACTAGATATCTAACAGTGGTAATCCATCCATGTGATGAACATTAAAGATTAGTTATGACCTCTGTCCTCAAGGACTTTATATTCTAATTGGGGTTGGAAAAGATGAAACTATATTCTTAGTCATTTCACTCATATCAGATGTGAAAGTAACTGCATTTCTAATAGACTAGACTCCAGGTAAACCTGGATGAATTTCTATTGTTTGTATTTCAAGGAAGGCCTCCAAAGGGCCAGCTAAGACTGCAGTATAATCGTTTAATACAGCTAGACTTTGCAGCCAGGAGACTTGGAACGGAGTTCTGGGTAATCTTAACTAACGTGTTGAACCTCATCAAGCATCTTTTCTCCTATCTGTGTAACGAGAAGATTAACACATTCTACCATATTGGGCTGCTGTGTTGAGCTGAAGTAATGTACTCAAAAGTGCTTTGAAACCATAAAGCAATGTTAGTCATTATGACATCAAGCCGCTGTGCAGTTTGAGGAACATTAAGATCCCTTTTAGAGGAGTTCACAAAGGCCACTTTATGTCAAGACCACGCCCTCCACTCTGCCCTTTGGAAAGGGCAGATCACAGGTACTCCAGAGTCTGGAGAGCACCCTCTCTTGCTTTTGCGAGGCTATCTTTCACATAGCCGTCCTCATGTTTCTCATTTTAGTGACCTTTTTTTGACTCTTGTTTGGGATTTCAATGTACTATTTAATTTTTTTCCTGTTATTGCAACTTTTATTTGTCTTATACAGTGCCAAAAGGGAGGCACTGAAGATTTTGCCACTCTTCAGCCAAGATGGTAAGTTAAAGCCGTTCATTTCGCTAAATTAAAAAAGCAGAGTTGATAATTTAAAAAGTGATCTCAGATTTTGGGCATACTTCTCAACCAAAGAAACTTGGGCTATTCTTACTTCTCTTTCACTACACACACACACACACACACCACAGAGGCATGCCTCTTGTACTCAAGGATAGGGACACACACACACACACACACACACACACGGAGGCATGCCTCTTGTACTCAAGGATAGGGAAGAAATAAGATTAGAGTGATGATCCATTCAAAGTTGTTTTAGTTGTTTTAACTTCAGCAGCTATGTTCAAAAATAAACCAGCATTAAAGGGAAAACAAAAGTACATGCTATTAAAGAGCTTTTTTTTTTTTTTGTCCTAGATGTTTATTTGCTGAAGAAAATAAACATTTATGTGTGAGGTGTGTTTCAATACACACGGTGCAACTACTTAAATTTTAAAATTGAAAAGTTTCTTAAATAGAAAAAAAACACAAGTTCACAGAACCTTCTTCTGGACAATTTGTAACAGAAGCCTGAAACAACACGACTTTTGAAAATGTATGAGCTAATTTCTGATGCTTCTTATATTCATATTTTAAGTTAATGATTTTTTAAAGTTAAAGATTTTTAAACCTTTAATTTGTATAGAAAACTATTTTTATTTTCCTGAAATCAGACCAGTGTATACCCATGCCCTGGTTTTCTCAAATTGACAGCTGGTTGAATCTTTCACACAACAGAGCATCAGAGTAGATGTCTTCCTAGACAATCTTTAGAAATAACATACTTCATTTCCACCTTACATAAAACAAGAAAGCACACAATTTTTACCCAGTTACAAACATTATTCAAAACATATTTCTCCATAAAAGTATGTTTAAGGAGTTGTATACTACTGAATTCTGGTTGCCCAACACTAGGCACCCACCATAGCAGAACAGTGTCTTGTCCTCTAAACCATCAGGGTAGGAGGCCAAGAAACTGTGGTGGGATTCATTGAGTGTTAACGGTGATAGAAGGAAACTTGCAAGGAAAATTGAATTAAGTCAGAATTCTGAATTCCAGACTGACAAGTTTCTCCTAAGCTACTCTGAGTTTTGAATAAAGAACTGCAGTAAGAGTGCACCAAGAAAGATCTGGCAACACCATCACAACACACATACCCTCCTTGTCAGACCAATGTGCCATAAAAGGTACAAATTTACGAGGGAATTTCCAGCATCTTCCTTCGTTTGTATACATCTCTCCTTCCTTCAGGCCCAGAAGAGGTTGAGTAAGATTTACCTAGCTTTGGAAGGGAAGAAATCACAGTCACAGATCGACCAACCGGAGAGGCATAGACAGTTTTGGCACTCTGCCCACTCCCTTCCTCGTTGCTTCGCCAAAGCCCAACCTCTTGAGATGGGACAGAACGTGCCTTCAGCTTACAAACAACTCTACTAAGTCGGCCCCAACAACCCCTGTAACCTTCCTTCCGAAGTTAGTCGTGAGTCCACACTGCATTCGGCTCACCTCAACCTCACTTGAGCAGAGCACGAACCAGCAGCCCCGCCGGAGCCGGAGCGGGCGCTGGCCCTGGGGCGCTGCGCTCACGTGGTCGCCGGCCGCGGCACGTGCGCCTCCGACCTGAGGCGGCGGGAGGGAAGCGCCGCCCCGCGCGGGAGGAGAGACCCGCAGAGGCACCGGACGCGCGGAGGGGCGGGGCGGGTCCCGGGGAGATCCTGGACCCGGGGAGAAGAGGCAGTGCCAGTCCCACTGCAGTTCGCGGGGGTGTGCGCAGGAAGGAAGACACAAGTTTGAATGGGGCAGCAACTTGGAAATTTTCTTAGGGTTTATTTTAAATGGGCAAATGCGTTTGAATTCTGTCTAGCGTGAGAGCTTCCAAGGTCGTCACAATCGCCTTCTGGCCTGGAACCTACACTTGAAATCCCTGGCAAAAGAGGAAGCAAAGGTGTCCCGAGGTAGCAATTCCATCCCCACCCACCTTCTGGGGAACTCTGCCCACTGGGTCTCAGGCGAGCTCTGGGGAACCGCGCCGTGGAACAAAGAGGAGGTGTTGTCCCCTCCAGATGCAGAAAGCCCGCTGAGTGCTGGTATTTAAAACCTACGGCAGCCAGCTGTGTTTATGGCTTGTTTCGTTTTGCCGGGGGAGGGGAGTGGAATCAGAACTCTAGGACGTTTTTTCCCAAACTGGGAGACGGGAGCTTGGCATTCGATCCCACTAGCACAGAACTCCAGTCAACTCGCGCCGCGGCGGCTGCCACTGGGGGGTGGGGAGGAGAAGGAAAGGAGGGGAAGAGAAGGAGGGGCGGCGGAGGGGCCGGCGAGGGAAGGAAGGAAACAGGTGAGCTCCCACTGCCACCCATCGGAAATCCAGCGCCGCGGTCCCCGGCGCGCCGCGGTCCCGACCTGGAGAGGCACTTACCGGCTTTACACGGGTCCTTGTAATCTATAGTCTCGGCTTTATCCTCTTCGTTCCCATCAAAAGTGTAATCATAATCGAGGCCAGCGCAGACCCACAGCTCCCCGTAGAAAACAATCCCCGAGGCCACCAGCCACACGAGCATCCTCGGGGAAAGCGTTTCCAACCCCATCCTCCTCCCCTGGAGGAAAAGGAGGGGACGGGACCCGGAGGTGAGGCGTCCGCGGTCCGCGTTGATGTGGGGGGCGAGGGGGACCGGTGCTCCTCTCCCCACCGGGAGGCTCCTCGGCGGGACCGGGGTGTTCAGGTGTCCGGAGACATACGGGTGCCGTCGGGACAGTAGAGAGGGCAAGAACTGCCTGTTACCCCCAGTTGCAGGGAGAAGTTGGCTAGGGGCCGGCGGGTGGGCGGAGGGCAGGTAAGGAGCTCGGCTCCCGGAGGCGGGGAGGGGCAGCTGCGGGCAAACTCGGCTCTCGCGGAGCGGGCGCTCGCAGCCTGCCAGGTCGTCCTTCTGGCGGCCGAACTTCCCGCGGCCGCGGCTCGGCGAGCGGCGCCCCGCGGGCTCAGCTGCCACGGGAGCTCCGGCTCCCGCGCCGCGCCCCCGCCGCTACCACGACCCGGCGGTGGAGCGCGAGCCGCCGCCGCCTGCGCCCGCCGCCGCCGCTCCGGGAAGATGAATCCGGTCTGCACATCAGCACATCTGAACTGAAAGGGGAGACCGAGGAAGGGGGTGGGGGGCAGGCATGTCTACGCCGCGAGACCTTAAAAGCCTGCAGAAGCCAGCAAAGCAAGGAGAGCAAAAGTGTGAGGATTTGGGGATGCACTGCTTGCCTTTTTCCCCCCAGGCTGTCTTTTTACCCTCTTCCTAACTTGAAAAAAAAAAAAAATCTTCGCATCTAACCCAATCACTTGCATCCTGCTTACTTATTCATACAATCAGGGTCAGGATCCGGGCCACAGCCTCCTCTCTGACTTCTTTTGATAGCCTTATACAAACAAACAGACACGAGCGCGCTGACAATTCCATTTATATTTTCCTAAAGATAAAAATGAATATATTATGTATCTGCGTCCGCGAACAGCAATTAATAGATGATGTACGTGTCTGTAGAGAGTGCCAGACCGGGGGTGGCGCGAGCGATCGTGATAACTTAGCTGCAAATCTCCACTTCCCCTCCCCCCAAATAAACAGCGAGTGTGTTTCTTTCCTTTGCTGCTGTTTAACCTTAGTGCAGCCTAGGAACGGAGGAAAAGTGCCTGAGCCTCCGCGACTTAGGTAAGGAAATGGACTGCTTTAAAATTCTCCCAATCAACAAAGTTTTGCTAAGAACTAAGATCCTCAGAACTGCAATTAAAAAAAAAAATCCAAAATCAAGTTACAGATTGCTGCAGCAGGAAACGCTAAGACCTTGCTGATGGGCTGGCGTTATGGCTCACGTGGGCGCAGGAAGAGAAGTTGGAAGGAATACTCGGGAAGCAAATTTTCTGACAGTTCTGGCGTCCATGCCCTGAGCTGCTCAGTATCCTTTGGCGTCAGTTGTTTTACTTCGGAGGAGAGTGTGTAAAACCTGGCAGCAGGATCAGCGAGGTAAAACCACATGTCAGTCTAGCAGACGCAAGACAAACACAGGTTGTGGGAAATTGGGGAGGGAAAAAAAAAATCAGAGGAAATCTCTGCAAAACCCCTGTTGTGAGCAATTCAGAGGTTTCCCCACATCTGCAAGTAGTTTCCAAAATAGGTGAGAGGACTTCTCCCCCCGCAAATTTCCAAGGGACTGGTGATTGGAAGCCTTCCTTTTTCCAACTAAATCTTGAACTGTCACTTTAGCAGGGACTTGTAAAAAATTTTCTGTTGCCTTTTCATCTTCATTTAACGTTTAAATTGCCCCCCTTTTGCAATTTACCATCAACATACAGTCTCATCTAGAGGGAAATAGAAAGGTAACCACACACACATACCTTTGACAGGTAGACCCAGTCTTTGGTTAGGAGATTTGACCAGGTTCCGTGTCTGTTAAAGAAAAATTAGAGGCTAACCTTGAAGAAATATCAACTATTTCCAACTTAAACGAAGAGTAAAAGGATGGGAGGGCTAGGTAGAACTGACTGATTCAACGTTCCTGGCAAAACTGGGGCTTTTTCAGAGGCCACTGCAGTGATGGAGCCTCCCTTCTCTCGTAGATCTCAAACTTTTAATCCTAGGTCACAGAGCAGAGAATAGTTGTGAAAAGAACATGTTCAATAAGCAGGTAGAGGTATTTGGTTTTGAAATCTCTTGCTGAGTCATTCTCAAATTCTTTTACCCATCCAAAAAAAAAAAAATGTTTGCATAATTAATAATGGTGTTGCTCTAGTGCAGTGCTAAACAAGAATGTATTCTGCCTAGCCCATCTAAAAACCTAGAAAATGAGACTTTCCTTTAGAGGATTTTTGCTATTGAGCTGCTGTCAGTGTCCCCACCCTCTACCCCTAGGCTTTTAAAATGTCCCTTGTTAATCTAAATGATTGCAAACATCTCCTTAGAGTATTTTATCACATGTAAGTTTGCAAGAGTTTGTGCTTGAAGTTTGCCTAAATATCACTTACTTTGCAAGATTAAGTATGTTTCATTCATTTGTCCTGAAAAAAGTGGTACCATATAGGGAATCTGCCTCATTATATAATGATGCGTGTTATGTTTTCCTTACAGAATTTATCACTGCTTAGTTTTACAATTTTATAAATTTGCAATTCAGAGTTAGAATGATTGAAGTAGTAGAACTTCAAATTAAAATACAGAAATGTTTCTTTGTAGCTAAAATACTTGCAGAGAATATTTATTTACATCACAATATTCTAGGCCTCAATCCCTGGTTTATTTTTAGATATTATTTTAAAATACTTATTAAATCTAACTCTAAGGTTATGATAATAAATTACCTGCATTTAAACTTTATGTCTGTAGTTGCTATGATTGCAAACTACAAATAGATTTTGGTCTGTCCATGAAAAAACATAAATGTGCAAGAATTTGCAAAAAATATAAAAAACAAGAATATGCATGTGAGAAGGGAGTTGAGTATTCTGTCAGAATGTAGCCACATACATGTGCAGTATGTGAATCCCATTGCCTCAGGAAGATACAAAGAAGAGATTGGCTCCTTTAGTAAGACATGTGCTGAAGTAACCTTGGCATCTAGCTGGCCACTGCCCCTGACTGCCATTGTCACCTACCGCAGGATCCCATCACCCTCCAGCCATCCTGGGGAATAAAGCCACCCAAGATAGCTGAAGCAAGAGGTACGCTTTACGCCAATTGGCACATCCTGTTTACTATCACAGTAGTTAAAATAAACTTGCCTTGTAGATAATGTCAATTATAAGCGTCTATTTTTCTAATCTAGTCAATTTGTGAAAAGCTAGTTGTAACCGTTTTTTGTTATGAAAGCAAGTAATACACAAGTGTATTCCCCTCCTGTTCGTTGTAAATAAAGGATAATAATTCAGATGTGTATGGAATAAAATATGCTTCCCTGTCTCCCTTGGTCTGACCCTCCTCCTCTGAAGTAAACACTGTTAACCTGTTAACCAAATAGTGTGTATATAGATCGACTCCTTTGAAATTGTCTTATCTGTAGATCAAAAACAACAAATATTGGCAATTTCATACAGTTCAACCTATTACTTCAAGGCTTTTAAAAAACTTCTGCTTTGTATTAATGCTGTTATTCTTCTGAATTAATCATCTCAGTCAAATATTTTTAAATAAAGAGATGATTCTCTGGGCCTTGATGGCTTTTGACTTCATTTTCTTTCCTTTTTTTAAAACCTTATATTCTATGATTTTTTATATCACATTATTTCATAGATCACCACTGCAGTATGCTCCCAACGCTTGATAATTAGGATGACACTGCGTTCAATCAAAATCTGTGCTTATCGCTCTTTCCTAAGTAACAAATATAGTGTCAGAGAGAATGAAAAAGTGAACAGAGGCAATATTTGCTTGATAACAAAAGTGTTAAGGGATTTGTTTGTTAAGAAAAAGAAGCAAAAAAGAAAAGAGCCTTCCTTCTGCAATGGATTCTGGTCTGAGTATGGTCTACTCACCTAGGGGTCTCTGGTCTTTCCCTGGTACTTGCTACTTTGGTGTATTACCCTCGTCTCTAGCATGCCTAGGCAAGGGGGAACAGAGACATCCTTTGTTTTTTATGGCTTTTAGCTTCTCCAGATTTTTTAACCGTCCCTTTCACCCCATTCTGATGTGACCCTCTACAGCATACATAACGCTTTATTTTATCATCTTTCCTTTAGGCTCTCTCTCAGCCCTGAGCAATTCCACATAGCGTCTCCTAATTCTAGTTCAGTTTCTGAAAGTATGGGACTTAAAGCACTGATGCTACATGAGACTATTTTAGGTAATATAGTGATAAACTTTTAAAAAATATTAATAGTTACATACATAAATATTAATAGTTACAGGACTGTGTGTATTAGAAAAAAATAATTATTAACAAATATGCAATTGGATATATATTTCTTTTCTTTTTTTTTTTTTTTTGTGAGGAAGATCAGCCCTGAGCTAACATCCGATGCCAATCTTCCTCTTTTTGCCAAGGAAGATTGGTCCTGGGCTAACATCCATGACCATCTTCCTCCACTTTATATGGGACGCCGCCACAGCATGGCTTGACAAGCGGTGCATCGGTGCACGCCCGGGGTCCGAACCTGCGAACCCTTGGGCTGCTGAAGCGGAGCATGCACACCCAACTGCTGTGCCACCAGGCCGGTCCCGGATATGTGTTTCTTATAATGATGCTTAGGTTAAAAAACAAGTAAGTTGGTTTATAATATTAAGTGAATAATAAAGGCAGCATGTGAAGGTTAACTGATGTTTGATAACACTAATTCAATTCCTGTGGCCCCCTACCCCACACTGTCTCTGGACAACAACACTTTCCCCCTTTCATCACACCTATACCACCGTCTCTCCCTTCTCTTACCTGCTTATTACTCATTCTCATTTCCAGCAGCCTAATGTGGAAAGGCTGTGTTTGGACACAGAAGCTGCATGTATTCACTGTTAGCACTTTCGGTCTATCAGCTTGTTTAAGCATCATTTGCCATATAAGTCTCAGGAAGAGCCACTGACTTGTTTGTTCAGAAACCACATATTATTGCCTAACAACATCTGGAAATGATTGTATTCTTTATTCAGGCGTCTCATTCAGGCATCAGCTTTGCCAAAGGGAAATAGAGGGAAAAGAGTGGAGTAAGAAAGGGGTCATCTCATTTCCCACCTGATGGAAGTCATAGGTTTGAGTCCACCAATAGTATTCAATTGTGCAACCTCTACGCTTATACTGAATGCTTACTCTTGTCCCCTGAACACCTAGCCGTGGAGGCACAACAATATGGAGCTTGGAAACAGTCCTTCAAGCCAAATTCTAGCTCTCTGCTTACTAGCTTGGTAACTTTGAAATCACTTTTATAACTTCATGTGTCCTCACTTTCCTTATCCCTAAAATAGGGATAATCGTAGGTGTAATAATATTTCATAGAGTTGTTATAAGGGTTAAGTTAGTTAATATATGTGATGTGTTTACAGTTCCTAATATATAGTGAACTTTAAGTATCTGTTTGCTATTATTATCATCTTGAGTGAGTTCTAAAAAGTCAAACTATTTCCAGCCCCCAGGTGTAAGCATATTAAAAAGGTAGTTATTATTATTAATTGGCATTTTCCTTGTAATCTATGGGGAAAACCTCTAGATTGTGAGCTTTTTCACTGTCAGGCAAGAAATTCGGCACACACACACGTACCTGGTTACAAATTAAATAAAGCTAGGACAGTTTTATTTGAAAAATTCCACTAATACAAAACTGATCAAATTGAAATATAGTCATGTGTCACTTAATGACAGGAATACGTTCTGAGAAATCCGTCCTTAGTCAATTTCATCATTGTATGAACATCATAGAGTGTGCTTACACAAACCTAGGTGGTATAGCCTACTACACACTTAGGCTATATGGTACTAGTCTTATGGGACCACCATCATACATGGGGTCCATCATTAACCAAAAAGTCCTTATGCCAGGCACGACAGTAAAGATTTAGGTGATGTTGCTGGTGTTGCTTATAAATTCCCCGATAATATACTTCTGTGACTGAAATCTAGACTGCCTCTCATCTGGACATTTTCTGTCCCCTTAATTTAGCCAATTTGGTGCTGTGTTCATATTTTCGTGTTATGAGCATAAAGTAGATCTCCTAACTCTTCCTATGCAATTTCCCTATCAAGTGAAATTTGCACATCATTTCATTCTACTCACTTCATGAAGATTAAAAAACAGACACTGAAGCCTTTGATAAGGCATACGATATACTTCCAATGAAATGACAATGACTTAATTTAAAAAATTAAATAATGAAGTAGTACCAGCTTCTTGTGAGAAAGAAATGCCCAAACTCCCTAGGGCCCATTATCCAGGCCAATCATTTGCCAACATTTTTCTAATCTTATGCTATTTTGAAGATAGGGAGTAAGAGTTGGAGTGAGTGAGTTGTTCGTGAACATATACCGTCACTTTACAGTCTTTGACCCTCCACTGATTCCTTCAGCTGGCCACTCATCCGGGGCCTGCAGTTCTGCTAATGTCACTGACAAGCACTAGGCAGTGGAGAACTGCATGTCTGACCATAGCCAAGAGCCTCTAACCCCAGCTAAAGCCCACTCTTCCAGCAAGAATCTGGTCAAGTCTCACTTTGCATTGTTTCTTTCCTGACTCTCCAGATTATATTCTAGACAGGAGTGCCTCTACTCTGCCTTGCATTCAAGTCATTGATCTCATTGAGGCCATGTCTTTTCCATGCATGAGTCCTACAAAATGCTTTGCATGTGCTAGTGCAAAATAACTTTTTTTACTGACAAAAATAGAATTGAATCTCTTTCAACAATCTAAGTGATATTCTAATATTCCATCACTGGAAACATTTAATGCTAGAATAAGAGTGAAAATTAATTTCAAAAGTATATAATATAAAAATAGAGTTTGGGATCAGAAAATGTCTTCGAATCCGTGTTATTCTATTTGTTAGATGTCTTGGGACACATTCTTTCTTAGTTTGATATTTCTCACCTCTAAAATTAAATGCTTACCTCATATGGTTATTTTGCAATGCAAACACATCAGGTATATAAATCACTTAGCATGGAGCCCGGCATTTGACAGGAGCTCAGTGGCTATGAAGTCCTCCCCTCTTCTCCTGCCCATCAATACATATATTCATGAGAACACCAACAATCAAATCAGAGACTCTAAAAGGAAACTTTTAATAAGTATTTATAAAATAGTTGGGAAAAACAAGATTTTTTCCTTCCCAGATAAGAAGAGGATATGAAGGGAGACTGAAAAAGGAGAATGCTTACATTCATAGCAGGATTCATTTACTTCAGGATTTCATCTCTCCTTTCCATCCTCTACGTGTAAACAACTAAATGTCCAAATGGTAGTAATACCCATTACTTTGTTAATTTATCTTCTCGAAATAAATTTCTGACAGCCTGGATTTATCAAGGCAAACATCTTTTGGTAATCAGTAAATAAAAACACAATGTGCTGAAATGAGTTACATTGGAAAAGCTGACATTGTCTACGAACTTCTTGGATAAGTTGTTGGATAATGGGTTGGTATATATTTAAAACTTGTGCGACTTCCGTTTTTATGATGCATTGTAAAATCACCAAGTTATTTTATAACTTATTTAACTCTATTCATAATATGCAGCTGCACATGAGCACTAGTTTTTCTGAGTATTTCTAAACTCTCCGTTATGCTCTGGGTCTTGTTCCAGGGCCAGGCCAAATTTATTTTGTAAGCTGCTCTGAGCTTTCAGGTGGCAATAATTAATGACCTTGGCCTTTCTCTTCAGGCGTTGTAACTCACTTCGGGTCGCTTTTCCAACCACTAAAGCAAGAGTTTTGCACTATAAAACCAACTTCCAATCAATAAGAAGCATCTGAGATATGTTTATTTATATATTTATTGCTTTTCATCTTCAAAGCACTCTAACATTAACTAATGGTCCCTAAAATAGGTGAACATGGTTTGTTTGAGGCTAGCAACACCAACTCTAAAAGTCCGAGATGTTGAAGTGGCCACGACTCAGAGGGGACAATTTCCTTCATGTTTTTCCTCTTCCTCATCCCCTGGAGAAAGCTTTCATTCAGATTTACTCTATGTCTGACAACCAAAACAAAGATCTTGTCAACAGAGCAGAGCACAGTTGGGCCAGGATATCAACTGTCTGAGCAGTGGATTCCAATTGTCTCACAGGGCAGTCGAGCCTGGACTCCCCACATTGTCTTTGCCAGGGTACACAGGAGAGCTGGGTTATCAAAGCGAATGACTCAGACAGGTTTTGAAAGCACCCCTCATTCTCAATTATCTAGCTATTTCAGATGAAAATGGGTGTGGTGTTCTAACTTTTTGCTAGCGGGAAAGTGCTGACATTTCTGGAGAATTTCCTCCGTTTTCTACTTTGGTTAGCATGTATTCGATAGAAGGTTAGACCCAGTGCATTGCAAATTATTACCACTCCTCTAAAAACACCACCATCTGTGAGTTGAGGTCACAGTTCACTTGTAAGTCTATGCTTAGTATCCTGCTCCTCACTATTAGCTATTCTGGTTGTAACAGAGACGGAGAGCATTGCTATCTTTTTTCTCTCTCTCACTGTTCTTTAAAAGGAATAAAAAAAGGTCTGCTCATTCATATGGGTTCCAACATCAACACAAAAAGTAATTAAATTCTATTGCTAGAACAGTTTCTGACTACAGCTCCCTTTTAAAATAAAACACTTTAATACTTTCAAAAAAGAATGACAAAAGATTGAAACATTTCTAGATAACCTGTAAAAATGAGTTGGTTCTCCTTTATTTTCTTGCTCTATAAGAACAATTGCTCTGAGAAATGGAAATTGTCATGTGTTTGGCTTTAAAATCAGTGCAAAGTTTATGGCTTACTCTTTTGAAATCATCAGACCACATGCAGAGAACCTGAAGCTGTTTGCTTTTAATTAATAGTAAAACAGGAAAGCAATTAGTAGAACAATTAATTCAACATGTAGTGGAACCCTTTATTAGCCATTTTTATTCTAGTAACCTAGTATATAAATACCTCAGTTCACATTGCATGCTCTCAAAGGGCAAATTAAATTATCACGAAACAGGAAGCTCCTCATAAAATAAAGTGTGTACAAGTTAATGATATTAACTCTACAAAAAGTGTAATATCAGAGTCGACCAGTTACTGACTTGGGCTCTTCCTTACCCCTAAAAATTAACTTGCTTCTAACTAAATCGATATTTACTGCTTTGACTTCAGTATCTGAGTTATTTTTAATAAATAATTTCTAAAAATAATAAACATCAAAGTGAACAATGTGATGATAAATTTTAATTTAGCTCCATAGAACTTATTTTATTGTAAAATTAGTTAGTTGTTTCTTCTTTCAAATGTCAAATACTCTAGGCTGAAGCAATGACTATTTTTTTGATGTGTAAGATTTCCTATGGCTTTTGAATTTCTATTGAAGATGAAATCAGTTTTTCCCCAATTGTCTTAATATATTTTTCCATAAAATTAATCCTTTAACCACGTCACTCAATTCAGGGTAAGTTTTCAGAATGATTTCTCCATTTCAAAGTTCTCCTGAGGATTTACAACTAGTACTTTTGTACACAATCATGAGAGATTTTTCTATATATTTTAAGTATATTTTGTTTTATTAATGTTCTAGTTAATATGATGGGCAAAAAAGTCAAAGGTATGACTCCACGTCAGAGTTTGAGTATTGAAAGTACTGTACATAAGGAAAGTTGAAAATTAAGATTCCTAAAGGAATATTTGCAGGTGGAACCCACTAAAATGTATTAAGCAAAGGACGAGACAATATTACCTCCTTGTTTTGCAATATGATTAACTAAAACTTAAAGAAATATTCGTTTTGTAAGTGTTGAGTTTGTAACATTGATTGTGATACTAATTAAATATCTCTAACACTTCATAAAAGAGAGAAAATGTAATAATAATCTAAGTCATCAGATAATCTTAACTATATTGAAGGATTTGCCCTGGAGAATGGTATACCAATCCTTCAGATCCTGTTTTTCTACCAGGTCTTCAAAAGCCACATAGCCTTGAAGCTCTTAGTTTCAAAGAGAGAAACAGAGCAGGAGTCGGGCGCTAATTGGCATTCATGTGTTTTAGAGTGTGGTGTTCTAACTGACGTGCTGTCGGAGACATTACCTGGACTGTACAAAGAGGATGCTTTATGCAGACTACTGTTGGCAACTGTGTCCTTGTTGGCTGGTCAGTTTTTTGACATCCTGCGACCTCTAGTGAGAACCAGAAGTTGTCAGCCAACATAAATTTCCTTGCCCAGTCTGCGTCCCTATAGGAACTGCAGAGAAAGAAAAAAATCTCAGCAAGGACCGTAGGATACTTTTTTTTTTTTCACATCACAGCATTGATTGAGGTTTGAGAGGATGAAAAAAGTAAAAAATATACACACTTAGAAAATTTTCGTGAAGTTTTCTGGAAATTTCATTACAGTCATTAGAGTACCTTCAATTACTATCCTAAAGGAAATAAAAATGCATACAAACGAAAGGAAAAACGGTGAAGAGTCCAATAATGATATAAGCTGAGTATCAAAAGAGAAAAGAAAATAATGTGCCTCTTCTATATGTTATAAATGATTAAAAGTGGACACTCATTTTGACATTAGTTTTTCAGCAAACATTTTTGTAAATTATATGCTCTAATTTTAGAATGATACAATTATACTGTATTTTGATTAATCCTATATTCCCTGAAATTAAGATATTAAATAATTAAGTGCATTTCAATGAAAAACATAAATGCATAAATAAGTACATAAGGTAGGAATGAGAACACGATGGCCTAATCTCAAAGCACATAGCACAGCACCCGGCATGCTGCTCATTCTGAAAAGTTTAGCTGTAATAGCCATAAGTTTTATAATGATGCCTAGTTGTTTGAGGTCAATATATACTTATTAACAGTATACTATAGGCACAGAGAGATGACTGACACACAGTCACCACCCTGACTAAATCCAATAAGGTGGAGACAGGTATAACTTGATAGAATGTGATAAATACCCTACATGACGAACAAGTGAAAATTACAGATGTTCTATGAAAAATAATCACTTCACTTTAGGAAATGAGGGAATAATTTTTGTAGGGGTGTTGTACGTTAATAGAGAACATGAGGGAGAATGAAAGAGGAATAAGCAAGCACTTTTCTGCTTTCTTGGATGCTCTTTAAATTCTGTTCATTTTCCTCGGCCTTATTTTAGCCTTCACTTCATCTGTTATACAAGGATAGAAAATATTCTCTTTTTAGATGTTACCTTGGATAATAATCTTATATTTCTTCCCAAATTTCACATATTATAACTTTCTATATTTAAATCTTTCTGTTGTTAATAACAGCAAATATATTAATGCATTGTTTACATTGGAATTTGGTATAAATAACACAAACTTAAAATGAGTTTTACACTTAAATATCTATGTATGGTTTTTTAATGTTTCAGAGTTATAGTTGCTATGGGAATTATAAAATTTACAGTCACTGAAAAAAACTAGAACCCCCTATATCTCTTTAGTGCTATAATATTTAAGAATGTTCCAAGAGACATGAGTTCAGTCAAAAATTCTTCTTGAAATAAAAAGGTAAGATTCCTTGATGAAATAAATATCTTTTGGAGATATATTTTATACATAACATTTTATATTTTATTTATTTAATAAAATATATGTATCCCCCAGAGTAAATAAATGTATTTAATTGAATCGAATCTCAAACTATTTTTGACAATCTCTTAAAACTTCTGTTCTAGGGTCATTTTTGAGAAATACACCTATAAATATTTATGCACAGCAATATTTTATACTCACATGCACATATAATGTAATATATATAATGTTTAACTATGGGTACATAATGCTAAATTAAAGATATATATGCAAGTAATTACTATAAATTTAATTTTTCTAAGATTTGAGTGTGAAAGTGATTCTCATTATGTCATAAGAGTTCCACTGGACAAACTCTACCCATACAATGACAAAATATTTTCTTATCCAGTCAATCAATACAACACAAAGCTAATTGATTAAATTTAGCCAGATTGTAACTTGTTTCCTCTGATTATCTTTTCTCTCTCTTTCTTTCTTTTAGGTGGGAATTTAGTCTAAATAGTCCTAGAACTATTCTTATGGATCTAGCTTCCTAAAATTCTTATAAATTGGTTTTTAGACCAAGGAATATTATAAGAAAAGATAAGAATTTACATGACTTTTTTCCTCCATCATATCTGGAAATAGCAGGCTAGTTTCAAATTTTGCAATTAGTAATTTTGAAAAAGTAATTTCAATTAATGAACCAATATAATTCAATTAAACACAATGTGTGGAATGAGGTGACATAGTCAAAAAATGTATATTAACTTTTAAAACATCAGCTATTTGAATCTTTTAATGATACTTTGTTAGCATGGCTCATCCGAATCATAGCGATTGAAATAAATGATCACAGATCATGTCCAATTCCCTCATTTCCAAAATAATTGAAACTGTTATTTCCTTAGACAACCACATGAGTGGCAGGGAGCCTGTAAGAATCTTACCTGTAGTCACTTTCTTTGGGTTTAGCCTGAATTTTCTCTTTAAGTTTCCAATTCAAGATCTGAGCTAGATGACTGAGTCTTCAGTTGTCACAAATTCTTTATAATGTACGTGAGTGTTAGGACTTCAGAAAGTGCTTTGAGATAAATTGCAGCCCGTCATTGGGAACAGCATTGCTTAGCTCTGTCTCCACATACAAAGAGATATGGATAAAGGCATTTTCTTCAACATAATGGATGGAGAAGAACTGAGCAACAACACCCAGATCAGTCTACTAGTATTCACTTGGCCATCATCTTACGCCATCAACAGGTTTAGTCACTCAGAAGCTCTCTAATTACTCAGAGAGAAATTAGTAACAGGTTTAATGCTATTCAAAGATAATATGGTAGAATTTGTTGTTCATGGTGCTGGTGTTGGTGTTGTTTTATTGCTCTCTGAAGAACCTGACCCGCAAAGTAAACCAAGAAGTAAATTCAGTTTTATTTTTTTCCCAACTCAATTCAACCAGCATTCTGTTATGCATGCCAGGGAATAAAATGGAAAAGACACGATTTCTTACCTGAAGCAAGGTATACTTTTATAATGTGAAAATATTTACAGCTGATTATTTGGCTGACATGGAAATTCAAAATGGCTACATCGCCATAAAATGATGACTAAAGAAATAGTCAGTATAAATCTTTTGAACATTATACAATAGTTTCTATTTTTATTTTATTCATCCTTTTATGAACACAATGCTGCATAGCATAAGCTCTATTTAACTGCTTCTTTAGTAATTAAAGAATAGTGAGTAAAATTAATTTATAATTCATAAATCACATGCTAGGTAGCCTATCTGTCTTCTTGAGTAATTTTATCATTTGCTTTGTTGCTTAGCTGAATTGAAAGGTGCACTCAACTTGATAATTCCAATCAGTTGTAGAAAGATTTTGCTGCTTTTACACTGTTAAACAGTATCCACTCATAAGCATTAGCTATTTTTCTGTATCACATACCCATTTTGCTACAAGAAAAATCATATGTTCAGACTTTTTGGATGCTTAGATTATACTTTTCATCACTGAAAATTATAGTTTTTCTCTGCTAGCTTTTATGAATATTTCAGAGTGTGGAATGCTGTAAACTTTGGAGGCTAACAGTATGCAAGCTAAACAATTTAAAGACTCTAGTCTCAGCTCAACTGATTCTTTTTTATATTTTCAGATTTTTCCATCTGGTACATCTGGTGCAGGGATTAGAGAAGAGTGACTTTTCCATCAGTGGAAGTTCCTTTGTAGGAATGATATTTCTCGTAGAAATATCCTTATAGATATCCTTGTAGAAATGATATTCTATCTGCTGAGAGGCTTGATTCTTCCATGGATATTTAGGTTTTTACTACATTTTGAATCAAATTTGATAATTTCATTTTTCTTAGAAAATCATGGTCTCTGTTTCATTTGTTTGATCAAAATTTTCCAATTTATAAACTGATGAGCGCACAGTATTTTATTATAATTTTTAGTTTTGTTATCATACAACTCATGTTCTTTTCATTTCCAATTTTACACGTTTCCAATTTAGCTTTTATTTACTTATTAGACTAGTCAAAAAGAGTTCTTTTACTTAATTTATCTTTTTCTGTACTAATTCCTTCTTCACTTTATGCTTATTTTATTGAAATTGGTTTTTTTTAACAGTTAAAAATCCTCAGTACATTTATTTCTATTTCTTTAGGCATGAGAAGATTTATGATGAATTAGCATACCATTTGGACTTCGGTTGCAGGAGCAAAAACTGTTTTATCTATTTTAAGCAGAAAGAAATTTGGCGGGGAATTGTACGCCTTTTAGAGAGTTGTTGGAAGGCCTGAAGAAGCAGACTTGATTCAGATCTGGCGGGAATGACCCCAGAAGAAGACCACAAAACTTGCCTGCCAAGGGAGGCAGCACATTTGATATAATCAGAAAGGAAGGAATTGGGAAGCCATTGCTGGAAATGTTGACTTCAAGAACACACCCCCTTAACGTTGATCCAGAAATCAGGAAGTCATTGTCACCACCACACCTATTTCTGATGCAACACCAAAACACTGCTACAGAAAACCCAACTTCTCAACCACAGTGCCCACTAGGAGAAACTGCCTCAGCAGCAAGAAATTGCTTCTGCCAATTTTCATCTTCTAGAGCTCTGCTGCCCAACGTAGTCGTCATTAGCCAAATGTGGCTACTGAGCATTTGAAATGTGGTTAGTCAAAATGGAGATGTACTCTGTTTAAAATACACACCAGTTTTCAAAAACTATATAGAAAAAAAGAATGTAAAATATCTCAATTTTTAACATTGGTTACATGTTGAAATGATGATATTGTGAATATACTAGGTAAAATAAAATGCATTATTAAAAATTAATTTCATCTGTTTTCACTTTTTGTAATGTGGCTACCAGAAGTTTTAAAATTGCTCATATGGCTCACATTAAATTTCTATTGGACACTGCTGTTCTAGAACTCAGAAGAGTGCATCTCTTAGAAGAACCAATTTCACATCCAAAAATTTAGTTGCCAGGATGTCATGTAAAAGTTGGTTTTAGCTCTCTAGTTCCAGTCATTCAGAAAGCCCCCCAGCTGGAAACCAAAATGGATATTGAGCAAGCTAAGTCACTATATCTTCCACATGAAGTATTTTTTAGTAAAAAGCTCATGCAATATCTCATAGGTTTAAAATTTATTTTTCTCATTGTGATGATTTTTTGATAGTATGTAGTTTTATTCTAATTTTATTTCACTCAAAAATTATTAAGATTTATTTTTTTAATTTCAAAGCACTTGAATTTTTGTTTTCTTTTTTTACCAATTTATTATTGATTTTTATTTCCTTCTATTTTTTATGCTGTGATTAAAGAAGGTGCTATTTTTGCTGTTTAGAATGTATTAAGATGTTTTTGGGGCCAAAATATGAGTTTTTGCAAAAGCTCCATAGACATGAGAAAGAAACAGATTTTCTCTGCTGTAGCAGAGGAAACTTAATTAGTATATGTTAATATCTTTATTTATATTAGTCAAACTGTTACTCCCTTTGCGTTTTGTTTTGTTTTTGTTATTACTGTTGTTGCATTTTGTTTTGTTTTTGGCCTGACAGATCTGCTAAAAGTAAGGATGTTTAGAAGTCTCCAACTTTGCTAAAAATCGTTTACGATTAGGAGGTGAAGTAAAACATTTAACAAATGAACAAAATATAGGCTGATATGGGATAAGCGTAATCTAAAAGACAAAAATAGGAACCATGAAAAGTTCAACATGAGGAAACATTTTGTCTGTGGGGATTGGGAAAGGCATCATATAGGATAAGACATTTTATGTGATTCTTAAAATATGCATAGGATTTGGAGTTGTAGAGGAGGGGAAGGGGTTATAGCTCATGGGAGCAAATAAGCCAAGGTTGGTCGTGTGACAACACGGTGAATGTTTGCTAAAGCTACTGATATGGACTGCCTGGAATATGAGTTACATATTGGAAAGAAGAGGAAAGGAACCAGAAAAAAAAAATGGTACAGCTTGTGCAATTGTTCACATCATAGGCAATGAGGAGCCAGTCAAGATTTTGAGAGACAAAATAGGAGTTGATGGTTTTGGAAGGTTAATCTGGTGTCGTTTTCAGGAATTATTCAAAAGCGGAGGGTGTGGAGGAATACGTTGCCACAGTTCATGTCACAGTGATAACAGCGAGCATGTCAGTCTGTTGAATGGAGTACTAAATACTCCATTAACTAAATCAATTACTATAAAGGAGTAATTCATAGAATTTGATAAACTAGATTAATTTTATTTTTCAGTGGAGAAGGACAACAAAGGAAAAAGAAGAATCAACCCTAACACAAAGAATTCTAACTAGAATGACCAGAGATGCCAGAAACAGAAATATAAAGATCAGGAAGACGTGTTAACTCCCAAATTTATATCTCCTCTGTGCTCAAGACTCATATATCCAATTGCCAATCTCTATTGGGGTACTTCTTATACATCTCAAAGTTAACATGTTCAAATTAAATTCTTAAATCCAAACAGGTCTTCCCCACCCTGATTCTATCCCACATTGTAGCCATATCTCTCACCTCAATGAATTTTCTGTCTTACATACTAAAATTCCTTTGAAAATATTTTTTAATAGTTACATAATATTCTACTTTATAGAAGCAGCTGAATTACCTTCACTGTTTCTCAATTGTTGGACATTTAGACTTATCCCCAATTTCATGGTGCTTCAATGAGCATTCTTACTTAAGCTACTTTTGTTATTATTTCCTTAGAATATATTCCTTAGCATAATTCAGTAAGAATAAAATCACATAGTGAAATTAATGTCAAAAAGTATGATCATTATTTAAACTCATATTACATATTATCTTTTTAGAAGGTTTTGCCATGTTTATATTCTTTCAGCAGTATATGAGTGTATTCTCACCACACACCTACCCAAAAGTGAATAGACTCTACTTTTAATCTTCGACAATTTTAAGGTGCAAAACAGTATTATTGCATTAACTAGAATTTATTTGATTAAATAATAGTGATGTTGAACAATTTTTTCTAATATTTATTAAACATTTGTATTAGTTTTTCGGGGAATGACATTTTATAATCCTTGCCTAGTTTTCAGTTGGACTATTTTGAATTTTCTTTATGGATTTTTTTTTTTTCATAATCACTGTAAATGTTTTTCCCAAGTTTGTCATAAGGGGGAGCAGAATATGTGACCCCAAAGTATGCCACTTTGGTATGTGGATTATTTTGAGCTGAAGGCAATCAAGCCCCAGCAGACTCAAGAAAAACTTTTAACTACCTAAAAGAATTTAGATGGGAGGCTTTGTTCAGAAAGAGAGTTATTACCAGGGATAAATTTTATTTGAATGACCTATCTGTAGGGCAGGGAAAACATCTAATTCATCTAATTACCAAAATTTGCCCTTATTGTCCTATGAATTAAGCTCCTCCCCTTTGAAGCCCCTGGCCCCTATCCCATTCCTTACCTCAAAATGGCATGTAAGCCTCAACTACTTTCTCCTTTCTCCTTGTGTCTCCTTGTCTTTGTGGAGCCCCTCTACATACGTAATTAAATTTGTGTTTCTCCTGTTAATCTGTTGTATGTCAATTCAATTATTAGACCGGCCAAAGAACCTAGAAGGGTAGAGAAAAAATTTTTCCTCCCCAACTGTCATTTTCTTTTTAATTTGTGAGACACATTTGTGACACTCAGAAATTTCTACTCTTTATAGTCTTAATTCAATCACTCTTTACTTTGTGATTTCATTTTACTTTATGATCTCTTCATTCATATCTAAAGATCAGATATATGCAATTTCCTTTTTGTATTTTTTACATATATTTTTCCTAGTTTAATAAACTGGGAAATCAATTTTTCTAACACCATTTTATTGACTAATTCTTCTTTTCACAATAGTTTGTGATACCAGTCTACTTATAAACTATAGGTTATGTTCTTTTAAAGTGTCTGTCTATATAGTGCTGGATCTACATTGTTCTGATTATTTTGGCTTCATATTATATACACTTAATATGTCATATAGTATATATTATGGAATATACATTTTATTTGGCATATAATTATTTGCTAACATTGTTCTCTTATTAGTCTTTTTTAAAATGTTCTTAACTGATTTTGCCCATGAAATTCTGTGATGGTTAATTTCATTGACTGGGCCATGGGGTGCCCAGATATTTGGTTGAACATTATTCTGGATGTGTCTGTGAGGATGTTTCTGAATGAGATTAATATTTGAATTGGTAGACTGAGTAAAGTAGATTGCCTGCCCCAGTGTGGGTGGGCCTATTGGTTCTGTTTCTCTGGAAAACACTGATTTATACAACTTCTCACAGGTTTAAGCAAATAGAACACCAACGAAGATTTTCTTTGGATTTTTTTTTTTTGAATTATATAAAATCTACAAATTAGGAGATAAGTGACATCTCTATACTAACCTATGTTTTTATTCAGGGACATGTTTCTTATATTCATTTATGTCAGCTTAATTCTCTCTCAGTAAAGTTTTATACTTTTTCTTCATAAAGCTACTGAACTTTCATTATTAAAGTTTTTTGTAGGTATTTTTTATTGCAAATAGATGGGATGTTTTCTATTGGAATAGCTGGTAGGCTATTGAGCTTTCAATTGAAATCAGTGGACTCTGATTGTCCATGATTGTAGGATCCTGATTTCTTTCCATGACAACTAGGCACTCAGATATTTGTTTAACAAAGGATATAGTTTTGGCCTTCCTTTGGCTAATGCTCATTAGAGAGGGTAGCGAGTTTTGCTTACATAAAAAATATTCGTTACACCAAGTTCACATCACACTTTAATATTGAGGAAATAGTTCTTCTACATCATGAAGTTGACAAGCTAATAGAAAAAGTACTCAACAAGGGCAGCCTATGCTTCTCCCTGGCCTCCAGTAACATATTTGTGAACAATCTATCTTAGCTGTCCCAGAAAGGGGAAGAGAGCTCACCTTCCTCACTAGAAATACTACACAAATATGGGAGGAAAAAGAATAAACATGTTTGTTTGTTTTTCCCTGAAAGACACGTCTTCAGCTGACATCAGCAGATAGGTCCACAGCAGTGGGGCTGGGAAGATAGGCTTCACCCCTGACTATTAAAATAATCAAATCGTTTTGATTTGATACTCAACAGTGAAGTTTATTGAAAGGACGATAAAAGAGCCTTTTTATCATAAATGAAATATCCTTTTTTAAATGCAGCACATCAAACTTAAGTTGTCTTGTTTTTTACATATCAAGATAGTTGGAAGTTAAAGTATTAATACCAATCAATGAAGTATATACCAATTAAACTTGGATATTTGCATACATTCTCTGATCGGTGTCAGCATTGCTTTGTAATAGTCCTATGTACAGAACTGTGTTTTCATCATGTCATAGAATGTAATTTTTATGTTGAATTCAGATTTAAAAATAAGAAGAGCCAGTTTAAGACTTTAAGACATCTCCTGGGCTATTCTTTATTTTTTAACACAAAAAGTTGTGACTGAATGATTAAATTCCAGTTGGTAAAAAATGTACGTTTTTCGTTTCTGCTTTATGTATGAATAAGTACTTTCAAGATTTTGCAGGGCATTCTCTGGGTCTAAAAGTAAGATTCTTTGAAAATATATGCTATAACATTCTTAGAACCTGTTATATTTGGCATATTTAGAAATGATATTCCATTATTTGTTGCTGAGAGACCTGTTAACATAGCATTCTATGGAGTGATTTGAATTGTGGACAGCATTGCATCATTGTGTACATTCTATTGTTCTTAAGGTTCTAGGAAAAAAAGGTCTTAGAAATGATGCACAAGATGCTATACCATAGCAGAGCCCTTTCCATTAATACCGTAAAAATAGCCACAACTAAAAAAAGATACATAAAATTGTGTAGCAGGAAATCATTCAAACTAATTATGTTCAGATTTTTTAATGGATCGAGTTATTAGAATTCAGTCTAGAGAGCACTTATTAAAAAAGTAGAAATGTATATAAAATTTATGTTTACACCAAGAGAGTATCTATTTTGGGGGCAATTTCTCATTCTCTATGTTTCAATAGAGGTTTTATTAATACTTACAATATTTAAGGCTCTGGCAATTTAGCGATTAGTAAGATCCTGAAGTGGTGGAATCTGATGTAATAAATATTTTATGCATCTGAACTTGCACCCACTGGCAGTCCTGCTACCGACAGCTTCTATCAGTAGGCACTTATTTAGTGCCTACACAGCTCTCATTCTCTACAGCATTGTGGATAACAGAAGCATGTTAGAATTATTGTAGAGGTGATAATGCTTATAAGAGACCCAAGTCACATGAATTATGTCCTTGTCATCACAAAACCAAGATTACATGTATTTATAATTGTAAATGACTATATATTGTAAATTGTAAATGATTATTACAACTGTAAATGCTACAGAGAAAAATCAGGGTCTTAGAAACATACAGCCAGGTGTAACCATTCAGTGTGGAAGTCATTTCAAGCAATACACAGAGACATAACAAACCTTTGTGTTCACTAGTTGCTTTAAAAGGTACTCTAGTAACTAGCAAAGGTACTGACTTTATTCTCTTATATGAGCTGGTGTGGCAATATGTTAGTAAATACTATCCATTTTTTCTTCAGTAAATTATGCCAAAATAATTTTATAATCTATTTTCACCTCCTTTTTAGGTAGACATTCTTTGGAACATCCGAAATAGAGTAGTTCAGGTGTGAAAAAAATCAAAAGCAGTTTCTCTTTAAATATCACACAACATATGGAATCTCACTGGTAGCTGGCAGACATACTTTTGGGAAAAAAAAAAAATCAGAAATTTCCTCCATATCTCTCCAGAAAGTGAATCCTTATGAACCAACTTTGATTATTTTCTCATGTAAAAGTGAAATAAAAATGCAACTGAAACACACTACTTTGAAAATGCCACTATGGGCAGCTAATTGCCAACAAGAAGATATTTAGAAGGAAACTATTGAAGAGGTACACTCCTTACAGGTCAAAAATCCAAAGCAAAAATTTTTCTACCATTATTCATTTAAATACAGTGAATCTTTGATGCATTTCGATTAAAGTCATTCTCAAGGTAAGGAGATAATCATCTGAAGATTAATTGCCAAATGACAGCAAAATGGATTTGGTGGTTTGAATAACTGGGAAATAAGTATAGAATGTCAGAGCTGGAAAGGACCTATGGTACAATCAAATCAAGTTCTTTCATTTTTATGGATGAACAAACTAAAGGCCAGAGAAGCTTAACCATTCACCTACAGTTGCGTGGGACCAGTTCCACCAAGTTGAGTCTCCTCGTTGTGAGTTCAATATTCTTTTCATTCATCCATGAAACCTATAGATTGATTTTGGACTTGGAATGTCTAAACAGAGTCAAACTGTGTCACTTGACACAACTGGGTCAGCTTTTTATTTCTTTTTTTTTTTCCGGAAGAAGATTCGCTCTGAGCTAGCATCTGTTGCCAGTCTTCCTCTTTTTGCTTGAGGAAGATTAGCCCTGAGCTAACATCTGCACCAATCTTCCTCTATTTTGTACGTGGGTCACTGCCACAGCATGGCTGGCAAGTGATGTATGTCCGTGCCCCGGATCCAAACCTGAGAACCTGGGCTGCCAAAGCAGAACGCGTGAACTTAACCTCGAGGCCATGGGGTCAGTCCCCTGGTTCAGCTTATTAAAGTAACTTGTTCAATTAAAATTCAAAGTAAGTGTATGTATTTACTACTTGTCCTAGATCAAATAAACTAACTTGGGAAAATATTACATTTTAGTGAAATACCACAGTTTCACATAAAAGCAGCCTTAAAAATTAAGGTGGGCAATTGGCGAAAATAACTAAATTTAGCCTAATCCTTTATGCTTATAGTATGTGTATTGTAATACTATTTTCAACACAAATTTCCTTTTTCCTAAAGAATTTCTCAGTATTATAGTTGTGACTACTCTAGTATTTAGATTAGATGTTAATTATAAACATCCTTCCACAAAACAGAAGCATAATGGAATTTCTATGTGATGATCCATACATACATTTTTATTGGAATTTCCATAATGTTCTGTAGGTACTTAAAACAAGGACTCCATCCTAAGAATATTCCACTGATAGATATGTATTTAGACCAATGTTTCATATCGTATTTACAATTCATACACAAGACTGCGTTTCTGATATTTACTAGACCATGTCATCATTGTCTATCGAACACAACTTTTAAAATGTTGTGATTAAAACTTGGATGAAACTCTATCACTTTTTCCTCCTGGCAACAAATCTCAATGTTGACCAAATTTCGCAAGTTGAACTGGTTTATGTTTACACTGTGTCACGAATAATTAGAAGCTACTGTTGAGGTTCCATAGGGCGCATACAAGTGCAGATTCTATGATAATAAAATCTTTCCCCACCACAAGTGTATTCTTAGGGTGACCATGCATACTTGTTTCCCTTAGTCAGTCCTGGTTTATTCGTGTTGCTCCAGAATAATAATGGTATCCCTGTCACTCTCAGAAGTATCTCAGTTTAGATGATAACTTATATGATTACTGTAGCAATGATGCAAATGAGAAAAATACAGTATTTGCAGTATTCCTACTATACAAAAAAGATAAAGTATAGAGGATACTCTGCTTAAAGTTTACTTGTGAGTCTGACAATGCTGCTATAATTTAAAACTAAATCCCTTATCACCTCTGCCTAACTGCTCCATGATTGTTCATGGTCACAATGAGGTCATTTTGAGGGTCAACATGCTATTTGTTCCACAAAGGCTTCAATTTAGCCTTAGGAATGGTTACATTGGATTGCAAGGTCAATGTTGCTAATAATCTTTATCTTTCCTCTCTACAAAGTTCTGACTCTTTTCCAAAAATCTATATGCTATGGTTTCTGACCTTTCTTCATTACCACGGAACACAAAGCTGTTCTGCTTTCTCCTTTTTTCCTTATCATAAAAGAACATCTGAGGGAGTTCTGAGTTGAAAGAGCTTTCAAACATTGGCCAGAGTCTTCAGACAGTACAGTTAGCAGAGAGAACAGTAAAAATAGCTCGTTTACATCAGCCTCTGTGTCAGGAATATTTAAAAATTAGTAATATATTAATTTTTACATATCATATTACTTAAGCTTATAATCTTGAATGATTTAACTCATGGTTTAGAGATGATCAAAGTTGATAGTAAAGAATAACTCATAGAGCCATATGCAATTATACACTGTTTTACTGCAATATGGGAGAAAAAATGATACCTCTGTTGCTGCTGGATATTATATGACTGCTGATAATAATTATAATACTGCTTTGCTGACTGAGCTTTGGCAAAGAGGCGTTTTGTTCTTCCTTTGTGACCATGGTATACATCTTAGCAATCACAGTAGTCCTGGCACAAAAGGTCATGAACAAAAAATTCATTTTCCTATGGGTAGTCCAAAGGCTCTTAGACCTAAATTTCCCTGGATTGCTACAGATTGTGTTTTTTAGTGTGTATGTACGTGATGTGTGGTGTATGTCATATATGTGTGTGTGCATGATGTGTGATGTGCGTGTATAGTTTGTGGTTGTGTGTGGCTGCGTGCAAGTGGAAAAGAGAGAGAAAGAAAAACCAGCTTTTAACCACATTCATATCGCTGGAATGGCTCTTGCCAACCTAACCATCATGGCAGCTCACAGGGAAAGCAATGATTTCAGAGAAAAAAATTTCTCTTTTGAACTGGAGGACACAAAGTTTATGACAGAGAAATTAATCCAATTAAAATGTTAAAGTACCGTATAATAATATTTGTGGTATAATATATCCTTAGAGAAGAAAAGAAAGAATCTATGTGTAATTTTTCTTATTGTTTAATAAAATTCATGATTAAAACCTTTCATTCGAGTGTCACCACGTTAATGCAACACAAAGGCCTCGATTAGAGGCCTCCATGAGTTTTCAGAGTTCAATTGGAAACATAAAAAAATTAAATTCCTTACAATTAATACTATATTATAAACAAAATATCAGCTCTTTCTCAATTCATAACAAATGTAATCAAGTCAAACATTAGAGACCATATGAGTTCATGAAAATTAGAGTTGAAATGAGGAGATAAGCTTGCAGGACATCACAGCTCAAAGAAATAATGTTGAGATTCAGCCTCCCTAAATTCAAAGAGGATAAACAAGATTAAAAACAAGCAAATAAGGGCCAGCCCGGTGGCGCAAGCGGTTACGTGCGCGTGCTCTGCTGCGGCGGCCTGGAGTTCGCCGGTTCAGATCCCGGGCACGCACTGCCGTACCACTTGTCAGGCCATGCTGTGGTGGCGTCCCATATAAAGTGGAGGAAGATGGGCATGGATGTCAGCCCAGGACCAGTCTTCCTCAGCAAAAAAGAGGAGGATTGGCAGATGTTAGCTCAGGGCTGATCTTCCTCACAAAAAAAAAAAAACAAGCAAACAAAATTATGTCATTAAATGGCCTGTAACATCACCGTCATCGTCTGGCCCAGAAATTATGGCATCAGACAGATGACCTGGCGTCTTGCAAGGGCAGCCTTTTTGAGATTGTAGTCCCAAGACTGCACCACTTTTATTATTTATTAACTGTGATAAAGTTTTTAAAACTCTAAACTGAACTATGAAAATGAATACTAATATTAAAGAGCAAACTCTAATCTGGCTAAGTGTCCAGATTAGCTAAGGCACAAAAAAACTAAGACAAGATATTTATAGCACTAGGAGATTATTGAGTAGGAGCTATGTAGTCAAATTATCTTGATAATTTCATTAACATCATAATTATTATCATTTTAAAAATACATACACATTTGGCCTTCCCTTGCAGCTCCATACAGTCTCCTTGGGACTCAGGAAGTCTTGACACACACGGGTATGGCCAACATCGACTTTCATCTGAAATTCCTGAGATTCACGCAGGTGTAGCTTCTCCCAAGATTTACCACTTTCTGGTCTGGGAGCTGATCCTCCTCAACAGTGGACCCCAGGGAGAAAGTTTGGCATCATTTTTTCCTTCCTTGGGGCCTCTCAGACACTTGAATGCTTCCTGATTATGTGGAGCCCTTGAGGGCATGTCACTGCTTAGCTCAGGAGAGGTAGATACTATGGACGTGTTTCCAGAATTTTCCCCGAAACAAGGCACTTTAAGCCTAAATTTTCTAGACAATTAAATAATTGTTATATGTATTCCATATATCTATTGGCATCAAACAATTCTACTATAAATAAAATGAATAGTACCTTAATCTTAATAGGCTGATAAGAAAAGATCTGAAGGCTCTTTGCGATATTTCAAAGAAGTAGGAATTTTTCTCATCATATAAACCTTGGTTATATTAATATATATATCAACATTTATTATATTAATTCTATGTGCACATTAGTACTAGTATGAATATAAATATAGTATTTTCATGTATATTTATATTTTGAAAAAAATGATGTATCAGAATTTCTTATAACTTAATAGCCTGATATAAGAAAAACAATCTTGTTTTAATTTAACTTAACAGACATAGAAAAATCTATTCTCTTCTACGTAAGAAAAAAACCACAAGAATTTTCAACAAGGTAAGTTGCTGTTTTCTCTGTTTTTAAGTTTAATTTAGTCCTCCTTTTTTATTTTTGCTGAGGAAGAATCACACTGAGCTAACAACCATTGTCAATCTTCCTTTTTCTTTTGCTTGAGGAAGCTTAGCCCTGAGCTATCATCTGTGCCAGTCTTCCTCTATTTTGTTTGTGGGTCACTGCCACAGCATGGCTGACAAGTGGTGTAGGTCTGTGCCCAGGATCCGAACCTGGGCCACCAAGGTGGAGCACGCCAAACTTAACCACCCTGCCATGGCGCTGGCCTCTATTCAGTCCATTTTGAAAAGGTGGGGCCTCTTCAAATTACTGTATTCAACTTCCATGTATGGCTAAGTTCTCACTAAGGAAAAAACTTCCTGTCTAATTAATATGAATATCTAATAGCAAATTTCGGTTTATCTTCACAATTTATGAAATGTTTTCGATTACGGTAGGAATACGTTGTCTTCTGGTAACGAAAACTGATTACCTGTTGGAAGAACTGATACTGATGATTGCTCCAAAACTGGCAAGTGTGAATCCAGGAGCTTCTAACCTAGTTAAAGTCAATGACTTATTCCTTGTACATGTGTGTGTGTGTGTGTGTGTGTTTGTGTGTGTGTATAGAGAAAAAGAGATAGAGAGAGACAGAGAGACAGAGTTTTAGCATAATAGAAACACGTTTTCAAAACTGTTACTTTTTTATTCGTATATGAGAAAATAGAGATTTATAAATTGATAAAAAACATTTGGGATTTTTGAAAAACTACAAGATATTCCAATTCTAAATTAACTAAAATTTTTCTGGCAAAAAGTTTTCTCAAAAGAGTCATCACTAATTAGGATTTTTTGAGTGAATATTATGTTGCTCATTTTTTGTGTTTGTTTATTAAACTTTTACGGGTCATCTGAAGGAAACACAGTCTGGATAAAAGTAATTTATAATAATGCCACATATTTGGAAGGCGCTCAGTAAATACTGACTGATGATGATGAATCTACACCATATGATTCTAGGCTCTAGTGTCTCACACTGAATTTGGTTGAATTGCTGGAGGAAGAATGTCAAATATATGTCTTTTTTGTTTTGTTCTCTTGGCTAACCTATATAACTTACAGACCTTTTAAGATATATTAGCAAGCTTAACATGGCCAATCAATCCTGCAGATTTGAAAGTGTATTTGCTCATGTGCATGTGTGCTCATGTGAGTGTGTGTGTGTTGCCGAAAGAAGACTTGTCAAGAAAAGTTGTGTGGCTGACATAGAGAAGACAGCCAGTTATTTTTCAGGCAATTTTCACTGACTTCCCTATGCTCCTCTAGAGTTTTCGAGAGGATATTTTTGTTCTGAGATCAATGGTTACATTTTGGTCCAGGAAGATCTAATAACAAAACCTGATCCAAATGAATGTACATCCCTCTAAAAAATGTTTTGCAAGGCATATTGAATTCATTTCTTTATTTTTTTCCTCAAGTAGTCGAAATCTGCAGATGATTTAAGCCAGAAGATAAAATCCTAGAGTATACTTGGCCCTGGATGACTTGAAAATACTGAGTTTATCCTGTGAACACAGCCAGTGATAATGAACCATTCACGAAGGAGACCCAGGTCAGGCATGAGAGAAGACAAATGAGAGGTGTCGCAGAGTTTGACACTTGAAAAATCTTATGTACCAGTTACGTCCACTCTTCCCACCTCCACTCACAAAGACCTTTTCTTAAAAAAAATTAGGCTTAATCTAATATTGTTAAGGACCGAGCAATATTGCAAGACGAAAACTCTGTTTTTTTTACAAATGTGATTGGAGGCCTGAAGCCCAAATTGAGTTGATACTACACAGTACAAATTCCTGTTGCTATTGGAAAGAAAAGCAATTAATTTAAAAGTATTTTTTATCTTAGTATCTATGGCAAAATGTCAAATTTCATCAAATGTTAAATGTCACTTCTTTAAATGCATGGTCTTGAATTTTACTGATTTATTAAAGGTTATCAGTCTAACCTAGATTAGTGGCATGAATTAATTGTTAACTTACTTTATGATTTGATGAGTATTTCTATGTCTTACTACTTGAGAAGAAATATAAATTGTTTCAATATCTCTTTTATTAGAATAAAAAATATTAAGTAATGGGGTGGTAATTCATGCAGAATATATTTTATTGAAGAATAACAGGTTCTTTCTTTTTTGTTGTTTTTAAGTGCAAGCCATTTCCTTTTAGGCTGAAAGTATTGACCTTTTTTTCTTTTTTTTTTTAATAAAACCCTGTGCTTTCATTTCAGTTTTATTCTTTATTGCTTTTTATAAATGACCATCCTCAAGTTAATAGCTTATATATCAATGTGCCATTTAGATTATATTTATGGGACCTGGGATTTCCCTAAGAGACATGAACTAAAGTTATTATAGGAGATAGAATTTAAAGTTCCTAATAGTCATCAAATTTGAATATAATTTTAACATATTTCTTTTCTTGATTGCACTTATGTTAAAGAATTCTGGCTAAGAAAGAAGTATATTAGTAGAAAATTCTCTTGCTTGGCACTTCTAAATAAATAAATTCTTGTTATATTTCTAAAAAGCTTAAACACTGAAATCTAAGATAAACTTACAGTCAAGTCCTTCTGTGTTTTTCCTACTGCATGTTCTTAAAATAGAACATCATATTTACCATTTTATAATCAAGTGATATGATATTTTTGATATTCCAAAACCTCAAATTTGACACTCCAGAGACAGAAGCATTTTTGTATAGATGGTGAAATTAAATAAGGAAGGACAAATCTCAGACCTTTGCCTTCAAGAAAAAGCAATTTCCAGAGCCTTTAGTTCCATCTGATCACTTTTGAGTGTTCCCTGGGAAAGGGAAATCATTAAAAAGGTATATCTCAGAAGTCTCTACATATGTTTTAATACTTTTACCTGTTGCTATATTGTTTCAGTTTCAAAGTTTAATCCACAAGACTATGTCGAACTCTTGCAAGCCACATCCTTCTGTGCCATTCTATCTGACACCATGCCATCTTAATTCAGTGTATTTGGCGGCTTTTAAAGTGCAAGTTTGCTTGTGTGTTTGCCTATGTTGCTACAGAAACACTGTTACATGAGCTTCCGTGAGACGCTCTCCCTCAAGGACATGTAGTATCTTCAGGTTTTAATTCAAAATAATGCATCTACTAAAGTCCTGCATTTAGTCATAAAATTTCCAATACTTCTTTGTTATGAGAAAAAGAGTTTCACCTTGTAAAATAAAATTTAAATATTTTTATTCTTAGACAGGACATAGCCTTTTACAAACTTGAAAAAAAAAAAAAAGAAGGGAGGAATCCCAGGCTACAGCATCTGTAGGAGAAATATTGAGCTGTGCTCCCATCTCCTGTAAAGCCTGTAGAATTTCCCTGAGCTGATATAAATATTTCAGGGATCCTGGGAGCTAAAATATCTTTAAGTCAGATGAGACTGTTGATCACTCTTAGCCAGGTTAAAACAGATCACACTTAATTATAGCCCTAGTCTTCAATAGTAATTACAATAATAATAGATACCATTTATTGAGTGCTTGGACACTATGCTAAATCTCATTTAATCTACATGACAGCACCATTAGGTGGGTACTAAAATTTTCCCATTTTCTAGATAAGAAAACTGAAGTTTACAGAAGTTGAGTAATAGCCCTAGTCATACAGCTGTAACTAGTTGAGCCATGATCCAATCTTGTCCATTCTAGAATACGCTTTTACCATTACCCTATACTGCCTATGTTCCTCATTGTAAGAAGGTTTTAAATTAATCTACAGTCCAAAATTATTTTTAAAAAATATTTGAGTAAGTGAAAGAAGATATCCCGAAAGTTAGCAGTTTCGCCTGTGATTGGGGATGAAAGCTCAAGAGAAATTAGGCAAGTTTTTATGCCTAATATATAATTCAAAGTGGAGGTGAAAGGAAGGAAATATAATTTAAAGGGGAGGTGAAAGGAAGGAAATATAATTTAAAGGGGAGGAGAAAGGAAGAAATTTCCATTTGCAATGCAGCTGTTCCAGAAGGACCACCTTAAACCCCCATTTGCTGATGCCGTGAGTGAATGACTGAGTGTGTGAGTGTGTGTGTGTTTAGGCTACTCAGTGAGCAACCAACCTCAGAAATTTGGCTCCAATCCATCCCAGGCTGCCAATAGAGACCTGGCCGGAAAATGAACTCCATTAATTAGAGTGCAGAGTCAAACATGATTTTATTCAAGGGCCAGACACAAGTCAGAAAACATGCATGATGTCTTTCACACTAAAGAAAAGGCATGCACAGAAGCTAATATCTGCTGTTTAGACAATTGTTTAAATTTTATTGAGAAACGTTCCCAAACTGTCCATGTATGAAAGAAAGCGTTACTCAAGCAATGTTTGTATAATACAAATAAATTAGTGTCTCATACGAATAAATCCCTCTATTTTAATTAGCTGTAATCCAGTGTAAATCAAAAAAGGGCAATAATGGGGGGCAGGAAGGCGTATAAAACGGGAATCCAATGGGATGTACACAAAAGGACAGGACGTTTTGAATAGGCGAGAACTTGAGGTTGAAGTGAGAGAGTAAGTGCTTCTCTGGCACTCAAGGGCAGGAGCAGGGCGCCTAAAAGGCCTGGAAATTCTAGACATTAATACCAAAAACTAACTATAAACACATCCATCAAAGTTTTTATGTTTCTAAAGAAGAAAATTTAAACTTGTTTTGAAGTAGCAACTATCAAATAAAAAAAAATGGTGTCAACGTTTTGTTATGGCTCTTAGCATAGGACTGTCTGTTTATTGCATAATCCAGGCTAATGCAGCTCTAGGTAAGGGAACTCGGAAGAAATAGAACATCCTGGAGGATAGCATGCACGCTGTTAGCGGCACAGACATCATACTACCCAGGAGTGGAGTTTGCCCATAAGAGGATGTTGCTTCTACGAGAAAAAGTGGGATAGAGTCTGTGAATTGTTTGATTCTAACTGAGAAGGTGTTTGGTACTGGTTCACAATAAGGCTGGTATATGAGATGAGGAAGAGGCTATATTTACGTATCTAAATAGTTCTGAGAATATTAGGAGAAGTCAAATCATGATTCAAAAGATATATTGTGAGTTCTTTCTATCCCCTCAATAATAACTTTCATTCTTAATATACTAGTGTTTCTTGTGGCTTGGTTTCTTAAAATGAAGTTTAGTGCATTTAAACCAAGCATTTTCTTTCTTAAAAAAAATTATTTCACCGACTACAGGTCACATTTGGAAAAATACAGAGAAAAAAGTGTTAAATTAGTTTAACAGCATTTTCAATATAAATACTGTTACCAGAATTGATTTTTAATTATAAACTTTTACACAAATAAAAAGAGAGGTTTGAGTTTTACAGGAAACCTTGTAAATTCTCCTGTGGTAATTCTCCTGGAGATTCTCCTGTGGCATATTTACAGCTTTAAATACAACGTGGTCAACCAGCATAACTTGTACAGGACACCCAAACTTTTCTTGTAACTTACTGTACTGTTGTTTTTTCACAACTTAGCTCTAACTTGGTACTGGAAAATGGATTAGGCTTTTGTACTTTTTGTAGGTTGTATAACAATTGTACAATGTGAACAGAATAAAATAAATGCATATAAAATAAGAAAAAATCCATGATCTGATGGACACACATGAAATTATGAGTTTGGTTTTTCTTAGAGTGGTGATTGACAGGAAATTCTACAAGATTGTCAATAAAACATCCAGCATTACATGATCTGCTGTAGTGAGAAATCTGACGCCCTCTTTCTGTCCTAGAGATAATTGAGTTTAGAATAAAAACAGCTCAAGACAGCTAAAATGTCACTCTTCATGAGGACATTTATTCTTCCTTGACAGTGCTGGAAGAGTATTCAGAGACGTAGTGTCCTTGTGTGACCTCAACCTGTTGTTGATCCGTTTAATTCACCTAAGGTGAATTAATAGTAACAAATAAAACAAATCTCAGCAAAATATTAGCAGAGTAGGTTCTCTTTTTCTTTTGTTGTCTTTTTGGGGAGTAGGGATAGCAGAGGAGTCAAAATTTTGTGAGGTATCCATTTAAAAGGGAAACTACATAAATAGGACCTGAATCTATCTTCAGTGAGTGCTTCATGACAATGAATGTACAAAGCATGAGCAATAAGCCAACACAGGCCCCTATATTTAGAATCTATTTTACTTAGAAAGAGAGATAAGATATGGCATCGGGTTATTATATATTTTGCTTTTTTACATTTATTTGCTTTCACTATCCCTTCTAGTTGCTTACACTGATTAAGTAGGTTAATCCAGGGGCAAGATTTCTCATTCACAAAGAAAGTTGCATCATCATCCAAGGATTTCAGAATTATCCAGAGAAATAATCTAAGGATTTATTCAGCACAAAGTTAGCTGGATATTAGGCATTGATTTTCTAGTACTAGAAAAAAATTAAATTATCTAAAAAATTGAACTATACTTCTCCAGCCCAAATTTACGAGGTAACTCAATTTCCTGTCTTTCGAATTGTGTTTTTCTCCCTGAGGGATAAATATCGGTTCTTAGATTGGGCAGGCAGAACGAAAGAGAATTTACACTTGAGCACATCCCATGTATACCATGCATTGTGTTAGATACTTTCTCCATCTTATTTTATTGAATCCTCAAAAACAAACCTATAAGGATTATAATGTCCATTTTATGGATAAATGAACTACAAGTCTTCCAGAGAAGGTTAATTAAGTTATGTGTGCAGGATCGCACTGTTTTAAATTCTAAGAGTTTCTATTAGAATCTATTCTGATGGGTTTCAAAAGTTCTCTCAGCTGTGTCTTTTGTACAAACCCACAGAAACAACTGTCTCTTGTTCATAGGCCCCCATGAAGTGAGGTGCTATGATTATGACTCAACAGAACAGGCATCAAGTGTGTGAATAAGATTTTCTGCCTTCTAATCCTAGATGTGAGCTAAATTTGTGATTTAAAATGATTCAGTCTTTTTGGCTAAAGGGGAATTTAAATAATGCTAATGTGACAATGTTATTGCTGCATCTTATAATATTGTTAGCTTAATAAGCAGAACTGAAATGTCACTGCAATACTATTTTTTTTTTATCATTGCTTATTTCTGCCACTGGCTAGTTTCATCATGTAAAGTGAAAATCAGATTCCTCTAAAATTTTTTTTGCTTTTACTTTTTGTGCTTCTTCTCTCTTTTATTAATGCAGTGTAATTATACCTACTTTTAATATATTGTTATGCCAGCTCCTTCTACAACCTAGCCTCAAAAGGTTTATCGCGTCACACTTAAATGATCCATTAAATGTTTCATAATACACAAATACACTAAAAAACAAAACAGTTTTCTCACTGAGTGAGTCTTTCACCAATTATTTAAATAACTGTTTTTTCCTTCTGCCACAACCTTCTGGAATTTTCTCTCCTCTTCCCTTCTCTTCTCTTCTCTTCTCTTCTACTCTTCTCTCCCCTTCCCTCTTCTCTTCTCTTCTCTTCTCTTCTCTTCTCTTCCCTTACCTACCATTCCTTTCCCTTCTCTTCTCTCTTCTGTGCTTTCTTTCTCCCTTTCTTCCTTTTCCTCCTCCTCCTTCCTCTCCACCCTTCCCCTCCTCTTTCCTTCTCTCTCTGTCTCTCTCCCTCATCTATTTCTATCACTTTATCTCTATTTCTATCTTCCCTCTCTCCTTCCCTCCAGTAGGGTAGGTTTTTACAACCTGCCTTTTTCTAATTAACACCTGCAATGGGCCAAGCATTGTCCTAAGTGCTAAGCAAACAAACTACAGACTCAGTTCATGCTTCTCTCTTTCTTATTCTAGTAAACTTCCTCTTTTCTTGAATCCTGAGCTGAGAGCCCCCTGTGAGGGCTTCCCCAATTTCCTCCAGACAGAAATAATCCCTTTGTACTTCTGCTGAAGGAGTATAATACTTGCAGTATTTAGTTACAATGAAATAATACTAGTATAAATGAGGTTGGAGACAGTGTGATGTGTGCTCCATCATAGAGAAAACTAGCACAAGATTAAAATTTTGTGGTAGAAAAATTACAAATAAGATATGCTAAAGATGAATAAGCCAAAGTTGACTATAGTCAAATCCATAGTTAGCCTTCATATCACTACCCTGATAAGCACTATTTAAGCATGTAATATATGTGAAGGATGTTAGTCGGAGAATCCAGAGACCCTCGTCCAGATCTTGGTTCTGTCCCTTATTCTCTTTGATTCTGAATTTCTGAACATCTTTAAAATTGATAAATTGTCTATGAATTAGACAATCCTTAATGTCCTTTCCACTTACAAATTCTATGATTTGAGGAATTTTAAATACCCTCAGGGAGTGAATCTTGGTAATGTATCCACCTCATCTTATAAAACACCTTACTTCCAAACACCACCAGAGTTTAAGTTGACTTTATTTAGTAGAGGTATTTTCTCTCAGACTGATGAGCTGTCTGACTGTGGTAGGTAAGGTTTTGTTTTGCTTGGGTTTTGTTCCTGTTGCCTCATACTGTGCCTTGAAAACAATACAGTAGTTTGAATGAAGTGAGGTGAGGATAAATATTGTCCTCACAGCAATGGTAGCCAAAGTTCAGCAAGTAGAGAGTGGGATAATGGCCCATTTCCTCTTTTGCATAAGCATGGGTGGTAGCCAAAGGTACTCTGTTGAATTTTGCTTCCTGTATACACTATGTATCATTGTGTGTGCTACTCAGGCCAAATTTTAGAAAGTATGCCAAGTGGAATTTCACACCAGGTTTGGAGGAAGGGAAAGACAACAAAGTGAACTTACTTCCCCTCTCTTCGCCCTATTGCCACCCTTTACCAAACAACGGAGAAGACTCATATATAACAAACATTTTCAATGGAATAAAACTCTGGTTTGCCAAAAGGATGAATCAAATATCGACAGTTGTTATTTTTGCCATGTGTCCCAGCAAGAATTCCAGGCGGTTATAATCAACGCTAATCCACATGACTGGGAGTATGCTTTCCTGCCCTCTACTGACAGAAACACTCGTTATGACTAATTTCCCAGCTCTCGGTTATCTTGCCATCTAACAGCACACCTGTAAACAGGGCCTGTGCACTCCCAGTTTTACTGCTGACTCTCAGATAATGCCTAGGGATTTATGAGGTGAAAAAGAACTTGCAATTTAAATGGAAAGGAGATTGGGAAGGAACTACGCCTGACTACAGCATCATGTCAGGAAAAATCAGTGCAGGAAAAAGATAGAGGGGAGCCAGCAAAGGAAAAGGGGCTCCAGACAGCTGCAGAGGTTAAGAATCATTGTTTATAAGAGAGCTTTGGCATAAATCGAGCCAATAATTAGACGAAGTGGAGAGCAACTGAAAATGTGGGGTGGATTACTTATTCTCTGTGCTTCGATTTCCTCATCTTTAAAATGGTACCTACATGAGAGGGTTGTTACCAAGATCGAATGAAGTAATGCAAAGCGTTTAGCACTATACATATTAAGTATGAAGAAATATCAATTATTGTTATTAGTATGATAGTAATAAAGGATGGGTGATTATTTCATGAACGATTTAAGGCAAAGCATAGTTATTTGGGATAAGAAAAGTGGCAGAATGTGGAAATTAAGGAGTATAATCATCTTAAACTACAGAAGACAGTGTGGGGATTAATCCTAGGTTGATAATGAAATATAAAAAGACTTCATAAATACAGTGAAGTATAATTTTGTTTTATTTTGACATAGAGAAGTGGAAAAAATGGGAATTAGAAGCAAATTTAACAAGCTAACATTTTTAAACTGAGGATTTAAAAATAAACTTAAAAAGAAACCTAAGTAGGTGTCAGAGCAACAAAAGAAAAATAAATATGGAGGTAAATGCCAAACAAAGAGAACAGGGAAATCCTGGAAACTTCTATTGGCCTGCGTAACTTCCTTCCCAGTTTTACTCATGGAAGATATATTAGTAGAACAATTTGTAAACAGCTTGATATATTCCAAATCTGACCAATCATAGACAGCATTTTTTTAAGCCAGGTCATCATTGTTCTCACCAGGGATGCTAGTATCTCCTATGTGAGAAATTTCCAATGACTGTGGAGATGGAATTCTCAGGCAGAATCAGTTGGCTGCCTTCCATGGTGGCACATCCTCTCCAGACTGAGTAAAGGAATTGTCTCATTTAAATGAACTGAAAGTGAGTTTCACTATGAGATGGATCACTAGTGTGCAGTAGATAATAAGTTGTTAAATCAGATTTTGTCTTCATGAGAGTTTTAGATGTCTATTTAAAAAAACAGGCAAGAAATAGATACACATAAAAAACTTTGAGTAGAAACATCTTAGGACACTGTGTGTGTGTGTGTGTGTGTGTGTATAACCACGTACATACATATATACATATCACAATACTAGTTGTTTTTGCTGCTTCCGAAAAGAAAACTGGAAAGTTGGAGAGGAAGCTAAGAATAAATTGTGGAAATTATGACATTGGGAACATGGGCTCTCCCATATCTGCAGACATAAATAATTACGAGAAATGAACTGATAATGGAGCTCAGTTAACCTATTCCGCTTGGAAAGCAGCTTACAGATGAGACTGAATAGGAAAGTGTGAGCTATAGTTCATATCTCTACAAAGTCATGGTGTGCTGAAAGATCCTGGACGCCATCTAGACCGTTATTTTAAATACTACTTGCTTTCTAGGTAGATTTAGTTACTGAATTTGTACACATTAGGATGTCTACTTCATGGCTGATTAGATTCTGGGTTCTTTGACAACTGGGATTCCCAATTTGTTGTTTTCCTATGTGGAAATTGTCCTTTTATTTTGATATAAAATCCTATCATTTGTGTATTTTTATATTGCAGTCTTGTGTAACAAGTAAGAAGTCTTCCACAGGCTCTCTATGCAGTTACTTCTGCATAGAGAAAGCTTTTCCAGGGAAAAGGAATCATGATATTAAAAAAGAAACCTTTCTCATTTAGAGAATGAAAGGAAAATATCACTTGTGTACGTGTAAAATTTACCTGAGGACATAAAATACATCAACATATGAAATACTGCCCCATCCAGTCCTGAAATTGTGTGAAAGGCGTAGTGAAGTCTTTCATTCATTAACATGCCTGTTATCATTCTCAGTATTTACAAAAAAAATGTATTAAATCTGAACATTTATACCCATCATAGAATCCAACTAGAAAACTTGAGCTAAGCTGTACAAGGGCCTTAAACACACTTCATGAAACATTAGAATAGTTCAGTGAGTCAGAAAAATAGATTCAGGATAGTTGTACCTAGAAGGTTCCTCTACTTTTTCTTTGCACACAATGCGCATTCCCTTACATAATGAATCTGTCAAAGAAAAGTCAGCAGCTTACAGAAATTAAAATACTTTGAAAAATACTTTAATACTCAATCACTTTAAAAAATAAAAAATCTCTTGCTCTAGTATTATAGACACAAAATATTTCTAACTGGTATTTTTTACTAGGCTTTTTGCACTTAGAATAGTTTTCTACTGTGGATAGAATGCAAATGAGTGGTCCACATATTAACAAACTAGTAGACTGGAGACTGGCAAATATAGCGCACTAAAAGTTAATTATTTGAAATGGAATTTAATGAAAAGATAAAGAGACTTGAGAAAATAAAAGGATGGCAAATTATCTAGAGCAAAGGACTTAGGGGTATGTGATGAAAAATGAAGAGATTAATAGGTGCTGCAAGAGGGATCAGACTAGCCTAATTTTATTTAAATCTAGCTAAAAAGGTAAGCAACATATTAATTAAATTCACAAATAATACTGAATTAAGAGGCATTGAAAACTCCAAAGTTTGGACGCTTGATTTCCTCTTCAGCTAAATTTGTAGACAGATTAAAAGGGTTGTTTTCGTAATTCATATCTGATTAATCTGATTTCTAAAAACTGAGAAACATTCTATTCCCACAGACATTCCCAGTTCTGTAGATTTCCTTTCCTATATCTTTAATATGCCTTGGGGATTTATCCCAAATGATGTGGAAATAGCCAAACCAGGAGACCTCTGGCAAGCACCTTGGAAAAGCAGGCAGAAATCTAAGACAACGGGAGTTTCAAAAATGTAGCTAAGTCTAAAGCAAACAGATAGAAATTTTAATTCATTCAGAGAGATACAAATTAAACTTGAATGTAGGCTATAATCTAAATTATGTGTAAACATCTGTAAAGGAACTTTAACTAGTTACCTATTTGCCTAAGCTTAAATTCACATGATATTAGCTAGTTAACATCAGCGACAACTCAAAAACATTCACATAATGCAGATTACACTGAAGACCTGTCAGGCAGACTAATTATGTGTTTAGATAGGTGTAGCTGGATGTTTATTCTCATTTTTAGCTATATCACATTCCCAAATGCCAAAAGAAATTGCATGTGATCAGAGAGATTTGAAATCATCATTTCACAAGGAAATCCCCATCAGAAACTCAATTTTCCCGAAACCTAAGAAGTTCATAATCACATACAGCATTGTTGTAAAGCCAACATGAGCTCAATCAGAATGCTTCCCAATAAATTTTAAATATCCTCCATGCTTCTGCCTGATTGGCTGAAATCTAGTGATGCTGATTCTACTAAATCAATATATTCAGCAGAGAATTTGAATCCCAAACAAATATTGAAAAAAATACTTACTTTGAAACACAGAGACTTCATTATTTCCCCAAGGCTCACAACAAATATTGTGTTTTTGATTATTGTTAATGTTTTCGCATCCTGAAGGCAAGTTTTGCCATATAAAAAACAAAAAGTTAGGTCAAAGCTCCATGATCTGAACACCTGTACATTTCTAACTTGTTTTCCATTGAGTAATTTCCGGGCTTAAGGAATAATAGCTTTTCTTCAGCTCATCTTTGGGCTTGTGGGAATTTTCATGAGACTATAAGATAAACTCATTCCCCATCAAACTCCAGTTTACAAACTCTAGTATAAAAGGCCTTTACCAAGAAGGATTGGAGAAAGGCACTTTTAAAATCGTTGGTAGATCCAGTTATTGGTAACTCTGAGAAACAGTTGGCTTCTACTTCCTCCCCTAGGCAGCTTCACTCTCTCACAGTCCTATTCATTCATGCTGTCCCTGGATTCTAGAAACTTTCAATCTTCTGATCATTTCATCCTTTACAAAATTAAACAAACTAATCCCCCATTTCTCTAGGGAACTTCTTTTTACATTTCCGGGAAATAACTAATTAATTCAATAAGCAAATCTGTACAAAACAGATACATTTGAACATAGTACCTCTGGTAGGAAATGTTTTAACCCAAAAGAAGAATATTCCATGCAGCCAAGGACTCTTGTGGTTGCAAGCTGATTAGTCAGCGTTTTTCAAATTTTAACATTTCGTCTGTCTTACCTGTGCTAATGGAATCACTATCAGATACTCAGACGATTTCACACGATAGACACTTATGCAGGGAGTTATTTCACTGGATACTTAAGAAAAAGAATCTTCCTTGTTCAAAAATTGAATCGCTGTTGCTTTTGTAACATGGGACAGATTTGCGCTCTCTCTCTTTCTCTGTGCCAGCATGGGCTCCCTGGCTATTTTCATGCTGCTTTACATAATTGGTCTCCAAGTAGATGAAGCTGCCACCTGTTCACAAATATAACAAATCACTCTCCTTTGAGAGCATGATTTCACTGAATCATGATGGGATAACGAGCCTGGACAGCAGTTCCGCATATGTATAAACATATATTCACCTCATACGTTCAGTCTGATAATTTCTCAGAATAGAATAAGGGTTATATTTAAATGATAACAATGTAATTATTATATTGATCTTATTTTAATTGTAGGTAATTCTTCAATTACCTGAAACTAGGGTTTAGGTACACTTTCCACTTTTCTACTCTGTCCACTTCATGTCACTTCACTGAGAATAAGCTGTGTCCAGATTATCCAGTCAAAAGCAAGCATAGCTCTCCCCAATACAGGATCAAATAATCAGGATATCACATTTCTGGACACGGTTCTTCATCTTGCCTAGTTCAAACAGTACAGAGCTCACAAAAGAACATTTTTACTCATTTTTAATATATTGGAGTCATCTAAAGTTTTTTGAACAACAGGGATAATCAGCATTACTACGTAGCTGGAAATATAGTGTCTTTTTATTTTAACGCACTTTTAAAGATTTAAAAGGATTAACTGTTATTATATTATACAACCAGATTAACTGACTAAAGAAAATCTCATATCTTCAGAGTTATTTCTAATCATCTTCCTGGGTTCACGGTAGACACTCTCTTCTATAAAGGAGTATCTGAAGAAAATTTACAAAGTTTCCTCAGATTGAAGAGTTGGTGACATTTGTAATTTCTACTTAAAATAAATGATTTAATAACTAATTCAGCCAGACCTCACTATATCAAGAATATCACCACATTTTCTATTGGAAACATTCTCAGTGCTATTTGTAAAATGCGTATTTGTAAAAGGGGAACTTTAATATGATGGTGAAGTTGATATGTAGAAAGATTACAGCCATCTGACAAAAATATATATAATACACAAATTTTCATATCTTCTAACATCATCCTAACACTTGATTCCTAAAAAGATAATATTTTCATCCAAAATCACAAAAAGATGGATGAAATGTCTGATAACTTCTTTGATTACCATACGTAATTAACAAGTGACAATTCATTTTCTACTGCCCCCAAAACAACTTTTTATAAGATGACTGCCGTGTCTTTATGACATAGTACCTATGAAAAAAGCATATATATGTATTATATCTATAAATACATATAATGCATAAGTTAGTTCATATCTCTAATATGGATATTTAATCTTACAAAATATGTTCCTCTTATGAGTCTTCATAATTTTAAAATTGGAAGGAACCTATGAGATTATATAATCTAAATCTTTTATTTCACAGATAAGGAAATTGAAATCCCATAAAAACCATAAGTCAAGAGTGTGGTGGTCCATGAGAGCAGGAACCAAGACCGTTTTATTAATTCATCTATCCCCAGTGCTTCATGAAGTGGCAGGCAAGTACTCGATACGTGTTTGCTAGATGAATGTATGGATGAAAACCAACACAGAAAAACCGGCACTGCTTTATATATTTTTAGCACTTAGAGTTTCATAAGCAACATCTATTTGATCTTTAGCAAATTCAATTCAAAAATTATTGAGTACTGTCTGTCTATGAGGGAGTCTGCAAGATAATACAGAGAAAACAATCTGTGAAGATAAACGACGTAACTCCTGCTCTAATGTAATGGCTTATGTATGGTTTCCTCTAACATCACTGCAATAAGGTAATAGCTAAAAGATAGTTACAAAATACTGAGAAGAGAGAAATTATTTCCAGCTGGTGGTATCTGGAAAGTCTTCATAAACGAAGTGGTATTTGGCCTAGACCTTGAAAAATTGTTAGAAAGTCAATTAACAGAACTATTAGAAAGGTCTCAAGAATGTCCTAGGAAGAACAAATTTGAACCAAAGCACAAAGGCAGGAAAAGGCATGACTTGTCGCAGCAATGATAGGTGGTTGGCAGGAGTGTAGTATATGAAAGTAGTAGAAATAAGCCTACAGGAAAGAGGGGGAAGCCAGATTGTGAAAGGCTTTGAACGTCTGCACCTGATCCAGTAGGCAATGGAGCAGGAAGGCTTTGACCCAGGGACTAACATACTGAAGAGCTATCAAGGTTGTTTTTGGCTGCATGTCCCAAAAAGAGAAAGGATCAGACCTTTCCCTTAGGGTCCTTATATAAATAAGGGGCTGAATTATGTGTTGGATTATACAGACAATAAATACTTCTTTTCAAAGATCCAATGTGTTTGTCTGGACATAATCATTATACTCATTATGAAATGACTACTTGCAGCACGGAGGTAGGAGAGAGGCATATGTAGATGGATGTAAGCAAGAAAGGAGAGGAATTGGAAAAGTAGCTTCTGTATTTTGAGATTTGTTTTGAGAAAAAATGTTATATTTTCTATAAACACTTTCAATATTGAAGATTTTTTTGAGATACAAATGCCATCTCTCTGGGAGACCAGGAAAAATTATAGGAAATTAAAATATACATGATGCAAAGAATTTGGTGTATATATAGAGATGTGTGACCCCTAGAGTACCTATAATGACCACTACCACTGTTTACCTTCAGCTGTATCATAATCATAGTCCAGTCTAGATAGCACCAGATGCCAACCTCTGCCAGGTTATTTCTAAACATACAAAGATACATCTAAAGGCATGTTTGTTTTGTTTTGTTTAAATACTAAAGCAACTTCAACCTGATTGTCAACTCTTAACTTACTCCACTGTCAGATATTAGGAAAAAATATAGAATTACATTTGATGGAACTTTTAAATTTCATCAGCCAACTCCAATTTAAACAATGTTGTCGGAACCCAACATTAACGGTTAGAAAAACTAAGCAGAGTAAGTATAATTGTTGACACCTTTTTTACGTGTATGTTCCAGAAACTGTAAGCTAAAATGGAAACATAGAAGATAAGTCAAAATGGATCTCAATGTTTGATTAAATTAGTCTGTTTAATATTAGAGTATGAGTGGAATGCTATCCTTTCTTATAAACAAATGTATTCAAGAATCATTATTACTTTGGCATAAAGAAAGCAAAATTTACAAATTACCTTTCCCTTTCCCCTGGCATCCTGCAGCAGTCTCCCATTGAGATTTAAACTCAGGACCTCCAGAGAACAGATGGTGGAGACCTTATCTTCTTGCTGATCACAGCATGGGGCAATGTAACTTGGTCTGATAATGCAGTCACTTGAAATGTAATGCTGCTTTCAGTCTTCCATTTGTGCCTGTTTTTCAGATAAATGCTTTATTTTTATCAGCAATATATATTTCATTTCTATTTGGCCTGCCCTCACAAACTGACCTGGAATAAATAAAACCAACAGAAACAATCTCTTCTGTTAGATTACGTTTGGCTGGTAGAAGGTAGTCAGTAGTCCGAATTTCTCCCTTCTGGTGTTTTTTGTCAAGCAGATTTACTTCAAGCTGCAGGTACAAATTTTGTTAAGGACAAAGTAAACTGAATAAATTCAATGGAGAACAAGATAGATGCTACAATCTAAATAATTCCTCATTTTCAACAGGTAAATAATGACTCTGGTAAGACACTGCAATGGATTTTTTCCTTTCCATTTTTTTCTTCAGACTTATTAGGGTGTTTCATGCTAAATTAGATCAGAGAGGGAGTCTTTAAATGGTACTAACATTTCTCTTCATTTCTTTCTCAAACACATATATCTACAATCATATATGCAAATACGTTATTTTAAACTTTGTGACAGAAACTACTTATACAAGGCAGGGGATTTGAGAACAAAATGGAAACTAAGAACTATCACAGCAATGACTGTATTTTCTTATTATCACAGGAGGTTATTAATGCTTTGCCCAATTTGGGGCCTATTCATAGTATGCTTGGAAGGAAGCTTTACGATATAAAAAGGTGAGAACGTAAAAAAAATCAAAAGTAGTCTTTGGAGCATATCACTTGATTTATACTCTTTAAAGGACATTAAACATGGTACGTGAAAAAAACATAATCATACCAGAAATCATGTTATTTTCAGTCATGGTCTAATGAATAATATGTTGTGAATGCTCCATCAAAGACAGATGAGAAACAAACATAAAAGTGAGCATTTAAATAATAATCCTTACTAAACCAACTCAAAGACTTGATCGATCAGAAAGTATTTTCAAATATGTCAGAGCATGCTCAAGAATGTGACACCTGGCTAGAATTCTTTGCTGGAGGAACATTATTTACAGTAAGGCTCCAGGGAATAGCTTCACCGACACACACACACACACACACACACACACACACACACACACACACGAAGAGCAGATAGAGAATGGGGAGCCATAGACAAATGGTATGGATAACAAACATTACTTTGACTTGTTTACTTTTACAACATTTGAAGAGAATACCCAATTTCCATTAGCTATTTCTAGAAGGAGCAATTTAGGAAATACCTTGCCACTTCAAGAAAAGAAAAATATGTTTGTAGTTTGCCTTCATTGTACGTTGTTGCGGTAAATGCTGGTCAAGTGACTTTTGTGATGTGTGTTTCAATCATGATGTATTAGAAACAATTTACAGACTCACATCCAGAGAAAATGATTACTGTAGGATAGCTATAGCTCTCTTCTCTTTTTTTTCAGTTCCACTTTTCATGATTAAGATAAATTTGCATAATAGATATTTTTTCTAAAAGGGCTATTTGACAAAAAAAAAAAAATCAGAAACTTTTCTAAATTAATCAAGACCTCTTTATAGATGCCATCATATAGCAGGGATACTGTGTTTCACAGTAAGTAACTTTTACCAGTGACTTTTTAACAGTAAGTGATTTTTAAGACTTTTTAAGTGTTAAATTTGCATTGTGTTACTTTTGTGAGTTTAAAATTAACTCGTAATTGAATTAATATTTTAATGCCTTAACAATAACTACAGCAGCTTTAGAAAGCTTCTATTTTTATTTTATCCACAGAGAGATGAATTCTCCTACTCCTAAAATCTGACTTCATAAAACTTTTTAGTTTGCCTTACAATTCTCCTATCATATCAAAATGTTGTGAGTAAAAATTCTAGTTTCAAAAATAGTATATTAAAATTACACTAGAATTTTAACTTAAGAAAGAGCTATAAATATGGATGACATCAGGATAGGAAGCAACTGTAAAGGAGATAATTTTGTTTAAGAAGTAACACAGGTCAAAATGATTTATACGGTTAGCATATAACAGATAACGCTGCACATAACTCCCATATAAAACAAATGCCGACTGTTGTCACAGCTGGGAGAGTGACCTTTTCAACTTTTTAAGGCTCCACCTTTGTGAATTATCGGCAATTTCCTCACTATTGGGAAGGCATCCCCTTCCTCAACACCATGTTCTTTCTCCCTCTTTCTCTATCTGTGTACACAGCAACTAAATAAAAACAAGACTATTGGCACATTGAATTGTTTTTGCTGTACAAACCACAGTTTTTGCCAGAATTCCTTTTTAACCAAAATCTAGAATCTTTGAGTGGCAATTTTAACACTAGAACCCCTTCTGGGAAGTGCCCTGGAAATATTCTTGTTACATCACGCTTGTTGGAGGACTATCTTGGTTGATTATGGGAAAGGAACGGAGAACAAAGGATGTTAGAACAAAACTAGTCCGTTTGTAGGAGAATAATTAGTAGTCTTTACTCTTACCATTTTCAGGAATTAACTCTTAAACTTATTCAGGCTAACACTCTCAGTTCACCGTGAAAGGCAAAGAAAATGCAAGGGAGATTGGAAGCACTTCAGGCTACCGATGAGGAGGTCACCTTAGTGCTGGTTGAATTCTTCAGGCACCTGCACTGGTTTAAATAGTCTCAAGGGCCATAAAACTGGGGGAAAAAATAGTCTCAAAGGACTCCATTTACATTTCTAAAAAGTCGTGTTATTTTACATGTCTGTGGCACTTTTTCCCTTTCTGAAGTGCTTTTAATCTATTCTTTTGTTTACTCCTTGTAACAACTCTCTGTAACAAATGAAGACATCAAGTTAAGCTGATTTTAACTTTCTTGTAGGAGACCATGCCAAAAAAGGGCCAAGTGAGGTCAAATCTCTGCTTCTTAGTCCATTGTGTGTGCCATTAAACACTTCTGCCTCTGTGGAGCTCCCAAATGGTTTCAGGACAATCTTGTTTCTAATGGGAACCTCAGAAATACAGTGAGGCTCCCTCAGGACTGGATTTATGGAGACCCTTTCTAAGTCCTGATGAATTGCCAAGTAATTGGAAAAACTACCAGGTTAAATTCTCCTCATGGATGTTTTCAGGAATAGCGTCTCTACTATTTGCCAATTGTTAGATTCCTTATAAATATTAGTCAACATGTTTACCAAAACCATGTTTGGGAGAGTCAATTCTTTGGGGAAATAAACATTGTTATTTTGAGAAAAACGTAGTGGGGACTTCCAATTCTAGTAATAGAGGAAATTAGAGTTTTTGAAAATCTTGTCACCAAAAGCACTTAAAATTGCTAGTTAGAATTTTTAAAAAATTATTAACAAGAAAGATGGTTCACTTATTTGTTAAACATTACACATGTTATATAAATGAAACTGCAAATGGGGAAGAAATGGGTAGGGAATGTAAATTGGTGCAAATACCTCTATGTTTCTTTCCTGTTTCAGTGTAGATAATTGCAACTACAAAAATTCTAGGACATTTTGGGAAACAGAAGCAAGGACTATGTTCATTTTTTAAAGCAGCATGTGTTCTTCTGGCTGGATTAGAGCTGCTAAAATGGACTTAAATTGAGATCTAGGCAAGAGAGTAATCCCTGGAGTTAGAGGTCTGAGAGAATATGGGGTGGGTGGTGGGGAGGGGAGGTAGGGAAGAACATTAAGGTTAAATAATAAATACAGCACAAAGGCTTAAAACTTCCATGTGACTTGTTTTCTCCTCTCTATTAGCACCTCCACCTCCACTCTACCCCACCTCCATCCTTTCTCTGCCTTGGCAGATCCCACAGCACAGGGAGGATCCCACAGTACAGAGGTGATCCAACATCCCAAGGGGGAATGATAGCAAAAGAAACTGTCGGGGGTAGAGGGGACTCAGGCTTTGTGACGGATCCCAGAGATGTGCCCCAGGCATAGAAAGGAGGACACGATGATAAAACCATGTGAGTCCTGCGGGTGGAACAAAGAATCTAGGAGAAACAGATCAAAGCCACTGTCATGAGGAATTCCTCCACTGTGAAATTAGGAAAATTACAGAACACCGCCACTTGATATTCCGTGGACATATTCATGGTAATAACCAAACAAATTTTCCTTCAGTATTTCATCATTTCCCTCCTCTAGGTAGTTAAATTCCTCTTTGGAATGCAAATTTATCTCTAGTTTTTCCCTTTTCTTTCTTTCTTTCTTTCTTAAGTGATGCTTGTGATAAAATATTTTTAAAATATTTTTAATTCATTACTAAGCTGACACAAAGAAAGGAAATGTAAGAGGACAAAAGTGAAGTAAAAGCAGGAATCCAGCAAGTACGCTAGCACTGAAGGTGGCTCCTAAGCTGGGAGCAGTCACCAAAACTTGGAATTTTTCAATCAGTTGTAATTATGTCAAAAGGCTAAGAAAACAGAGTCTACAGACATCCTGGGTTAGGAAGGCTAATAGCAACACCTATTTAAAGTGGGAATTCAGAGAGCTATGCCCTTGGTATAAAGGAAATCCAAAATAAAACTAAGAAAGAAATATATAGCAAGAGAACTTGCCTGTCTTGTCTGGGTAACAGGTAAAAAATATCCCAATAATTAAAACCGTAAACTGGGTTTTACGTGGCTTTGTGGCCAGAATTCACTAGCAGGTCTCCAAAGCCTCAAATTAAGAACTTATTTTAAATTGATCTGAGGAGGAAAGCACCCTCAAATATCTCATAAAAATGAATATAATCTTCTAGGAAAAACTTACTTTCAGCCAGGGTCTCAAACAATTCCCACAGATAAAGTCTCACAACACATGAGTGTGCAGTAAAATATTGCAAAATACCTAAAGAAGTAGCAGAAACAAAAGACTGAAAACCCAGACTTTAGAAACTCCAGATACTGGAGTAATCACATAAGAATATAAAATAATAGTATCTATTGTGTTTAAATAAATAAGACATTGGAAATATATAAAATCATAGAACCAGAAGCTATAAAAATGTAGCAATCAGTTTTGGAAAACAACTGATCAGAACTTTTAGAAACAAAAGTATAATAACTGAAAATTTGAAATTAGGCCTTGCATTAAAAGCGGATTACACAGTGGCAAAAAGAGAATTGGTAAACTAGAAGATAAATCTGAAGAAACTGCTTAGAATGTGGCATAGAGAGACAAAGAAACAGGACGTATAAAACTTAGATTAAAAAGACATAGAGGATAAGTGAAGAGAGAAAGGAAAGAATGAGAGAAAGGCAATTTCGAAGAGATAACGACAGAAGTATTTCTCAAACTGTTGCAAGACAACATTGCTCATCCAGAAAGCCCAGCACAGTTAAAACAAACCCACATCTAGCCACATCTTGGTAAACTGCAAAACGCCAAAGACAAAGAAAGGATCTTAAGAGCTACTGGAGGCAAAAGGCAAGTTACCTGCAGAGAAATGATATTTAGACTGATATCCATCTCCTCAACAACTGTTAAAACCAGAAGATCTTGTAATACTATCTTCAGTGGATTGAGAGAAATCATTTGTCAATCAAGTAGTAAAACTACCTTTCAATACCAAGAGCGTAATCAAACCATTTCAGACAAATAGACAATTTGACACCAAGAGAGTCTTACTAAAGGAAACTTTAAGGATGACTCTAGGAAAACAAATGTGAAGTTTGTTGTGCATCAGGGAATGGTGATCAAAGAAACTGATCACTATGTGGGTAAATTTTAAGTTAAAAATATCTGTGTAGGGGCTGGCTCAGTGGCACAAGTCGTTAAGTGCATGCGCCCTGCTGCTGCGGCGGCCCAGGGTTCGCCGGTTCAGATCCTGGGCGCGCACCGACGCACTGCTTGGCAAGCCATTCTGTGGCGGTGTCCCATATAAAGTGGAGGAAGATGGGCACAGATGTTAGCCCGGGGCCAGTCTTCCTCAGCAAAAAAAGAGGAGGATTGGCAGATGTTAGCACAGGGCTGATCTCCTCACAAAAAAAAAAGTAGTAGAAAAATATCTGTGCAACAAACATAATAATAATGCCTAATTTCATGACTTAAAAAATAGAATTAAAATATGGACAAGAGTAGCATGTAAGATAGGAGGGAGTAATGAGATTCCAGGAATAGGGTAAACTTACTAACATTAAACTTTTTAAAGTATGTATGTTATTTTATAATACAACCCTGAAAGGAATAAAAATAAACTATTAAACTTTCAAACTATTAGAGGAAAAAAAGTAACAAGGAGAAAAACAATCAATCTCAAAGAAGACATATAAGGAAAAAATAAAATAAACATTAAAAATTAGGACAAATGTAAAGCTCAAAAAATAAGAATGGTAGAAATAAATTCAATGTCAGTAACCACAATAGTTGTAATTGCATTAGTTCTTCCACTGAGAGATAAAGATTTCAAACTAGATTTTAAAAGCAAAAGAGAAAGAAAAATTAAAGGCAGCCATAAGAAAAAAAATTTTTTAAATGAGAACTATATGAGGTGATGTATATGTTAATTAACTTGATTGTGGTAATAGTTTCACAATGCATATGTATATTAAATCATCACATTGTACATCCTAAATATATACAATTTTTATTGTATATGTCAATTATATCTCACAAAGTTGGGAAAATTATCCTCCCCCCCAAAAAAAACCACAGCTGTAACAGTAACATCTGAAGAATATACATTTGCCTATTATCTTTCTTCATGTTTTACAGAACTCTTGAAACAATATTAATATAATACTGATTAGACTTTGAGACAAAAAGCATTACTAGACATATCTACCTGTATAAAAATATTTGATATATAAGGAATATAGTTATTTTAAACTTTATGTAAAAATTTTATATAAAACCACAAAATATTTAAAGCAAAGATTTACAGATGTGAAAGAGAAATTTGTGAAAACAACCATAATAGTGGAATATTTCAAACACTTCTCTCAGTAATTGGTAGATGAAGCAAGAAAAGATATTTTGTGAAGATATTTCAGATTTCAATAGCACAGTAAACAAGCTTTATCTAAAGATATACATATATACTGCACTTAACAGCTAAAGAAAATATACCCTTTTTAAGCACACAAATAATTAACATGACTGGGCCATCGACAAACTTTAATAAAACCAAAGGATTAGAATATATCATGCTATGTTAGCTGTCACAATCTAATTAAGTTAAACATCAATAACATATACAAAATTGGTCCTAACATGGAGAAAGAATAAGAGAGAGGCAATAATCAGATTAAATTATCAAATTTCCATAATTGAACAACAATGTCAAGCCTCTGGGCTTGGAAAACAATACTTAAAAAAAGAGAAAAACAATTTCTAAACAACTCATGGGCAAAGAAGAAATCATGGAAAGGAGAATATGTATAGAATATAATAAAACTGGACAAAAATGAAAGTACACATACCAAAATTGAGGGATAATTTCTAATGCAATTCTTAGAAGGAAATTTACAGCTTCAAATACTTCCCTTAGAAAAGAAGAAAAGTTGAAAATTATTAAAATCATTACTCAACTTATGAGTTAGAAAAAGAACAGTAGAATAAGCTCAAAGATGTAAAAGTGAGGAAATAATAAAGATATAAGCAATAAAACAGAACAGTAACGTGCAATACAGAGGACCGAGAAAGCCCAGAGTTGGCTAGATGACAAACCTCTAGCAAGACTGATGAAGGAAAAGAGAAAAAAAATTACCAATAAGAGAAATAAAAAAATTATCTAATTATAAATGCTAAGAGATTAAAGAGATAACAAAGGGTATATTATGAATACTTTTATACCAATAAATGTAAAACATCAAATGAAAGATATTCTAAAATTATAATTTTAATTCAAAAAGAAATAGAAAACCCAAATTACTCTATAACCATTGAAGTAATTCCACAAAAGAAATCATAGACCCAAGTGGTTTTCTAGGTATATACTACCAAATACTCAAGGAAATAATTATACAGTTCAGTTCAGAAAATGTGTTCATTAAATCCAAATCTATCCTTGAAAAAAAAACATGTTTAAAGGACTCAAAATAGAGACTCAAAATATAAAGTGTACCAGGGAAAAATTTATAGCAACTATCATATCTAATGTAAATAATTAAAATAATTCCCTTTAAGATCAGAAGTAAGATAGGAATATCTACCATCACCACTTTAAGATTGAAATGGATATTAGCCAAATAAATCATTAAGAAAAGAAAAGATTTTAAAAAATAGAAAAGGAAAAAAATTGTTATTTGCAAGAGATGTAACTGTTCACAAAGGAATCCATAGGAAAATAATCAGAATTATTAACAAAGTTTAGCAAGTTTGCAAAGGACAAATTTAATGTGAAAAGTCATTCAATAAACCAGAAAACATTCAAAAAATGTAATTTACAAAAAGATACGAATACTATAAAACATAATATCTAAGAGTAATTTCAATAAAAGATGTTATGCAGAGAATTATAAAACTTGTTGAAAGGCTTTAACAAAAGACCTAAATAAATGGAAATATTTACTGTGAATATGAATAGGATTATTCAACATTGCAAATTTTTCAACTCTCTCCAAATTGATCTATAAATTCAATATAATTATTATCAGAGTTCTAATAAATTATTTCTGAAAATTGATTCTAAAATTTCATGGAAGATAAAGCTTAGGAATCAAGAAACTCTTGAATATGAAGAACAGGGTGAGTAAATTCACTCCACCAGATATCAAAACATAACATACATATTATAAAGTTAATTAAGCTAATTAATATTTTGTGGTATTGGAACAGGTTAACTCATATAAATTTAGTATAAGAAGAACTGTCATTGCAGGTCACTGGGGAAAGGGATGGCTTCCTAAGAATTGGTCTGGGAGTCAGCCTTGATGGCCTGGTGGTTCAAGTTTGGTGCTCACCGCTTCGGTAGCCCAAGTTTGCTTCCTGGGCATGGAACCACACCACTTGTCTGTCAGTTGCCATGCTGTGGCAGCGGCTCACATAGAAGAACCAGAACGACTTACAACTAGGATATACAACCATTCACTGGGGCTTTGGGGAGGGAAAGAAAGACGAAGATTGGCAACAGATGTTAGCTCAGGAAGAATCTTTCCCTAACAACAACAAAAAAAATTGGTCTGGGACAATTGGTTATACTAATGAGGAAAAACATGGATCACTGCCTTTCATCATAAACAGAAATCAATCTCAAGTGGATTAAAGACCAAAATTAAAAAGGCAAATCTACGAAATTTTTTGAAGTCATACAGGAGAATTATCATTATAACATTAGAATAAAGAATGATTTCTTTAACACAAAAAACACAAAACTTTTATAAAAAGTACAACAAAATTAAGGAAAGGCAACCCACAAATGGCGAGAAGACAGTTTCAACACTTAATTGGTGCTGCATTGATATTCGGATTTGTAAAAAGAACTCCAAATTACTTTTTTAAAAAAGATAACACCATAAAAATTGACAAAGATTACATTAAAGCAATAAGAAAGCAGAACATCTGAGCAAAACAAAAACAAAACGGCCCACATTATTCTGAGAGCATGCTCTTAAGGTAAGGGGATGTCTACATGCCTTGTAAACATTGTCCAGTGTTGCAGAAAGCCAACACCAACATCCTTTGTCTATGTTTTCTGTTTACAAAACTATAAAAGAGATACAGGAAAATTAGACATGGCTCCTGGAATAATCAATCAAGTGGTCAAAATGATGGAAAGTAGATCTTATGAAGAAACACTTTTAAAAACCAAGATTCTTTAACTTAATAATGGAAATCAGAGTCACCGTGAACGGCAGAGCTGAAATAGAAACCAGCCTGCCTGACTCTCTCCGTGTTCCTGACCCTTTATTTTGGATGTTTTGTCTTGCTGAATCCTATTCTCCTTCTCAGTCTTATGCGAAAACTAGGGTTTACAACATTTTAGAGATATTTTCCTATTACCAGACATGAAGTATAAAAACTAAGGAGGTTTGGGATTTTCTAGCTTCTCTGTCTTGTCCAGAGACTTTCTGGTTGAGGGAGAGTGAAAAAGAAAATTAAGTTGTAAAGAAGTAAGATAGTCAGAATTCTGTATTTAAACTAGTCAAAAAAAGAGTTGAAAATATTCTTTTGTACCATCAACTTAAGTCCTAGATGAGAAACTTCCAATGTGGAAAACCCTGGGTTTTCATGATTCAACAATGTCATTTGTGAATAATAGGGCCATTTAAAAATGTTTGATAGGTAATAATGAAAAAAACAAATAAAATATGCCTTTGAACCACATCGTAATTTTGGCAGTTTTAGTTTTACTATTATTTTCTGTTGCCATAACAAGTCTCATTGAAGAAGATAAAAGATTACCTAAGATTCTGTACTCACTGAGAATGAAGCAGTTTCCGGTGACTCTTTCTGATTCAGTAATTAGTAACTCTGAAAGCAAAGTTGCCTTAACCACTGTATTAGACATGGTCGGACAGTGGATTGTTCTAATGTTTGGGATTAAAGATTGAGCACTATCACTTCGTCTCATATTATTCTAGAAGTATTTCTGGTGGCATCTAAATTCAATACTTAAAGATGATATCTTTAAGACCAGCTCAGTAGACACCTGGAGGAAAGGCAGTTATAATTAGGCTTTTAAGAACAGATGATTTGGGTTGGAATCCCATTATGCCATCTTGGGCATGTTACTAACCCAAAGTCATTATGACTCAACTTTTCACTGTGAGGCCAGGACATAATCAAATGATACATATCAAGTGCCCAGCACATGGAAGTACTCTGTAATTAAATGATGACAGTCTGGCGCTGTGCATCAGCCAACTATTCTGCATCTTCCTAGGTTCTAGGAAGAACTAGAAGGCACAGAGAATTTAGCCTATAGGGAAGGCGTGGACTCCATTTTCTTAGGTTAACTTCTTTATTTTGTGAACTTCCATTCTATCAGGGTATTAATAAGGGCAAACACTGATCATTTATAGTGTTAAAGACCTCAGAAGGAGTCAGCAAACTAAAGCCAGTGAACCGGCCACCTGGTTTTGTAAATAAAGTTTTGTTGGAACAGAGCCACACCCATCATTTATGTATTGTGTAAGCTGCTTCTGAACTACAATGTTACAGTTGAGTAGTTGTGACAGTGTTGCCTGTAAACCTAAAATATTTGTTATTTATCCATTTAAGAAGTTTGACAGCCTATTTCTTCTTAACTCTCAGAACAGTGTTTTCCTCTTCACTTGCCTCTGAGATCCAACATAGTCTTCAAGATCAAGCTCGAGTTTCTTCTTATGAAGTCTAATAGCAACTAAAATCCTTTCTCTTCTCCTTTTCCCATGACCATTAGCACATAATTAAGGTTGGCCCTTTTACATGGCTAGAGTAAGCCTGTGTTTTCCAACACTTTCACAATTCGTAGCTCACATGGTAATATGAGTGTATCCATATATACAAATTTTATAATTAATTATGTGCAGTTTTTTATACACCAATTATACTTCAATAAAACTGGCGGAAGAAAACAAAACAGAAAATAACAATTGTCAGTGAGGACATGAAGAAACTGGAACCCTTGTGCATTGCTGGTGAGAATGTAAAATGGTCCGGCCACTATGTAACAAACATGGTGATTCCTCAAAACAATTAAACATAGAATTACCATATAGTCCAATAATTCCACTTTTGGGTATATACCTAAAAGAATAGAAACCAGGGACTTGAATAGATATTTGTACACCAGTGTTCAGGGAAGCATTATTCACAAGTTCCAAAAGGTGGAAGCAACCAAAATGTCCATAGATAGATGACTAGATAAACAAAATGTGGTATATACGTACAATGGAATATTATTCAGCCTTAAAAAGGAATGAAATTCTGATACATGTTTCAAAATGGATGAACCATGAAGACATTATGCCAAGTGAAATAAGCCAGAAACAAATAAATAAATATTGTATGATGCAACTGATCTGGGGTACCTAGAATACTCAAATTCACAGAGACAGAAAGTAGAATGATAGTTACCAGGGGCTGGGGGCAGAGAAGAATAAGTACATTCAACAATGTAAATATACTTAATGCCACTGAACTATACACTTAAAAATGGTTAAAATGGTAAATTTTAGGGGCCGGCTGGTGGCACAAGCGGTTACCTGCATGCGCTCTGCTGTGGTGGCCTGGGGTTCGCCAACTCGGATCCCAGGTGCGCACCGACACACTGCTTGTCGAGCCATGCCGTGGCGGCGTCCCATATAAAGTAGAGGAAAACGACATGGATGTTAGCCCAGTGCCAGTCTTCCTCAGAAAAAAGAGGAGGATTGGCATCAGATGTTAGCTCAGGGCTGATCTTTCTCACACACACACAAAAAAAGGTAAATTTTATGTTAGATATATTTTACCACAATAAAAAACACATATTTCATGGCTCACATTGAACATATTTATATGGTTAATTGAACTAAACCAGATGAAGCTTATTGTGGGCAGAGGGTCACTAGCCTGGGGCTCCAGGCACACCGCACTTCTGGCCTCTTTGAGGACGGAGGGGCATCAAAATCAAGAGCTACATTTAAAACCGATTCGCAGCAAATATGTGCCAGCACACCTTTTGGGAATCCAGACTAGGCTATTGCTCATGACGCCCTGAAGGGCCCAGGGAAAGGGCCTTATACACAGAGTCATGTCCCACCAATTCTTCAGAAATCAAGTTGCTTCCTGTTTGGTTCTTGAAGATTCACTCCTTTGGATCATGTGTCTTGATATTCAGACACTTCTGGAAAGGATGAGGTCTTCCAGTCTTTTGGTTAAATCAGATATCACTCCCTCCCACTAATACCCACCCGCCTCCACCCCCCACAGCAAAAAAAAATCTAGATAAAGAGGGAGAATTTTAATGGAATCCCATAGGCAGGAGGAATGATTTTAGAGGCTTAGACGTGACTGCTATGATGAACATTTGTGGAGGCCAGCATGGTGGCGCAAGTGTACCTGTAGAGCAAGTAGAGAAAAAAGAGAACAGGAAGCCATCAAAGAAAAACTTTGAATGCTCCACAATTTGCTAAAAGATGTGCCTTTACCACATGCTTAACTCATGACTAAATTATTTTAATTTTTTTGTATTGTTCTCCAAGTTGTTTGATTGTTTGCAGAAAAACTATATACAAACAAAGATTAGAACCATCTTTAAACAAACACCTGCTGTAATTCTTATGTATCTTCCATAATGTCGATAGCACTGCTGAAGGAGATGGACTCCCAGGCTCCAAGTGACATAGAATGCGATGTAAATGGTGGCCCCTGGAGTTGGGCAACAAAGCAGTCTTGGTATTGAGCACAAAGATGGGAACATTAAATACTTGAATTTAATAAAGTGCATCAAAGTTGTAAAGTGATGAATGCCTTCTAGACCCGATGCTTGACCTGGTCAACTCTATTACATCTTTCCAAAGTAGTTAAGACACAGTACCTTCCAGTGCTGAATTGTCGCAGTCATTATAGCAAGTCTTTTAGGGGCATAGATTTTAGCGTCAAGCAAATCCATGTTAATTTACGTAATACCTTCTGTGACCATGGGCAAACTGTCTGCTCTCTGAACTTCAGTTCCCTCACCTATAAAATGTTTCCTTCTGAACGCTTTCCCACTCCTCCATCACTGTGGAAAGCTAACTTAAGACTATAAGGAATCATTATTATTTTTCATTACTGTTATAATTATCATAAAGTATATTTTTTAACAGTGACAATGTATAGGATAGGATAAAATCTTCCATATAATTTCCATATAGGATATATTTTTAAATGACTGTAACCTTTAGAAACACTCATCCAAAATAATATCAAATACTTGACCAGTCTACACAAAGGTAATCCTCGTTTTTGAATGTGAAAAAGTCTAAGCATCTTTGAATTATAAAAAAAATGTTTTCCATAAGAATGCTACATTATTTGCTCCAAATAATAGTTTATCTCTGAAATGTCAAGTCTAATATGTCAGTTATGAGGGATGTTAAAAGTTTGCTAAATCAGGAAAGAAAAGGCCTGTGATTTAAATAAGCTAAAAATAAAATTGCTTTTCAGACAATGTTCTGCTATTAACAGTGAAGCAGACAATGTTCTGCTCTCAACAGTGAAGCAAATAATGATGACAAGGATACACATACCCACATCTATTTTAAATCCAGACTGTCAGGGAGTATGACTGAATCCCTCAATGCTAGCCTTATGTGCACTCCTAATAAATACATCACACATTTACTTGTTAACACATACTCTCCCAAGTCTATACTATGATAATACGTACATTTTTATTTCTATAGTAAGATCTGCTAGGAGGAATACATTGTTTACACATGGGCCACCTTTTAGATGCAAAAAGTCATTGTGGAAATTAATTAATTAAATTGGTTTCTTACTAATTATTTCATTTTATAGCAGCCTACAAAGCTAGTGCCTAAGCCTAATATTTTCCAAAAGAGTGCTATTACCCGAAATGGGCAATATTTTCCAAAAAAGATATTTTACAAATGCTCCATCAAGTAGCTAATTACAAAGAAAAAATTATGAAATAAAGGAAGAGAAAGAACTATGCAATTGAATTAAGTTTTCAGGATAATCTACACTCTCTATTTTGCACTTATTGGTATTATCAAATTAAAAGGAGGTAATCAAATAGCAATATGTGAAAAATAAGAGAACACAGAGTTCAAAATAAGAATCAGTTTTTTATTACAAAGAATTTTAAATCCGTTGAATCCTTCCATTCTCTTGTGTTCCTAATGCGTAATCTTTTTTTATCTCTACTATACTTCAAACAATTCTGCTTATTGCTTGTACAAAAAAGAACGTTCCAAATTTTAAAAATTTTAAGAAAACTGTAATCACTACCCAACATTTTAGTTGGAATCTTTCTAAACTCTAAACATTTGGAGATCTTTCTGGAATGAGAGAAGAGTAGTCTAAGATTAGAGAAGCCTTTCTGTTCCTGAAGTGGAGATCAAGTAAAAACAGGTTGCCTGAATAAATACAAGTAGGAAGAAAATCACTGAGCTTAGAATTAATTCTTTCATAGTAAACTCTGAGTAAGGCTCATGGGGAGAATCAATTAAATTCTCTTCAGGTTTATTCCTTTCCTCATCAGCAACTGAATTTCATGTGTCATATTGTCAGTAATCTTATATATTTGTGTGTGTTTGTGTGTGTGTGTACACACTTACCAGGCAAGAAACAAGGTTAATGAAAACCATACATAGAAGTCAAGAGTCTTAATACCTAAGGAATCATCTCACATAATTCTCATTATTCTCACCAGATTCTCATTTTCTATTGTTCAATTTGTAGAATAAGAATAACAAAATTTGACACTACGTTTGCGTTCCCTGGACAAGGACCAAAAATTAAACGTTCATATAGTTCTTTAGAAAAACAAAGTAAATTACTCCTTTTCTTTTTTTTTTTTAATTTTTTGTTTATTGCAGTAACATTGGTTTATAACATTGTAAAAATTTCAGGTGTACATCATTGTACTTCTATTTCTGCATGGACTACATCATGTTCACCACCAAAATACTAATTACAACCCATCACCACACACATGTACCGAATTATCCCTTTCACCCTCCTCCCTCCCCCCTTCCCCTCTGGTAACCACCAATCCAATCTCTGTCCCTATGTGTTTGTTTATTGTTGTTATTATCTACTACTTAATGAAGGAAATCATACGGTATTTGACCTTCTCCCTCTGACTTATTTCACTTTGCATTATACCCTCAATGTCCATCCATGTTGTCACAAATGGCTGGATTTCATCGTTTCTTATGGTTGAGTAGTATTCCATTGTGTATATATACCACAGCTTCTTTATCCATTCGTCCCTTGATGGGCACTTAGGTTGCTTCCAAGTCTTGGCTATTGTGAATAACGCTGCAATGAACACAGGGGTGCATGTACCTTTGCAAATTGGTGTTTTCAAGTTCTTTGGATAAATACCCAACAGTGGAATAGCTGGATCATATGGTAGTTCTATCCTTGATTTTTTGAGGAATCTCCATACTGTTTTCCATAGTGGCTGCACCAGTTTGCACTCCCACCAGCAGTGTATGAGAGTTCCCTTTTCTCCACATCCTCTCCAACACATGTTGTTTCCTGTATAACTCCTTTTCTTATTATTCAAAAATAGAAACTCTGGGTAAATTATTTACTTTGTAAACCTGCTACTGATTTATTTTCCATAACTTTCTCTTAATTTAAAATGATGGTTGGAACTAAAGGACTTTTTTCCCCAGGATTGTTCCAGACCCTTCAGTTGCACCAGAGGACAGGAATTCTAAGTAACAAATGCAAAAAGCCGTTTCTGCCAATGATTTTCCAAAGGATATACCTTCTCAGTAGGATATGATAAATATTTCCAACCACTCTATCAGGCAAATCACAAAGAAAACTTATACGTTAAGGAAAATAAATAAATTACGGTATATTTGACTTAAGAAAGTTGAGTTATGAATAGTGCCCAAAAAAACCAAAGACCGTCTACTGCCGGTCAAAGATATTGAGGCGATCTGAACAGGATTAAACACAGCTATGGGACCACTTTGCTATTAAAAAAAAATGAGACAGAAATTGGAAAGTATCAAAAAAAAGTGTGTGTATGTATCATTTTAGAACCTCAAAATATGCTAAGATCTGAACACATCAAAGCATTTTAATGAAACCTCAAATATGCTAGCTAAAAGTTAGCTGGAAATATATTAGATCATCTATCCCATATCTAACCTAACACGCTGAGAAACAACCATCATTTTAGCTGTCTCACACCTCTCTCCCTTCAGAGCTAAGACAAAAATTCCTAGGAAAAATACTGAGTGGAAAATCAAATATTAATATATGGGTTTGAATTTTATCTTTATTTGCAAATAAAACATACATTCATTTATTCAGTTGAGATGACCAGCAGATGGTTTGGTAGCCTATGCTTTGGACTTTTTTTTTGAGAATATATTGCTACAATAAAAATAATAACTAATAAAACTAAGCGTTTCCACTAAATATTATATTTTGTTATAACAAACCCTTGCCAGCATCACTTAAACCCTTTCATTTAGATGTTTTTTCACTTCTATTTATTAGTTCTTTAATTCCATTGTAATCATTACCATCGTTGTAGTTTTTGTTCTTGCTATTGTTGTTGTTATTATTATTATTAGGGGCTTGAAGAAAATATGGAAATACATGTATTGAGAAGCTGCCATTTTTTATGCTGCCAAAAATTTCTTCCTGTTGCTGAGTGTGGAAAGTGGAGATGAAACATTGTGGAGGACTGAAAACAGCCATTAGGGGAGCCATAAATTGTTTCTTCTTGGGGTGGAAGATGGACATGGTGTTTGGAGCTGTATCTCCCCTGGTTCTAAAAGAGATTAGACATGAAGATGTGAGGTTGGATCTTTCCTAATATCTCAAGAATAATGGAATCTAAATGTAGATGATTCTGAATGAAATATTGAGTAACCTGTTGTTTAGAGACATAATTGGATTTTTGTAGAGATTATTATGAAAACTGCATTTTCTCATCCTATATCATGGCAAGTAAGACAGTTTCTGCAACACTGCAGCAGAACACAGCTAAGAAGACAAACAGCCAATGAGGAATGGCCCTCTTTGGAGCATCGTTCTTGGCGGGCTCCACGAACAATGATACAGAACGTTTAGCATTAAGACTTGTCTCCTTTTCTTTGCATTTTATTTCCCCATTTGTTATCACCAAAGCCTTCAATAACATTTCATTAAACTCTACGCCCTTGTTAGGTGGGTTTTGGAAAAATTAAGGAGAGAGCACATGTGCACACTTGGAATGAAGTCAATCAAGGAGACACACTAAAAAACACAGACGTTAACTAGCAAAGGGGCCCAAGGAGGGAGAGATAATAAGAGAAATTCCTATTAAATTTGTGGAACATGTAAGCAAAAATCAAGCTAGTACTATACATTCTGTGTTTTAACCTATTTTTTCACTTAATTTGTTTTGTGAAAAGTTTGGTGTCATTAAATATTTTCTGTTGCTTGAAAAAAGTTGTTTTAGCCAAGTAAATCTATATTCAAAATAAAGTTTACTGAGAAAAATCATAGAAACTTACGTTAAAGAATAATTAACATTTTAAAAAATAAAGATGAAATTATGACTCATACCTATGTAAAACAAACACATCAGTGATTTTATTTTAATTAATGATGGAACCAGTAAGGTGATATAACCAGTTCAAAGGAAAATTCAAAGAACCACACATGCATAGGCAAATAAGGGAGGTTTAAATAAATTTTCAAATGCAAAATGTCTTAATCAATGGGCAATAATCAATTGCATTCTGTGAAGACTCAATTAATTTGTATTTCTATGGACAAGAGTCATTTGCATTATTGTCAGTTTTCTCCAACTTGAGACAATGTAAAACATTGTCTCAAAGACAATGAAAGGCAGATATAACTTAGAAGGGCTGGCCAGACAGGACATTCAATAATGCTTTTTTCCCTCATTTCAAAAGTCTTTAAAAATTTTTCCTGACATTTTCTGAAAATTTTCCATTGTTTGTTCAGTGTTGTTTTAGCCATCTAAACCTATGTCAAAAGTAAATGTTAATCAGAAAAATCATATAATCTTAGATCAGAATGACTCCTTGAAACAAGAAGGTAAGTGAAAGGTCCTCCTAGGTGACCTGCATGGGTCCTCATGGAGTCACTAAGGCTCCATGGACCACTCCTGAGAAACTGTTCTTCTATTGTAACCATGTGCCCATTTAGAGCCAGTTCCAACAGACCCCATCACTTATCAACTAAGTGATTATGGATTGTCTTTCATAAAAACTGCAATGTCAGGTAGCCAGGGCACGTGCAAAAGAAGAAATCATGACCTGAAATGACCTCGGAACTGAAGATCTGTTACCACATAAAGGGCACGATCTGCTTGCCGTGAGACAAAAGCCAATCATCAAGAGGCAAGATGGTGGAAAAGAAAGGGCAGTTTATTACAGCTTGCTACCAAGGGGGAAGATGGCCGACTAATGTCTCAAAGAACCATCTTAAGAGGGCACAAAATCTTACCGCCGTTGTATAGGCCGGTGGGTTATAGGAGGTGGGGGTTAGGAATGCTGACCCTCGGGTGTTACAGACTGGTAGTTGCCGCACCAGATCTTTCAGTTTTCATTGATGATGGCTATCAGCAGAGACTCTCTGGGGGTCATCACGTTCCTAAAGAACTCAAAAGAACAAAGTTATTATCTTATCACAGCTGGGAGGTACATCAACAAGTAGGGGTCGTAAAACCTACAGAGCAGTTACATCTCCTGGAGGGTGCATATCCAGCTGGATTAGTTTGTCAGACGTCATTCAAAGTTACAATAGGGCTTCTTTTGTACAATATGGCTTCCCTTATGTCAATTTTGTCTTGAGCTGGTATCAGATCCACCTTCACACAGAATCCAAGGACTGGGACATGTCTGGAGCTTGAAATTTGGACTCTTATCAGAAGCAAGGGGTCCCTCATTCAGGAAGATCTGGTTTAAAATTCCATCCCCACCTCATCAAAAATGTTTAGAACTCCATCATAAAAGTTAAGAACCTCATCATAAATGTTTAGAACACTGTCATAAATCTTTAAACCCCTACCGTAAATACTTGAAGCCCACCAATCAAAACCTGTCCAACCAGTGTTTCTGCATGCCAACCTGTTCTCCCTAACCTCCTAAATTTTGCCCCAAATCCTGAATTGGGTAGACAAATCTAAGGGCACATGCCCCCTGTTCTCCCTGCCGATCAATCTCCCAGAATAAAAGCTGATCTCTTCCCAAAGGCTGATGCTGTAATGAACTGGCTTTTTATGCACATAGGGCAGAGAACCCCAATTTTGTGTGGTAACACTATGATGCCATTTTTCATTGACTACGTAGAATTGCACAGATTCTTGCAATAGTCCTTGGATATATAAAAATTTACTTCTAATAATTTACCCCACCCCTGTTTTTTTTCTAGAATAGAGAACATATTTAAAAATAAACTTCTTCCAAAGGTTTTCCAAAGGACATGTTTTCTCAGACTCTACATATTCCAACATGTCCTCAAAAACTGATTTTTAAGAAAATAAGCATGAACAGCTGCCACAATCTACAATCCACAATAACAATGTTATTGTTAAATGTTGAGGTTGTTTCTAATGTTTCGGTTGATAAAGTTGCGAGAAATATGTTTGAATGTATCATGCCCTTAAGGATTCATTCCTACAAGTAGAATATCTGAAATAAACAATATAATGTTTTAAAGACTTTGGTATATATTGCCAAATTCAAGCCAGAAAAATTTGTACCTACCAGCAGTAAATGACATTTCTCTAAATAGTCATCAACATTATATTTTACAACTTTTTAATTTCTGCCAATTGCAGAGTTGAAATAGTATCTTGTTTTATTTGCATTTTCTTGACTAAAGAGGATTAACCTTTTTTTAACATATTTACTAGCTGTTTTATTTTCTAGAGTGAATTGCTTTGCACATGTATTCTCTTCATTTTTTTTCTATTCTGAATTTAATAAAATTATTTGGCATTGTCTAGCTATTTATTACACATTCTTATTTGAACCTTGAAATCGTTTACTTCACATAACACCATTTAATACGCTCCAGAATTGGTGTTCAGTATCATACTTCAGGAAAAACAGAGTTATCAAACTAATTGAATATCTAAGAAATTCCTCAAATAATTAATCTTTCTGAAGTCAATTTGAATGCCATTATTGTCTAAAACTAAATACTTAAACATGAACGTCTATGTGAATTTTGTATTCAATTTCAACTGATCTGTATCTTTTACTGTACATTTTTATTTAATGCAATTTTTTGATACTTTCAAAATATGAGATAAACTGTGGCCTTTATTAGTTTTCTGTTTGAAGAGTGTTTTTTTACTACTTTTATATATTTTCCATGAACACTGATCTATTCAAATTTTTAACTTTTCTAAGTTAAACTTGGAAATTTATATTTTACACAAGATTTTCAAATGTATTAGGCTAGTGTACAATTTTCAAAGAATTCGTAGTACCCTTTGATTATATGTTCCTTATGATTTTTAGTGTTTTAGATTTATTTTTACTTATTATTTGACTGGTTCCGGCAGTGATTTAAAATACATTATTGATCTTTTCAGATAATTACTTCTAAGTATAATTCTTAAATTTTTAAAATTATATTTATATTGACATGATTTCATTAAAAAAAAAACTACTTCCTCCTGCTTTGCTTGGAAATATCTGTTTGTTGTTTCTGTTCTTTTTCCAAATTCTTTGTTTATAAGCTTAACTTAGTCTCTGGATTTCTCATTATATAATAAAGGTCTCTGCACATTCTCCTGAGAACACTTGACCACACGCTATTTTTAATTCATATAATACAAAATGTTCCAATATGCACAACTGTAGAGTGAATAGTATAATGGACTTGACGATCCACTGTCAGCTTCAACTATGATCAACTCATGGTCAGTTATTTTCATCTATATGCTTGCTTACTCCCACTGCAGGATTATTTTGAAGATAATCCTACTCATTTCATCATTTTGTCTATAAATATTTCAGTATGTATCTCTAAAATATAAGGACTCTTTTTCTTAAGTTATAACCACAATGTCATTATTATGCTGCAAAAATGTAATTATAGTTTCTTAATCTTGTGTCCAGTTACTCACATTTTCAAATTTTCTTTCTTTAAAGCACTTTGTTTGCATTAGTTAAGTCAAGTCACAACATCTTCCATCTCTGTTTTCACTGTGCATTATTGTTTTTAAAAAACAGATTATGTTTTAGAATGATTTTGAAGATTACATCCTGTGTTGTTATTAAACAAGTTCATCTGTCCCTTATATTTCCTGTCAATCAGTAATTATATGCAGAAGCTTGATTGGATTAAGAACCAAAGTTTTACACTTTTTTTTTGGTGAGACCTCTTCAGAGTCGATGCTTTGTACTTCTCTCAGGAGGTCCAAATGTCTAGTTGTCTCTTATCTGTGACATCAGCCCTTTATCAGTATCCCTTAGATCCCCAAACTCATGAGTGATTGCAACACAATGATGTTTTATTCAATTATTTCTTCTTTGGGAGATGGAATACACTCACAGTTGATATGAGCAACTTCCCCATATCAACCATTGGGTTACCCTAAGGTATTGCTCATATAAAAAAGAGAAGGTAAATGCTTGATTTGTCCCCAATTTTTATTAAAATGTATCTCCCTAGCATCCCCCAAAAGTTACCAATGATGTAATTTTTTTTCTTAGCATTGTTATGAACCCAGGAATTTAAGCATATTTGATGTATTTCAATCCATGGCATTATTATATTTATTTTTGCTCAAATTGTCCAATCTTAGGCCAGTGAGAGTTTATTTAAACTAGCTCCTATTGACAGGAGTTTAGAAGTATTTGATAGCTTCCTTGCTTCATCTTGTATATTTTCTGCCTCAGACCTGGAGAAATTCCTTGCTTTAAGTGGCTTAGATCTTATTCAAGGTAAATATTTGCAAACCAAAATATGGCTGTTAGTTGTGCTCATAGCCAGTTTTTTGCTGTTGTTGTTGAGGAAGATTCACCCTGAGCTAGCATCCGTGCCAATCTTCCTCTATTTTGCATGTGGGTGGCCACCACAGCATGGCTGCTGAGGAGTGGTGTAAGTCCTTGCCTGGGAACCAAACCCGAGCAGTTAAAGCAGAGCACGCCAAACGTAACCACTAGACCACAGGGCTGGCCCCCATAGCTAGTTTTTTAATCATTGTTTCTAGGCTCTGATACTAGAAAGATCTTGCAGGATGTGTGTGTGTGTGTGTGTGTGTGTGTGTAACAAAATGCATCATGAGTTCATACTGATACTTCAAATTCAAATTCAAGACTAGACTGGGTGTAACATAATCTCATTGACATGACCTGTAACTCGTTTTAACCATGCCAAAAGTTGTGATTTTCAAAGACATTAGCATAATTATTCATTCAATTTATTTCAGAATACAGACACAACACTATTAGAATAATATACGAATAATATCACCAACGATTTAATTACTAAATGGTGTAAAATTTTTTGTGCTGTTCTTTTTGTTCTTTGGGTGTATCCTACTAAGGAGGTAGAATCAAATTTCTGTGCTTTAGGGTCACTCAGAATGATTTCTCTCTGTGTCACAATACTACCAAAGAGGTACAAATTTTGGTTCATTTGTGTCATTCACTTTTGACTTTTAGAAATGCAAATTTTTCGAATTTTATTCTGTACTTATGAAAAACATCTGGTTCTAAAGTCAAATCTGCAAAACAAGCTGTATTCGAAGAAGTCTAAAATTTACCCTTTTCCCCCATCCTATTCCTTCTCTTCCTCCTCAAAAGGGAAAAATTTATAAAATTATAATAGTTTATCCTCCCACGGATTTTCTTTATTAAAAGCAAATATATATGTGTTTATTAAAAACAAGTATATATTTTTACTTAGATAATTAATGGCATATTATATGCACTTTTACTATCTTTCTTTTCCTCTCTGTTTGTTTTACATAACCACGAATCCTGGAGATCATCCCATAGCAATGTATAGAGATATTCTTCACTCATGTTTATAGTTGCATAGTACTCCATGATGCGGATTTATAATCGTTTATTCAATCAGTCTCCAATTGATGGATATTTTGGGTTATTTCCAGTCTTTTGTTACTACAAATTTTGCTTTAACAAACTTGAATTTACTATTTCAAAATTTTTTCAATATGTCTTTGGGATCAAGACCTAGAAGTGGAATTCCTTGGTCAAAAGTTACAAGGATAAGTAGTTTGTTAGATATTGCCATACTGCCTTCCATAGGTTTTATACCATTTTGCATTCTTACCAGCTGTATATGAAGAAATCTGTTTTCTCCCCAGCCTCACCAGTAGAATAACTGGTTAAAAATTTGCATTTTGCAAATCTTTTTTTGCAGGTGAAAAATATAGCTTAAATATGCATTTCTCTTGTGAGTAAGTTTGAGTACATTTTCCCATGCTTAAAAGCCATTTGCTTTTTTCCCCTATGATCTGTCATCTTAATATCTCTAGCCCGCCTCTCTTTCTTTTTTTCTATATGATTGTTGGCCTTTCTTTTTTTCTATTTATTTAGAAGCTATTTACATCATAAGGATATTAACCCTTTGACTCCAATATAATTTGCAAACATTATTTCGCAGTGTGTCATTTGTCATTTTATTTTACTTATTTTTGCTATGCACAGATTTTTATTTATTTATTTATTTATTTTTAATTAATTTTTTTTTTAATTTTTTTTGTGAGGAAGATCGGCCCTGAGCTAACACCTGCCAATCCTCCTCTTTTTGCTAAGGAAGACTGGCCCTGGGCTAACATCCATGCCAATTTTCCTCTACTTTATACAGGACTCCGCCACAGCATGGTTTGACAAGCGGTGCATAGGTGCACGCCCGGGATCCGAACCGGCGAACCCTAGGCCGCGGCAGCGGAGCTCGAGCACTTAACTGCTTGCACCACCGGGCTGGCCCCACCACGCACAGATTTTTAAAAAATATTTTTATGTAATTGATCTAATCAAATTTTTGCTTTATTGCTTCTAGATTTTGATCCATAATTAGGAAAGTTTACCCCCCTCTGAGATTATGGGAGAGTATAACCATGCTTTCTTTTAGTACTTGTATGCTTCTATTTTTCCATTTACACTGAATTTCTCTGATCCACTTGGAATTTATCGCAGTGTATGCTTTAAGGAATTTTGTCAGTTTCCACATGGCTATCCATTTAGTTTTACACTCTCACATATGATACCATTTTATGTTTGCCCCCATTAAATTAATAGACTTTCCTGAATTATCTTCTCTTTACTGACTATCTTTATTTGCTTTTACATTCTATTATTTTCCTTACAACTGTTGTGTATCCATTGTCATTTTGCTCTCATCCTATTATCTTTTCCTCTTCTCCATCTCAGCCTTTTCTCATCTTTTGACATCCTTCTATTTCTTTGACATTGTATTTTCTTGCATTTTCTGAGGGTGCCTAACAGTTGACTGGAAATATTTCTTGATATGTAAAAATGATTTTCAGAGATATATTCTTTCTTTGAGCTTTAAAAAGTGGTCCCTTTCCCTTCATTTTGCTATTTATCAGCCTCTTCTCATAAGTTCTAAGGTGACTTATTTTTTGTCCGTTTATCAAGGTTAATTTTATCCTAATTTTATCCAGTCTAATTATTCATCAGCTATCAGAGTGAGAATTATGATTAGATTGTACAATAGCCAAATCCTCTTCTTGAATCTTTAAGTGGAGAACAGATCTTATGTACATAGTTCTCAGTGTAGACATTCGTCATTTACAAGTCTGCTATATTTTGCTGGCCTCTTGTTATTGTCCTGCAGTATGCTTCTCTGACAGTTCAAACAAAGTTGTACGTATACTACTGGGACCCCCAGCATGTGCTCCCAGTCCTTCCTGTCTCCTACCATATCCAAAATTTGTTCCTATTGAAACTAGACTTATTAAGATGCAGTGCACGCTAGATGGACCCCTCTATCTACTCCCCTCACTGAGTGTTCAGATGCTTTACTGGAGTTGCTAACATTGGATAGATGTGCAAAGCTGCTGGCAGTGGAGCGAGGTGGGAATAGAATGGGTGGAGTTTGGTACATTTTTCTAGTTGCTTCAGAACTTAGCCCTTACATTGTAGTGAAGCTGAAATGCATTCATATAATGCATTTTCTGATGGGACATGTGTGATATTTTCACACATTTTTTCAAGGTAGTCTCTGTTTCATGAATTAAAATCTGGATGTTCTGTGAGGTGAAACCCAAGAAAAATTTTCTTGATTCAGTTCTATTTACTGTATTAGATTATCCGTCTAGTTTTGAAGGTTGTCCTAAATTCTTATTTATTTTTCTGCTTTGCTTGACTGCTATTTCTAGCTTGATACAATTTAAAATCAAAATCTCATTTTGTGGGATGGTTATATATAATAATGTTTACTTTTTCCATCTAGATGTGGTCAAGGTTATAGCCAAGGTATAACTTCTTTTCCCAATAACAGATGTGAAAATAGGTGAAATGCATGGAAAGTTTTATAATATTCTATTGCAAACTGTTGACTTTGGTCAACATATATGAGAAAACTCCTACTTGGCACCAGTGGTAGCACATTCATGTCAATTTATACCAGGAGAATATTGGTAACTATTCAGAGGTGGAATAAACCATCTGTGCAAGTCTCTACATAGATTCATTTAAAAATCATGACTGATCTCTAGGTGTAATGTTGAAAACAAAAATCTGTATTTACTATTTCAACTTCGTTATGTATACCTTTCTATGTACATTTGATAAAAGAGAAAAGAAAGTTCTATTTCCTTGAATTAATACTGCCTTTTTAATCTAATAAACATCTTCTTATTCTTAAATATTTATTTCAATACTATGTAGTTTTGTTGTTGATTCAGATACTGTTACTTCCTAAGCTGAATCTATCTTCAATATGGAGAAAAACAGCAGTATTAATCAGATGACTGAGAAATGTGCTTGGTCACAATTGAGAAGCTATAAAACTTCCTTTACTAAAGATAAGAAACTATAAAAAAGGCAATTAGGAGATAGTAGAGTTTTGTGGTAGACAGGGCAGAGTTGACTCCCAACTCTGACACTAACCATATGACTTAAGCCTCATTTGCAAAGCAATTCTAGATTTTTTTGACAATTACAGGAAAAATTCATAGGAAGTGATTAGTATTTTCCCCAGGACATAGTGAGTACTCAACAAAAGTTAGCACTTTGTATTCTTGGGACATTGGAGGCAGTTTAGAATTAGTATTACCCCAAAGAACACTAATAGATAGTCAAACTTTGCCACTTAAATGGATGATAGGTATTTTCTGAAACATGTTTGAAGAGTACTATAGGTATTCTCTGTCCATTCATTATTCATTCTCGAATAATTAGGTGGTTAATTCTGGGGATGAGTTGCTGAGTGGGACAAAGAGGTTGAAATAGCATGAGAGGTAATGAATGTGGGGGAGATTATTTAGTGTAGTATGAACCACAGTTATGAAACTGATTCAGAAGGCAGCATCTCAGCTCTGTGAGATCACCAGACATACGGCACCCACAGTGTGGCAGCTGCCAAATCATTGCCTGAATCATTTCAAGGTGACAAGGCTGTATAGCATCTGGTGTGATCTGGGTGTTCCTAAATGTTTTTCTTTTTCTGATCATGCAACAATAGAGAGTATCGTTCTTAAGATTCACTTAATTATATCCCATATTTCATCAATTCCTCACACTCCAAAAACTTTATCACTCCTACTGTAAACTTTGCCCATGAACCAAGCATCATAGTTATTTGTCTAGAGTGCTAAATAGAAGTGATCTATTACTTTCTTTTAAAGTGTTTGAATCATTCCAGTCATTTGGGTGGTACAGAGCCCAGTAAGTTAAGCCATAGAGGAAAGAATTTGAACTTTGAGTTCTAACTTTCACAAGTTAGAACTCAAGTTCTTTTGACACTTAAGGATATAATAATAAAATTAATAATATACAAAGTGGTTGTAAGGTATGTGAGTTCAAAATGGTAAATTAGTTGAAAAATCAAATACGTTTACAATACAAGTTTAAAGAACATAATCGTGGAATCTGACGACTAGAGTTTGTTCATTACCTCAATGCCCTTTACATCCTTTTCTGAGATATGAGATATTTAATACACGAGATAGTGAAATTAAAATGGTAAAATATCAAGTGTTATATTGATTAAAAATATTGAATTTTTAATGTTACTAATCAACTCATCAGGGATATCTAAATATCCATAAAACTTAGAATAATAGAATTTAAGAAATTATTCAAAGAAATGATTCCCAAAGTATGTCTCCTAGCATTTTAATAGATACCATGCTTCACGGTTGAGTAAAATTCAGAAACCCTGATATAAACAGTTACATGGTTCCTTTACTGTTGGACTTCTCAAAGTCTTTCAAATGCAAATTTCTTCATGAATTCCTAAATGTGACAGAATACAGTATTTATGTTTATTTAACTTATTTGATCATGAAATTCTTTTCAAAGTGGATCTTGAAGAGCTAAGGTCCAAGAAGTTTACTTTCAGAAGTATAAATTGAACCCTTTATTTTAAGCATTAGAACTAAAATCCAGAGGAATTAAGTGGCTGGGTAATGGCAGAGACAGTACTGGAAATTGTAGATCTTGATCTTGTCCAGTGACTTTTTCTCTTACCTCTTTTATAACTGATATTTTATATAATATGATGGCTAACAAATATTTTCTTGTGAGATAGTTTTGTCACCACATTTTACTATCTCACAGATCATTATTGGTGGTATAGCTGGAAGCTTATTAAAACTCTGATGCTATTTAGGCTAACATCCTTCCCCCCACACATACACACAAAGTGTAATATATTACTTTATAACTTGATTTCACTTACTTGACATTAGTTAGCTCTCAGAGCAGGAAAATGAGGCTTGTCTGCCTAATGCAAATATTTAGAGCACAACCCATTGCATCACATTTTATTTTAAAATATACTTGAAATTGCTTCTGAAAAGTCCAGAATGCCCACTGACATGGAAATCGATTGCACGTGGCAGTGCACATCACCATCTGCCCGGGTGAAGTTGCCCTTTTTGTTGAGTTGAGTGGAAAGGTTAGTTTCAACTTAGCTCTGTGTGTGGTTAGGCAGTTCCCAACTGAGAGCCAAAGAGCACAATGAAATGTTTATTAAAAAAAGAAAAACTGCACAATTAGTGTGTGCTGCCAATGTGTGCTGGATTAAGTTCCTGTATGAGTGAGTTCTTCACATGGATAGGCTCAGGTTGCTGGGAGAAAGCTGGGACTCCCTATTAGAGCTACAGACGGACCGTTAACAAGGAACAATTTATTGCTTATACTCCAGCAAAAGTTGACAAGAGAATTGTGAACAGTTTTCAATACAAAACCAAGATACACTTCACCTGCTATGGAAGTTAACCTAAACTGGATCCAAATGAAGTAACTAAGAATAGCCAGTCTATTTGTCTTGAGCATATAGACTGGAGTAAATTAACAGGACAATCTTAAAGCAAGATGTCAAATGGAACAGCATTACATATTCTACTACGTATACAGAAAACCAATCTGGATACTGAGAACATCAGAAATTGATTATGTTCTTGAACAGTTTATTTTTGACAGCAGAACCACAGGCCATGCTTCACATGTGTACATAAAATTCATATGGCATGTGCAAGCCTACCAGTAAAACATCATTTAAAACCAGAGCTCAAGTTCTAACAGCTCTCAGAAAGAGATGAGGATTTCACAGTCTGGTGATAGACAAAGAATATGGAATTATGGCATCTATTCACTTAACAGATTTCACTTTTTATTTGTTTATCTTTTAGTTTAAGAAAAGGCATACAATGCATGCGCCTCTGGGCACATTTTCAACAAAGAATAATGTTTTGTAATGAATTAAAGAAAGATCTGAGCAATTGACGAGTTGAAGTGAAAGCTGGATTAAGATAAATTGGGCCTTTCAATGCACTCTAAGTATGTAATTCACAGACTATAAAGGAAAATGAGGAAACTCTTTTCTAATAATACCTAACCTCCATGTCCTCCAACTTATGAAACAGATCAGGCAGCACAAATTTCTGCTAAACATTCACTATTCTGGGAGTTCATTGACAATCACCAAGACAGCTATCCTATAGCACAAAGATGTAAAGAATACCAAAAATTGCTTATTTCCTGTTCCTGGATGCAGACAAAGCAAAATGAGATGCACATGTTCTGAAATTTATTTATGCATAACCTTACAGTTTCCTTTCATCACATTATTCCTTCTAAGTGCAAAGTAATTGAAGGACAGAGAAAACTATTACATCAGTTATAGAACTATAACTTCTTGTGATTTAAGAAAGAGTAAAGAGAGATACGAAAGGAAGAGGAAGATGGGATCTAAAATCAATATAGCAAAGGTCCAGAATATTCTCCAGTTGAGTTTAATAAATTCAATCATTCATTCATCACTTGTTCATTTATTCATTTGAAAAATATTTGTTCAGTACCTACTCTATGCCAGAGATAGCTCAGTGGTGGGAAAAATACCCTAGATTAGACGTTTTAAGAATTTGGTCTGGGAAGATTTCATGAGTCTTACCTGACCTCCATTATCCTATCTCTTGTGTGGAGTATACCTTGCTATTGTATAATTCTGTAGTAGAATCTAGAACAGATTTAGAGAATGTATGTTTCTGAATACAGCCAAAGAAAGCAAGAAAATAAGTGCAATAATAATATCTCATCTTGAAAGTGCTTGAAGGAAGACTTCAGATTTTCCCGATATATTTCAATTATTTACAAACATAAAGTAGCACTCTTCCTTCTGTATCTTTCTCTAGAAAATTAGGTTAATACATCATAGTATCACTGTGAAGATCAAATGAGATGTTGTAAGAATATAGGTATACATATAATTATATAACAATATATAATAGTATACAGTATATATAATCTTAATATATGCATATTGTACACTTTATGTTTGTGCACATTTGTATATAAAAGATAACATATGAATATATGTAATATATGTTTAACATATATGATATATAATATGTTTATATATTACACATATTGCATAATATGTGTATATAATACGTGTACCTCACTCAAGCTAATGGTTGAGCGAATGAATGCATATTTTTCATTTTATATTAATATACTTTATTTTAGAGACTTGAGCAATTTTAAATAAGAAATTATCAACACAGAGTTATTACACAGAGTCCTATTAGATGGAATCTAAAATCAATATAGCAAATGTTCAGAGTCTTCTCCTGTTGAGTTTAATATATTCAATCGTTCACTCATCACTTGTTCATTTATTCATTTGAAAAATATTTATTAAGTACCTATTCTATGCCAGCCTTTGTGATAGTTCTTGCCTACTTTAGGTAAATTAAAAGTGATAGATAAAATAGTCATTTAGCAAACATTTAATTCCTGTTTTAAATTGCCAATGAAAGGGAGTATTATACAAAATCAGAAGTTTTATTACTAGGCTTCTTAATTTTTTTAAAACTAATGATAACTCAGCCTTCCAAAGCATTTTTACAATAGTAAGGGAAGATTTCATGTTAGACATAAGTAAAACAACCAAAACATTGTAGATTTGAGTTTTATCGCAAATGGTTTAAAATGGTATTTGTTTCACAAAGGTGACATTCTGTTAAAGAATAGAAAAAAAGAATGGACAAATAAACCTTATTAAATCGCTTATCCAGCTTCTTGAACATCATACAGTTCTTACTTAGCAAAACTTTGATGAATTAATAGTAAATGAGACAGAAACAGATGGATTAAATTTCTTCTGAAATGTACACTGGTTTTAAATTAAATGGAAAAGTCCTTGGCAAAATGCATTTTAGATTTTATTTTACCCAAAATGTTTGAATAATACTTCAAGATGTTCCGTGAAACCAAAACACAGCTGGGTTCCTCCATCCTTAGTAATTATATAATTACTAGGCATATCTTTAGCAAGCATTCGTCAAATATCCAGTGAGAATACAAATAGTCAGATAACTAGATTAAGCAGTTTTTAGTGAAAATTTCATTCCTTTCATGCTTGAAGTACCATGAAATCAAATTAATTTTAAAATATCAATGGCACAAAATATTCAGGAAACTTATTAGCTGAAGTATTTCATGTTTATGCAATCATATATGTAAATGGACCCAATATTTATAAAATTTTATAGTAATGAACACTTTTGTTAAATTCTACTAATTTCAGTGAGACCTTTGAGAAAATGAAATCACCGTAGCCTCCTTTCCATGAAATCCTGCTGATAGCTTCAAAACAAACATTTCAAGGGCCTGGAAGTAGATTTTTTTGCTGTTGATATTTTTGAGATATTAGTTTTGCTTCAAATATCTTCCCTTTCCTGAAGTTTCCACATTTATATTGTGGCCACAATATAATCTAAAATTTTCTGGTATCCACATTTAAAATAACATTCAGGGGCCGGCCTGGTGGCGCAAGTGGTTAAGTGCGCAGGCTCGGCTGTGGCGGCCCGGGGTTCGCTGGTTTGGATCCCGGGCGCGCACCGACACACCGCTTGTTAAGCCGTGCTGTGGCGGTGTCCCATATAAAGTAGAGGAAGATGGGCACAGATGTTAGCTCAGGGCCAGTCTTCCTCAACAAAAAAGAGGAGGATTGGCATCAGATGTTAGCTCAGGGTTGGTATTCCTCACAAAAAATAAATAAATAACACTCAAAAACAGATAAAATTAATTTTAACAATATATTTTTAATTCAATATATCCAAAATTATTGAGATATTTTACCTTTTTTTGGGTCAAAATCTTGGAAATCTGGTGTATGTTTTATACTTACATCTCAATCCAGCTTAGTCACATTTCAAGTACTCAATAGTCATTTGTGGCTAATGACTACTGTACTGGTCAGTTCAGAAGGAGATTCAAGTCTCTACTCTACTTATCTATCAACTACTGATCCATTTCTCTAAGCTTTAACAGGAAAATTCCTTCAAATAGTTACCTACAGTTTGTTTCCAACTTGAAAGAATTTCCTTACAAATTGCGGTTTCCGATTAGTGTCAACCACTTAAACTTAATCCAATCAGTCCTTTCCTTCCATAGTTAACCAAAGCTGCCTGGTTCAAGGTCACCAATAGTTCCATCCATACTGTTAAATCAATGGTCACTTCTTTGTCCTCCACATATGGTCTTAGCAGTAGCATGAGATGCAGATAATTAACCCTTTATACCCTTCCTTCACTTGGATTCAAGAATTCCATACTGTTAGGCTGTCCATCCTACCTCACTGGATGTACTTTTCTATCTCCTTTGCAGAATCCTCCACTTTTGTCTTGCCTCTTAACATTGCGGTCTCCCAAGACTCAGTTCTTGATCCTTTTCTCTCTATGTATTCACTCCTTTGGCGATCTCATCCAGTTTCATTGTTTTAAAAATCATGTATATGTAGATGATTGGCAAATGTAAAGTTCTCTTCTGAACTCCAGGCTCATATATCCAAAATTTCTACTTGAGGTTCTAATAAGTATGACACGGACATACCCCAAACTGAAATCCTGATCATTCTGAAAAATGGTATTCACCCACAATTCCGCCATCTTTTTGTGTGTGTGTGTGAGGAAGATCAGCCCTGTGCTAACACCTGCCAATCCTCCTCTTTTTTTTGCTGAGGAAGACTGGCCCTGGGCTAACATCCGTGCCCATCTTCCTCCACTTTATATGGGACACCGCCACAGCATGGCTTGCCAAATGGTGCGTCAGTGCGTGCCCGGGATCCGAACCAGTGAACCCCGGGCTGCTGGAGCAGAGAGCGTGCACTTAACCGCTTGCACCACCGGCCACCACCCCCATCTTTCTTAATAGCAGATCCATCTTTTCAATTTCTCAGGTCCTCCTTGACTGCTCAAATTTGGCTCTACCACATTCTACATCCAATCAGTAAATGTTGTTGGGTAGACCTTGAAAACACATCTAGAACTGATACACTTCTCACCAGCTCCACTGCTACCAAACTATCCAATCCACCATCCTCTTGCCTGGATAATTACATGAGCCTCTAACTGATTTCCTGCTAACTGCCAGGTTTGTTCTTTTGTAATCTATTCTCAACAGAGCCCTAGGAAGGCAAAATAAAGACACTTACAGTTAGATAAAAACTGGAAGAACTTACCCCCAAGAGATCTGCTCTAAAGAAACTTCTAAAAAAGGCATTTTAAAGTAAAGAAAAGAAAAAACTGAACAATATTTTCTGTATCAAAAAAAGGTAGTGTTTAATTTGTGGGGTTAAACAATAGAACACTCAAATATTGAAGCTAAGATTTTCTAAAATATTTTATTGTTTATGAAGGGAAGTCTATTTTATTTCATTTTGGACTTTCTAAAGTTAAATATTCTTAGCAAAATTTCAAAAGTAAACACACAAAAAAGAATAGAAATACAGGTATACATTTCAAGCAAGTACAACAAAAAAATAGGGGGAAAAGAACAAAAGAAAGTAGTCATTCTTTACAATGGAAGAAATAAAAGAAAAAAGCCACAATAATCGGGACAAATAGAAATCAGAAGAAGGTAGAAACAAATCCAAATACACTCACCAGGTAAAAGACAGGATTTTTCAGATTTGATTTTTACAAATCCAACTCTACACTGAATTTCTTGTCTATGTCAAGAAATAGACATAAAATCTAAGTATAAAAAAGGATTGAGAGGCCGGCCTAGTGGCGTAGTGGTTAGGTTTGCACTCCACTTCAGCGGCGGGGGGTTTGGGGGTTTGGATCCTGGGGCCAGATCTGTGCACCACATATATGTCAGGCATCCTACATATAAAGTAGAAGAAAAGGGGCACGGATGTTAGCCCAGGGTCAATCTTCCTCATCAAAAAGAGGATTGGCGGGGCCGGCCCGGTGGCGCAAGCGGTTAAGTGCGCGCGCTCCGCTGCGGCGGCCCGGGGTTCGCTGGTTCGGATCCCGGGCGCGCACCGACGCACTGCTTGGTAAGCCATGCTGTGGCGGCGTCCCATATAAAGTGGAGGAAGATGGGCACAGATGTTAGCCCAGGGCCGTCTTCCTCAGCAAAAAAAAAAAAAAAAGAGGAGGATTGGCGGATGTTAGCTCAGGGCTGATCTCCTCACAAAAAAAAAAAAAAAAAAAAAAAAGAGGATTGGCAACAGATGTTAGCTCAGGGCTAATCTTCCTCACCAAGAAAAAAAAAAAGGAAAGATTGAAAGAAAACATTGAAATATATATAGCAAGCAAATAACAAGCTAAAAAAAAATCCTGAGCATATTTATTTTACTTCTGAGCAAAACTGAACTTAAGCCAAAAAAAGTATTTAGGTGTGTTTACCGCATAATACTAGAAATGCAACTCACCAGGAAAATATAATTTGAAATACTTTTGCACTTACTTAGTAAAATAAACTTGAAATATATAAAGCAAAAATTGATAGAAACTACAGGGAGAAATTGGTAAATCTACCATCAAACTGGAAAAAGTCAATACATCTCTAAATTCTTAATGAGTTAAGCAAACAAATCAGCAAAGGTGGGGAAGATTTAAATAACACACAAAAAAATTTAGTCTAGTAGGCATATTTAAAATTCTGCATACCATTATTGGGGAACACACATTCTTCTTAAGAACTTGTGAAAATTGTCCAAAATTGATCAAATAGGAAAACATAGGTTAGTCTCAATAAACAGCAGAAAATAGATTTTAAAAAGACCACATACTTTGACCACAAGGCAATTTTGTTTGAAAGTAACAGAAAAAGATAAAACTTCAAAATCTCCAAATATTTCCAAGTAAGAAAATAGACTTCTAAATAACCCATGTGTTAAAGAAAATATCATAATGAATATTTAAACGTAACCATAACTGAAAGAATGAGAAAAAAACTATATATAAAACTTGGGAAGTTCAGTGAAAGTTATATACAAAAGAAAATTATAGCCTTAGTTACTTAAAATAAAAAGACTGAAAATTAATAAGCCATCCAATTTAAGAAGTTATGGGAGAAAAGCAATAAAGTAAATCCAAAGGAATTTGAAAGAAAGAAATAATAAGTATATGATGAGAAATCAATGAAATAGAAAATAAGAGTACATTAGAGAGGATCAACAAAAGAAAAATGTATTTATTTTTAAAAACTAAATCTTTGTGAGACTATTTAGGAAAAATATAGAGAAGGTGTTGGGACTTTATTAAATTAACACATGTTAAGGGGAGCACAGGGTGCTGGATGGTCAGCCATGCACGGTTCAACAAGAGACAACAAGAGGAGCTGAAATAGAGAAGTTTGTTACACACATGTCCTGGAGGAAGAACCTGGCATGCCTGGAGGGTCCAACCGGTGAGGTCAACGAAGAGTATCAACAGAGAAAGAGAGCTGGGACCTGGGGCACATGCCTTTATTAGGGTTTGGTCAATTCAAACCAAAAGAGCAGGGTTTTGGTAAGCCCCACGGGGGTCTTATCTAAGGGTAAATAAGTGCTAGGAAGTAGGGGAGAAGGCTGTTGGGGAAGTCATAACAAGAACTTACATTTGCTTGTGTCTCTGCTGCTGCCATCTAGGGCATGAGCTTGTATGAGGGGCTAGTGTCAGTTTAAGGCCCCTGGGGCCGCTTGGCTGAACAAAATGCATGCCGAGGCAGCAATACCATAGAGTAGCTTAGCTCAACTCTGAACAAAAGGTATAAATGAATAAGATTATGGTTAAAAGAAGGACATACAGATACAAGAGTTTAAAAAGACAGTGCTAGAATATAATCATTAACTTGGCAAAAAAATTTGAAAGCTTAGATGAAATGAATATATTTACATAAAAATATGACATTAAAAATTGGCTCAAGAATAAATAGAAAACCTAAATAATGTTAAAATTATTAATGAACTTGAGGCAGTAATTAAAATATTTCTACAAATAAAACACTAGGATCAAACCATTTTATAGGATGGTTTCACTAACCTTTCAAGGAACAGATTATTCTAATCTTATATAAATTCTCTAGAGAACAAACTAGGAACACTTCGCCATGTATACAGTGAGGTGAGAATTAAAAAAGAAATTTGCAAGCCCATTTTACTCATAAAAATAGTTGGAAAAAAGCTTAACAAAATAATAGCAATCTGAAACCAGCAAGGTGGGGGTAGAAAAGATAATAAACCAAAACTCAGTTAGTTTACACCCAGAACGCAAGGTTGGTTTAATTTTAGAAAATCAATCTATAAATGTCTTTCACTAGATTAACAGATTAAAGGAGGAAAATATACAAGATTAATTTATTAAATGAAGGCAAATAATTTACTATTTAGCATTCATTTATTATATATATAAATTTATCTACAAAATCTTCAAAAATCCTTATGCATAATAATATAGGTCAGTAAGATGACCTGATATAAAATCAATATACAAAGGTCAATTGTATATTTATACAACAGGGAAAAAATACATAACATAGTATAAAAACACAAAAATATTAGTTTAAATAACACCATCTACATTAGCAACAAAAACTAAAAAGTACCAAAAACTATACCTAACAAAAGAATTATAAGATCTTAAAAAAGTAAAGGATAAAATTTTACTTAAAAAAATTACAGAAGACTTAAAAAAGTGGAGAGTTTTTAAGTTTAAGTCATGAGTTTCCCAAGTTCATGACTGGGAAGTCATATATAAAGGATGTCAATTCTCCCTATTGACTGATAAATTCATAGTAACTCCAATTAAAATTCCAGTAGTGTTTTTCATAGAATTCCCTGATATACTTTTTTTTAATTTATATGCAAGAGAAAATAGTTAAACGTTGCCAGAATACACCTGAAATAGAAAAAATAAAATAGAGACTTCCTACCAGATAATAAGACTTATTGTAAAACTATAGTAATTAAGTGTAGAACAGGCACAGAGACAAATAAATTAACCTTGGAAGACACTAGAGACCCCCATGTAGATTCACATATATAAGTAACGTTAATATTGTCATAGGTGCCATGTTAGATCAGTGAAGAAAGTCCAAATTATTGAAAAAACTGAGCTGGAAAAATAGTTAACAGTGAGGAGAAAAAACAAAATTGTGTCCTTATGTCATAGCTTACATAAAAGTTAACTCTAGATGGATTAAAGTCTTAAATATCAAAAGCAAAATTAAAAACAATTAAAGAATATATAGCTAACCTTGTATAAACTATAAAATTACTAAACATAAAAGTAATGACAAATTAGACTACATGAAAACTAACAACTGTTCATCAAAAGAAATGCTTGAAAAGGCAAATAAATACATACTATAATATAGTATAATATAATAATTACTACAACAATTTTGCAACACAAACAACCAACACAGGTTAATTACTATAAGCTATATATTGAATTCCTACAAATGAATAAGAAAAAAGGCAAATGACTTAGTAGAAGAATAGGAAAAGATAGGAGCATTTATCCTAAAAGTAAACACATAGAACCAATTAAAATATGAAGTTTTCAACTTAGTAATTAGCAAAATTCAAATCAAGACCACAATGAGCTACCATGTGATTTTCACAAATTAAGAAGTTTGACAATAAAAAATGTTGGGAAAAAAATAGATCAATGGTACTGCTTACATATTACTAGTGAGAGTGTAAATTGGTAGAATTACTTTGAAAAACAATTTGGCATTATCTTGTAAATTTTAATATTTGTGTATTCTACGACCCAGCATTCTCTCACTTAGATTTATACCTAAGAAGACATATGTGCACCAGAAGACATGTAAGAATATTTATACCGTTTCATTAAAAAACAAAGCCTGGTAATAATTTAAATATCTATCAATAGGAGAATGGATAAATAAATTTTAGTATATTTAATTAAATATTTTATAGAAGTGGAAATTAATGAACTATGACTATGTCAGTTTATCCATTTCTGGAAGATTATATACAATATGAAATTTTTAAAGTTCAAAAACAAGCAAAGACTTTAAAAAATATTTAATCATATATATGATAAAACTCTTTTTAAAAAATAAGGGACAGGCAAGAGAAAGAAATAAAAGGGATCCAAATTGGAAAGGAAGAAGTGAAACTCTCACTATTTGCAGATGATATGATTTTATATATAGAAAACCCAAAAGAATCCACCAGAAAACTTTTAGAAGTAATAAACGAATATGGTAAAGTTGCAGGATACAAAATCAACATACAAAAATCAGTTGCATTTCTGTACACCAACAACGAAGTAGCAGAAAGAGAAATTAAGGATATCATCCCATTTACAATTGCACCAAAAAGAATAAAATACCTAGGAATAAACTTAACCAAAGAGGTGAAAGATCTGTACACCGAAAACTATAAAACATTTCTGAAAGAAATCGAAGACACAAAGAAATGGAAAGATATTCTGTGCTCTTGGATTGGAAGAATTAACATAGTTAAGATGTCCATACTTCCTAAAGCCATCTATAGATTCAATGCAATCCCTATCAAAGTTCCAACAACATTTTTCACAGAAATAGAACAAAGAATCCTAAAATTTATATGGAACAACAAAAGACCCCGAATAGCTAAAGGAATCCTGAGAAAAAAGAACAAAGCTGGAGGTATCACACTCCCTGATTTCAAAATATACTACAAAGCTATAGTAACCAAAACAGCATGGTACTGGCACAAAAACAGACACACAGATCAATGGAATAGAATCCGAAAGCCCAGAAATAAACCCACACATCTATGGACAGCTAATCTTTGACAAAGGAGCCAAGACCATACAATGGGGAAAAGAAAGTCTCTTCAACAAATGGTGTTGGGAAAACTGGATAGCCACATGCAAAAAAATGAAAGTAGACCTTTACCTTACACCATACACAAAAATTAACTCCAAATGGATTAAAGATTTGAATGTAAGACCTGAAACTGTGAAACTTCTAGAAGAAAACATAGGCAGTACGCTCTTCGACATCGGTCTTAGCAACATCTTTTCAAACACCACATCTGACCTGGAAAGAGAAACAATAGAAAAAATAAACAAATGGGACTACATCAAACTAAAAATCTTCTGCACAGCAAAGGAAACCATCAACAAAACGAAAAGACAACCTAACAATTGGGAGAAGATATTTGCAAACCATACATCTGATAAGGGCTTAATCTCCAAAATATATAAAGAACTCATGCATCTCAACAACAAAAAAACTACCAACCCAATTAAAAAATGAGCAAAAGACCTGAACAGACATTTCTCCAAAGAAGATATACAGATGGCCAACAGACACACGAAAAGATGTTCAAAATTACTATCAGGGAAATGCAAATCAAAACTACAATGAGATATCACCTCACGCCCGTCAGAATGGCTATAATTAACAAGACAGGAAGCAACATGTGTTGGAGAGGATGTGGAGAGAAGGGAACTCTCATACACTGCTGGTGGGAGTGCAAACTGGTGCAGCCACTATGGAAAACAGTATGGAGATTCCTCAAAAAATCAAGGATAGAACTACCATATGATCCAGCTATTCCACTGTTGGGTATTTATCCAAAGAACTTGAAAACACCAATTTGTAAAGGTACATGCACCCCTGTGTTCATTGCAGCATATTCACAATAGCCAAGACTTGGAAGCAACCTAAGTGTCCATCAAGGGATGAATGGATAAAGAAGATGTGGTATATATACACAATGGAATACTACTCAGCCATAAGAAATTTTGAAATCCAGCCATTTGTGACAACATGGATGGACATTGAGGGTATAATGCAAAGTGAAATAAGTCAGAGGGAGAAGGTCAAATACCGTATGATTTCCTTCATTAAGTAGTAGATAATAACAACAATAAACAAACGCATAGGGACAGAGATTGGATTGGTGGTTACCAGAGGGGAAGGGGAGAGGGAGGAGGGTGAAAGGGATAATTCGGTACATGTGTGTGGTGATGGGTTGTAATTAGTATTTTGGTGGTGAACATGATGTAATCTATGCAGAAATAGAAATACAATGATGTACACCTGAAATTTTTTACAATGTTGTAAACCACTGTTATTGCAATAAACAAAAAATTAAAAAAAAAAAAAAGTAAGGGACATACAAACATGAAATTCAGGATAGAGGTTACTTTTGGAATAGAATTGGCAGTAGGGGAGGTGAAGGGGTCAGTAGAGGGAAGAATACCCAGGTGGGTATAAATTATTGGTAGCATCCTAGTTCTTAAGATGAATGATAGGTCTCCAGATAATCATTATAAAATTTTAAATTAATTAAGCAAAAAATAGAGCTCTACATGGACCAAGGATTATAATGTGTTATAACGGAGGATTACAATTAATCTATTTGCCTAAATTCTATAAAATTATAAAAGGAGTTGTGTAGTTAGAATTATGTTGTCATAATTATGAAGTAGATTTGTGGAAAACTCCTTTGCCCATTATGAGAGATGTTAAAACATAAAAGATATTAATTAGAGCTACTTAGAATATGGCCTTTGATGCCACCAATTCTAGAGGGAGAAGACAAAGGGGAGAATAAAAGTTAAAAGCTTGGGCTCGGAAATTGGGCTTCCTGGATTTCAACTTCTGACTCCTATTTCTGCTCGCTGTATGATTTTTGGGCAGTTGACTCAGTTTCTCTGTGAAATAAGGATGATAATAGTCATGGGTTGTTGAATGGCTTAAAATGTGTACAATAAATGTTAACGGTCGCTATTAGTGAAAAGTTATTTGGAAGGCTGTGTCTACTCTGGCAACAGCTGACCTCATCTTCTCCTCCTCCTTGCCATGCTTGGATGCGGCAAACGGGACCCAGCTGTGCTTTCCTGGTTTCCAAAATGAGTATGTCAGTGAGTGCTCTGACAGTATTATGGGGGTTCCTTGATGAGGGTGGTGTCTGAGGCCTCAAATCTAGGGCCCTTTCTAGGTGTTAAGGGGAACAAAATGGCCTCCCCTTAAAAAGTAACCCCTCCTCAAAAACTGAAATCTCTGGATCTGTGGGAGGCAACTAGGCCCACTTCTGTTTTCAATCATTAGTGTCAGAACGCAAAAGGCTAGGTGTAAACAAACAAATACAAATACTCACAAGTTATCACAGATCTTCGTCAACAGGAGAATTAAAATAACCTGTTTTGGGGGCAAGAGGTACTATGGTGCAATGGAAAGGGCCCTAGATTAGATGACAATTGGGATCTGACTTAGCTCGTCTAAGAGTCGGTGTCTTTTCCTACAAGCCTGGTCAGAATTGTTTTTCCAAAGTACTTCTGAGCTCCACAATTTTCAGTCTTTAGGAACAATGGAATGTCATTCCTCGGTGGATGTATTTTCACTATAGACATAATCGTGCATCAATTATCCTTGCACATTTGCCATTGTCTTCACCAAAGGCTCTTAGAAGAGCAACAGCAGGTGATAGAAGAGAGAGAGTTGAATGGGTTTTTAAGGGTAGCCAACTGGAAAACGTCTTCATTTCACCAGCTTGCACCTGGTTTAACCAGCAAAATTTGCTGTCCAAGCGTCCAGATTAAATTATTTACTTTTCCATTAGCTGTCTGAACACAACTAAAGTTCATGTGATGGATAAAATACCGTGGTGTTGGCTAAGATATGACACTTTAAAAGAAGTTTAGGTATTGCCTTGCTAAGCACCATAAAAACAAATAGACCAGAATGGAGGAACTCACCCCAATACATTTTTAAATGTGTGGTATTTCTCCTTGTTAGGGTGAAGGATAAATTCTGTATCTACTTTGCACACAGCCAAATGTGCTATGAGATATTATTTATGTACTTGACAAATTCCCAAGTATAGCATCAGCCTTGCTAAAATACCCGTTGGCACGACATTGCACTTCCAAATTTAGCATTATGGCTGACAGCGTTTTTCTTGGTCTCTCAAAAAATGACCAGCCAAAATTTCACTGCATACATTTCCAAAGGATCTGATACTTATTTTTCTCTTTTTTAGAAAATAAATTCCCTGAGTGTGAAACCAATAAACTCAGATACAATCTTTAACCTTATCAGGTTTTGGGAGAGAAAAAACCCCCAGATATGTGAATATCATCCAGTTACGTGTTAAAATAACTGTGCCACTTGGAGAGATTAAAGTGAGATGAAGTTTAGCTTGAGACAAATCAAATTACGGATATCTAGACCATACTGGAAACTTAGAAATTAAAATATTTTCATTAATTTTATGTAATGATAGCCACCAAGGCTTTATCTAGCACAACGTTTTACAATCTCTCCTACTCTTAAAATTTTATGGAGAAGGCGGATGAGAGGAGATAAGTCCTTGAATAGTATAATATTAAAGGGTATGTTCAATAATAAAGTCATTAGGAAGCAACTAAAATTAAAATTATGAATGTTCACTGTGATAGAAATTAAATTGATATTGCTTAATTGATATTACTTAATGTGATAGCAACCCAGATTTTTCAAATAAATCTTACAATGTAAAAAAAAAAAATGACCAGGGGAATCCATTGACGCTTGAATGTCAGCCGCTTGGTTCTTCCAATTAAATCCAAACTTTATTTTGGCTCTAAGTTTCCATTTCAGTATCTACACTGTCATGCTCATTTTTAAAAATAGTAACAACATACTGTGCCAAGAAGCAAGGGCAATGCCAACCTAGAAAAATCTATAAAATCATGTTTAGGAAAGAACTGAATTGCTTATAAATGTCAAAAGCTGTGTGAGGAGAAGTAATTAAAAAATAATTACAACAAATCTTCTACTGCTTTGCTCATAAGATCTAAAATACCCTGAAGCCAATGTGGCCAAGAAATAGGAGGTTTATAGCTGAAAATCAAAAACATCCATCTTCACTTACATTTACAGGCAAATGCTGGGCTACGGTCTGAGGTAGTGTTTTCAACCTAAGCGTGGTAACATGTGATTTTAGGTGTCACAATCAAGAATGCATCGGTCACTAGCTCTATGTTGCCCATGGGCTGGTACTTTTCTCTCATAGCACAGCCTCAAGAGGGCACCTGAGCATCTGGAATCTTGTGGGGATTGTGCCAGGTGCCCAACTCTGAGCCTAAGGCAAGTTACTAAGCCCTCTGAGGGCTTTCATTACCACCAGAGAGGACAACAGTGCCCTGGATTACAACCCCAAAGCAGATCAGGAAAATTCCTACTTGGAAATGTGAGGAATACAAAAGATTTAGCTTACCCCAGAATTCTGACAGAAGTCCACCTGCTAGTGAAGTTAGTTCAGTTTTGCTATTTATGTTAGCATAATGGGAATGAAAATCTATAATATTAGCGACCCTTTACTGAGGTTATAAAATGTGCCAGGCACTGTGCTAAGTACTTAATATAAAGAACCTCATTTCAATCCTTAGAGTAACCTTCTTTCATGCTAAAGATCTGGGGTTCAGAGTGGTTAAACTATCTGCCCAAGCTCCCATAACTAGTGAATGATAGAATCGGGATTCCAAACCAATCTGTCTGGTTCCAATAAATACTGTGAAGTGTCTCCTGTCATATTTGTCTATGGCATAAAGTGAGATCTTATCTACTAAACTTCAATTGGCTTATTTTATTAGTTAGTTTAGTCTACATAATTATTACCTAGTATTAGTAATTTAATTGCACAATACTAGTACACTGTGCATATGCTTGATTAATAACTACTAATAAATATTTATCATTTGTTTTGGACTGAATTGTGTCCCCTTTAAAATTCATATGTTGAAGCCCTAATCCCCAATGTAACTGTATTTGGAGAGAGGACCTTAAAGGAGGTAATTAAGGTTAAATGAGATCGTAAGGGTGGGGCCCTGATCCGTTAGGACTGGTGTCCTTATAAGAAGAGAAGGAGACACCAGAGATCTCTCTCTCTCTTCCTCCAAGGGGATATGGAGAAAAGGTCACATGAGGACACAGTGAGAAGGTGGCCATCTGCAAGCCAGAATAAAGGTCTCCCCGGGAACCAAACTGGCTGGCACCCCTTATCTTGGACTTCTTGCCTCCAGAACTGTGAGAAAATAAATTTCTGTTGTTTAAGCCACCTAGTCTGTGACATTTTTTTTACAGCAGCATGAGCTGACTAATATATCATTCCTGATGGGGATTTGATGACATCCGAGGACAATAATATCACATGTGCGAATTGGGAACAAAAAGCTTTGCATCCATAGGGTAGAACTTAGAGCTCCCTTAGATGACCTACACCTACCACGTGCCTCCCTGAAAAATGACTAGAAAAGACTAGTGTGCCTTTCTGATCAATTGAGATTTACTTCTTTATGGCTAATCCCTATCTACTTTGTCTTGAGGCTGTCAGTTGCAAGACATTTGTGATAAAATATATATTTTTGGTGGTCTCATTTTTAATGGGGAACTGAGTCATGGCAAAACTAGCTGCTGAGCAGCAGCAACTCCAACTAACAGGATACTGTCACGTTTTGTGCTTCTACCTCTATGTCCTCTTCCCACTTTAACTCCAGTAAGTGGTTAATTTATTAAAAATTTGGAAAAAAACAGGACCCCGATAGCAACAAGTGGGCTTGGAGGAGTGTGCTGTGACCAAGTGCTACTGTTCAGAGCTACCTCAGCAGGACTCGCCTTCTTATAGCAACAGTTTTCATGAGTGGACTCTCCATGAGAGTCTGTGTGTGCTTCACTGTGACTGTTACTGTGTTTGTGTTTCTTGTATCGAACAATAACACTAAGGTTCTTAAAAAGGGACTAATCTGCGTGATTCAGGTTTTAAAATACCAAGAGATTTTGTTAGCTTTTGTATTTCTAAAACATTTAGGATCTCTGGAGTGACCACTTACTTGTTTCCAATGCTTAATAAAGTATGAAAGAAGCATTTCTCTTCCTCAGCCTTCCATTTCTGAACATCCATCCTTTCAACATCCTGAATTTCTGGAACATTTTTTTTCTCTCTCTGCCAACCGTAGAAGTCAAGGATAGTACAAAAACATTCAAGTTGGTCAGCTGCCAGTGAATTCTGCTGCTAGGGATGTTCTGCCACTTGGGTTGTTTGTGGAATATCACTGTACATGGGAGCTGTCACCCACTTTAGAGGGCACAGAGAATATTTTGCCATGTCACCCTTATGATTCTAATTGTGCAAACACAGGGTTCCGAGGACAGCAACCCAGCAACCTTTTTTCTTACTGTGATCTAATAACAACAATAAAAAAGTAATTTATTTTGTATGTTAGCATTCTGATTCTCTGTGGGGGGGAAATTTTGTCCTCTGCTTGTCGCTGATGTTTATCTTTAAAATTAATTTTGTGTGGCATAGACAACAGCGAACAATCAGCTACTACAAAGCTAATTCAATTTACATAAATCTTATATAGACAGATAAAAAATAAATTTATACAAACTTTTTAAAAATTCCATGCTTTACAAAACAATGTACAAAATAATCCCTTTATAACAAACTCAGTTTTTAGAAGCACATCATGTAAATCCATGTACATTATATGCCTTTTGACTCATTTATCACATGGTAATAGAAGATACTCAAATATTTGTTGATGACATGGATAATTTTAAATGCATTCCGTGCCAAAGAAATCCCAGTGAAGTGTGAATATTTCCCAAGGCGCTACATATCTGTCTCTAGTTTTAAGTAAGCAGTGGTTAGCTTTATTGAGGGGACTAGACAGAGGTCGCTAAAGGAGTCAGCCAGAATTTGAAAGTGGAATAACGCTGGCTCTCAGCCTTGTTTCTAGTAACTACCCCACCCTGTTGTTCCCAAGAGAACAAATGTACACTTGATAGCTGAGCAGGTGGCATGGGCTGCAGTAATAAACAGCTCCTTTCCTGTAAGGGAGCAGTGGACTAGGTTTATGGATCCATGAGCTTTCCTGTGGGGAAGCCATTATGTCCAGTTAAAATTGTAACTGAAAACATCCATCGCTATCAACTTCTCCGTAATTCGACTCGTAAGTGGTCCAAAGTCCCTCAGCACTGCTCCCCTTGTCGATTCATTTGAGCACATGTACAAACAACCTTTGGGCTGAAAGATAGCATGGGGACAACTAAAAGTTATTTAGTTTGTCTGTGTGTGATGAGAAGTGGCTATGGATTTAGTCCACCTGCAAATTAATGTTGGGGAAAGGAAGCCAGTTGGGATTCAATGGATCTCTTTCCCTGTTTTTCATGTGTTTATTTCCTCTGCTTCCCTAATGAACTCCATAGCTTTGGCATTCCAAACCATTAAATGGAATTAAGACACAGGCTCATTATTTAGAGCCAAAAGGTTACAATCAACTCCCCTCCAACAATCAACCAATATCCTTTTGTTTACTTGAAATGTAACAGGAAAACACTACCTTGTGCCTAAATGACTTGGGGAGTTATTTTCATAATTGCTTGTTGAATTTTCCTAATTAATCAGAAGTCTTTGGCACAAAGAGTCCAACCATTGAGACCTGAGACACAAGGCTGGCAGAAAATTTGTCAGCATAAATTGTCTTTTGTGCAATCTATGCGCTACCTGGCACAAAAAGTACTTTGTAAATCTTGATTATGATTACAACACAATGGTTAATTAGCAGGGCCTTTCTTTGTCCTTACAAACTTCTTTAGACTCTTTGACATTAATGAATTGAGGAATGAGAGTTTCCCTACAGTTGTATGCAAAAAAAGAGAGCCAGTCTGCGTTGTTTTCCAAAGGATATCCCTTGTGCTGACAGTATTCCATGGCGTGAGCCCCACAGTACCACAGCCAAAGATTCAAGCTGGCCAAAGAAAACTCTGACCCTGTTGGACTTGAGTAGGTCAAGGAGTTTTATGGTGAATGGAGAGTGACTGTAAAGTTAATCTCTTATTTATGTTACACTGTGATAATCTGCCTAAGAGTAACAGCAGCCACAAAAGTCAGGAAGTCAAAAAGAATTAACAGAAAAAAAAGATTCTTAGACCATCTTTTTGTTTTGACAGTTATTGGTGTAAACTTGATGGAGGGTTTGTTTGCTCAAAAAACATTTTTTTTTGTTAAGTCTAACTAAATGCATATATTTTATAGTCGTGTATATTTAAATGGACACACTATAGGATATTCTGAATTATGGAACTGCAAATTAAGAAAAATTATCTTATATAACATAATTTTAAAAGTTGGAGATTAAATGGGAACTTTAATTGGAAAGCATTCAGACTATCTCAGATATGAATTGGGATTTATTTTTTTTTTAAAAGACGTGAGTTGGATTTTAAAAAATTGGCAAGAAGAAATTTAAAAAATAGTTTTCCAGTTTACACAAGTTCCTTTACAGACATTTTCAGTCAAGACATAGTGAAAGGAAACATTTAAGCATATTGTGAAATATTCAGGTTAGATGAGAAATAATTTCCTAAGGGGATTTAGTCATTGGAATAAGTCACCAAAATTGAGCTCTAAAATCTTTTTCTCTAGGGTTCTTTAAAAAATGATACATTTCATCTCTTCAGGGCAGCACTGTGTGTGAAGATGGATAATTACAATACATGATTTCTGGGAGAATATGAATTTTTCTGACTATGAGTAATGATTTTATTTCTTCAAAAATACTTAAGATGGGAAAAAACATTAGATTCCAATGGAGTAACTGGCAAAGTTTTACAGAAGATTTCATTGCTTCACAGGAAATAAACATCTCTTAGCATATGTGTTGTTGCTGCAGGCTCTATAAAATTGTTAGCTTAGATTTTGACTCTTTTTCTACATGAATGTCAGTCCATGAACTCATATTTGGAATCCCAAGCAATTACATAACTTATTAAATCTTGCCAAGATCAGTACTATTTCTTGTTGTCAAGTGTGGTTTGCTTATGAAAAATCGTGATCATATATCATACCAGAAAAGGCCCCAGAAATTGAGGTTAGATATTAAAATTGTCAAGGGATAATTTTTAGAGTAATTTCACCAATAGAAGATTTTTCACTAATGAATGAAGACAGGTTTAACTTCTGTAGTGTAATTTGATATTAATCTCAGGGATGCAATACAGTCTTCTAAAGGATTTATGTACCAATAGCCATGCCTCTGTTTCCCAGTGAAACAGACCAAGGCAACTCACAGACACATTGTTCATTCCTCTACACTGAATGATATGTGTGACAGAGAAGATATTGCTGGAAAAATGGGAAAAGAAGGATAAAGACAGAGCTTAAGGCACACATACATGTAGGAGAAGGGAAAATAAGGATATGCCAACTGAGCAGACAGAAAAGAGTGGTCCCAGAAGTGTAAGGAGAGACAAAACATCACGGTGCCCCATGAACCGAGTGAGGAAAAGTTTTGGCAAGGACAAGGATGCTCACCTGAGTTAAGGGCCAAAAAGAAACCAAGAAGATGAAGACTAAGTAAGTCCATTAGATTTGACAGTGAAGACATTATCGGTGACCTTTCTGATCAGAGACTGAAATGAGTGGGAGAGGATGAGATGACTAGTGAGGAAGAAAAGACAGCAGTAATCTAGATATTTTGCTGGATCGTTTATAGTTGGTGGTGGACAGTGGAAGCATTTGTAAGGAAGAGTAGGACCAGAAGAATAAAGGATGCTCATGCCACACAGAAAGGAAAACTCCAACACTGCCCAATAGTAGTGTGCAAAGGGCCTTAGAACAAATCCTCTTCCTTTTACTCTCCCTGAGCTCCAGAGGGCAACAGCATATTCATGTTCCTCCTCCTGAAAGTGTTTATGGTGTGACTTTAAATGACATTCATGTTTCATAGTGTGATTTTTATATTACTTATTATTTTCTGAATTGAAACACAAAGCACATGATCTCTATATTAGGTAGCTTTTCCAAGGTTATGCTGAGGTAATAAACAGCCCCAAAATGCCAATGGCTTCTAATGACAGAGGTTTATGTCTTTTCTACATTACATGTGAGCTCCACATGTGCTCTTCATTCACAGATGCAGAATGACAAACGGCTCCTATATGGACTTGTGCTCGGAGCAAGAGTTGGTGAGCAGTGACAGAGCCTCACAGTGGTTCTTAAGCTTCTGCTCAGACATGGCACACATCACTCCACTCACATTTAGTTGAGCAAAGCAAGTCATCTGTCTAAGAGATGGCGTGCAAAAACATAATTCTTTGACAAGGAGGGCAGAGAAGACTTAGTAACAATACAATCTATCACAGCTTTGAAATTTTGGAAGGCGTAAAAGGCATAGAGAAAACAAAATTTTCTACATCTCTCCAGTTAGTTTATTGATGGGATCATAATATGAATACACTTTGTATTCTAATTTTTAATTAATACTACATTATACATTTCCCTCTATGTCATTTATATTCTTTAAAATGTGATTTTAAAGGCTGTACATTATTCCATTGTCTGGACATATATTTTTAGCCATTCTCTTGACTTTTGTGCTTTTTCTTTTTTGCTAATATACTGCCATTCAGTAGTTTAAGACATGTTTTCTAAGCCATTTTCTGGTGCACACTGTGAGGAATGTTAATGACCAGAAACAAATGCCAACATATCTTTAAAAATGGTGGCTTTATTCTCTCCTCCAGAAGAATTAACACTGTATTTAGAAAATAAGATTGCTTTTAATTTCAGCTGCATCTGAATAGTTGCCTGGACAGTGAAAGCAATGCTCAAGAGTGCTTATCTGTTTTTGATCTTTCATTGCCATGATTTGATTCATTGAGAAATTGCTTTTGGCCAATTAACCCTCTTTTTCAGCCATAAGAATTCCTTTTCAATCATATAGCAAGAAAGCAGTTCAGATATTGTCTATTTCAAAATCTTTAAGAATATAAATTAGAAGTTTTAATTTAGAGATTAAATGAGTTTCTTGTAACGATCTGAAATCTAAAGAAATAAATCAAATATTTTAGTGATGTAATTGACACTTGTTTGCCTACTCACTATTACTGTCTCCCTTTTTCTTTCCTAATAGAACTTTCTCACAGTCATCCAAGTGTGTCAGTGGAAACTGACCCCACCCTCTGTTTTAAGAGTGAGCCTGCTAAGGTTAACACTAATCTCCTTGCCAATGGCCAATTCAGGAATGGGTAGTTTGCTCCATCCTGTCAACAAGAAAAGAAGGATGTCTGCCTTCTAAGAAATGTCCCCTCTCTCCTAAGAGAAAGTCACATGAAAAGTCAGTTGTCTTCTTCCTCCTGACATTTTCATGTTCAGAAGGGATACTTGGAACACCTTCAGGTAGTTTCCTAGCAGTTTAGGAGGAAGCTAAAAGTGAAGGTGCCAGACACAAGGAGTGAAAGGACCTTGGTCTTTGATGACCTTGGTGAGCACCGAGTCAACCATCTTCGAAATTAGCCTGACCTCGTGAAGTCCTGTTATATAAAAGCTAGTGCCTTTCCTTATTTTTTAGCCAGTATAAGTGGACCTTCAGGATTCTTGTAGAAGGCATTCTAACTCATACAAGGCAGGCAAAGATGCAAGAGTATGTTCAAAGTGTCAACCAAAGAGATCAAAATCATCACTGGATTTCTAAAACATAATTCTGTCTGATATTTACACATATATGCACAACACAAATCTATATATACTTTCTGCCTCTGGCTTTGATCCAGTTTGCTGAAAGGTCTGTATGTCATGCTCACATGTGCTGTGACTTATAAAATAGAGGGCAAGTTAATTTTTATATTTAAATCTTGAAGAGGAATGGACAGGATGATTCAATTTTTAAAGTGCAAATTCACATACTTTAAAATAAATAAATTCTAGCTCATACACTTGTAAACTATTTCTCAGAGATGCCTACAATTTGCATTCACAATAGATGATAATCTAAGTAAAAAAAGATGGTGCTGACAACTTTAAGTTGTTTCCCACAGGGTAATTAAATAGAGCTAGAGATTTACACTTAAGAATTAGTCATACAAACAGTTGATGTGAAATATGAACAATTCTACCATATTTGTGAAAAAAGATATATAAAGAACTTGGATTGGTGAAAATCACAGGTAATAAAACCTAATTTCCATCATTGGCTTTAAAGTCCTTCCTTCCAAGTCTCTCTCATCCAAGTTTGTGATGGTAAATTCATTGACTTGTATTGCCTTTCATGTTTTTGCTTTCCATTCTCTAAATCTCGTGGAAATATAAATAAAAACAACCAACTGAAGTTGAATAGATAGGTATCTATAATTTAGACAACCAAATCCTGCAGAATTAAGTCCTAACTAGAAAGATTCATAGGCATATACAAGCTCCATCAATAAGTTATATACAGGGTCAAAATTTTCTGATTTTCCAATTCATTCAAGCTTTCCTTTTGGCATATGTAAACATGTTATAGACAATGATTGCAATCCAAATCGTGTTTTTTAAACATTTCAATTGAAGAGAAAAAAGATTTTTGGTTTTGGTTTTGGATTTGGTTTTTACCCTTGACCATTACAATGTGAAAACTGGAGCAAGGAGCTGAAGAATAATTTTTTTTCAAATGATGTACATGAGTATTATTTTTCCTTTAAAGAAAAACTTGATAGCTGTATCTGCATATAAAAATGATTTATCCAGAGAATTAAATGAATTCCCAGGTTTTTATTGCTCTTAGACCCCTGGTAGAGGCAGAGGAAAACATTCCCAATGAGGCCCACAGAATTCCTACAAATTAAGATCAAGAAAACATAAGTTCCAAATAAACATATGACCAAGCACTAGAAGAAGTAAGCCATAAGAGTAATAGCCAGTAGATATGGGAAACAATTACCTTTGACTCTTAAGGACTTGAGATATTAATAGTCAGATACAGAATATATAATAGCTGTGTATTAGTTTTCTATTGCTGCTGTAAAAATTATCACAAATTTAGTTTGTAGTTAGAAACAACACAAATTTATTATCTTATAGTTCTGGGGGTTGGATGTCCTAAAATTAGAGTATTGGCAGGGCTGAGTTCCTTTCTGGAATGTCTAGAGGTAAATCTATTTCCTTGCCTTTTCCAGCTTCTAGAGACCACCTAGGTTTCTTGGATCAATACGTTGTTTGTTCCTCTTCAAAGCCAGCCATGTTGTATTTCCATGATCCTGCTTTTGTTGTCACATCCCACTTCTGCTTCCCTTTCCCACTTTTGATGATCCTCATGATCAAATTAGGCCCACACAGATAATCTAGCATAATGTGTCTAACTGCTAATTAGCAGTCTTAGTTCCATTTGCAAACTTAGTTCCCCTTTGCCGTGTATCCTAACATATTCACAGGTTCTTGTGATTAGGACATGGACAACTTTGTGGGGCATTATTCTGCCTATTACAAGTTATATCATAAGTGCTTAAGAAAATAAAATATGGAACCACAGATATGAGTAAGCAATACACAACCATCAGTAATGGTCAGCAAGACTTTAAAAAAAAACAAGATGGAATTTCCTGAAATGAAAAATACAATTTTTGAAATAAAAAATCTCCATAAACCAGTTAAACATATTTTTAGACACAGCTGAAGAAATAATTAGTGAACTGAATATATATATGATGAAATTACCTAGAATGTAGTGCAGAGGAGAAAAAAAAAGAAAATATAAAAAAGTTAAAATATATAGAAGATAGAATGAGAAGCTCCAAGGCAGGTGCAGTTGAAAGGCAAAAAGGAAAAAATAGAGACAACGAGGGGAGGAAATAGGTGAATAGGTAGTGGCTGAAAAGTAGCAAAATAGATACAAAGTTTGAATTTGCAGATCAAGGAAGCATAATGAATCTTTAGAAGTATAAATAAAAAGAAATCCACACTTAATGTTTTGGTAAAATTGTAGAACCTCCAAATCAAAGAGAAGCTCTTAAAAGTCTCAAGAGAAATAAAGACATCACCAAATAAAGACTGAAATTAGACAGACAGGGGAATTCTGCAAGTGCTGAACTATTGGAACTATAGTCAATTTTTTTTTCTACCCTGTAAAATTATTTTTCAAAATTAAGAGTGAAATAGAGTCTTTTTCAGATGAAGAAAAACAGAGTGTTTACCACTAACAATTCTTTACTCAAGGAAATTCTAGAAGATGTAGTTCAGCAAGATGGAAAATTATCACAGAGGGATAATCTGAGATGCAAGAAAAAAATAGGGATAAAATAAAATGGCAAACGTATCTTAATCTAAAGAATAGTATCTGCATAAAATAGTAAAAATAGTGTCTAATTATTTGTCATTTTATTTAAAAGGACAACTCTGAAATAGTGGGCAAAAATAGAATGTAAGTCACAAGAAGGAGTAATCGTGTTACTATATTCTAACAACATGATAATATTTAGGCAGAGCTTTAAATATCTTTGGACATTATAGGTTAAATACAAATAAGCCAGCCCTGATGGCCTAGCAATTAAAGTTTGGCATGCTCCACTTCAGCAGCCCAGGTTTGGTTCCCAGTTGCAGAACCACACCACTCGTCTGTCAGTAGCCATGCTGTGGTAGTGGCTAACACAGAAGAACCAGAAGAACTTATAACTCTACAGAACTATGTACTGGGGCTTTTCGGGGGAAAAAGAAAAAAAAACGGAGGAAGATTGGCAACAGATGTTAGCTTAGGGTGAAACTTCTCCTGCCAAAAAAAAAATAAATAAATAATGAATGGCAAAAATTTCTACAATAACTACTAAATGAAAAGTAACATGATATAAATGCTAACATCATACAGAGGAAAATGAAAAAAAAGAAATCATACGATTACTTAAAAAGGAAAAATAGAAAGAAAAGGTGCATAAATAGGACAATTTAAAAAATAGGATGGTAGAAAAAAGTCAAAATATATCAGTAATCACAGTAAATCAATAAAGTCCTCAATTAAAAGAAAGATTACTGAATTGGATTAAAAAATATAGCTATATGCTACTTACCTCTAATATAAGAACATAGGAAGATTAAAGTAAAAGGATGTAATAAGATTCTGTCTTCTTTCTATCTATCATCTATCAATATGTTTTTATTGCTGCATAACAAACAATCTCAAAACTTAATGACTTAAAACAAACTTCCATTATTTCACATTTTCTATGGATCAGGAATTCAGAAGTGGCTTAATTGCATAATTCTGACCCAGGATCTCTCAAGACATTTCAGTCAAGATGTAGGCTGGGCCTGTAGTTATCTCAAGGCCTGACTGGGGCTGAAGAACCTCTCATAGGCCTGGTACCTTCATGACATGGCATCTAGTTTTGCATAGACTGGGTAATTCAAGAAACCGTGATGTCTTTTGTAACCTGGGCATGAAGCCACACATTGCCATTTATGCAATGTCCTAGTGATTATGTATGTCAGCCATATTCATTGTGGGAGGGGACTATTCACGAATGTGATTACCGGAATTTGGGAATCATAGGGGCCATCTCGAATGGCTGGCTACAACAGAGATACACCAAAATAATATGATCGAAAGAAAGATGTGGCAGCAGATTCATATCAGACAAAATTGACATTAAAATCAAATCATTGTTAAAGATTAGAAAAGATCATGAAATCGTGATAAAAATTTGAGTTCATCAAGAAGATCTAACAAATATAAACTCAGATCCCTGTGGAAAAAATTAGTCTTAAAATATAGGAAGTCTATAAAATATTGAACAAAAGGGAAGAATTGTCAATCCACCATCAGGGTGAGATATGTCAACACATTTCACTCAACTACTGACAGCTCAAACGGTCAAAAATTAGTAAAGACAGGGAAGGTATGAACAACAGGTATGAATAACATTTGATTTCGACATGCAACAATTAAAGAACATACATCATTTAATGTATACATAAAGCATTTATAATAATTAACCATACATTAGGCCAAAATCAGGTAATTTGAAAAACCGTTTTATGAGACCATGTTCACTGGACACTGTGCAATTAAGATACAATAACAAAAACAAACAATAACAACATATATTTAAAATCTAAAAACATATTTCTAGATAACTTATGGATAAAAAGGACCATCATGGGAAACTCAAGGTACTTAGAACTGAACAATTACACAAATATTCCATATCAGACCCTGTGAATTGCTGTAAAAGCAGTACTTTGAAGTATAGCTATTTATAGCTGTAAGTATAAATTCAAAGGAAAATGAAAATTAATGAGCTAATTATCAATTATATGAAAACAGAACAGCAGAATAAACTCAAAGAATGTAGAAGTTAGGAGATAATTTTTGAAATGGCAGAAATAAGTGACCTAAAGCAGATTAATTAAGCCCAAGACACACCTCTAGAGAGATTGTTCAGGAAAAAGGAGAGAAAACACAACCAATGATAGGAATTAAAAAGACAACAAAACTACTGTTATGGAAGAGATAAAAAGAGAGTAAGAAAATACCAAGAAAACTTTATAATAGTGAAAATATATGTAAAGTGACTAAATTCTGAGAAAAATAGCACTGACAAAACTGATTCAAAAGAGAAGAAATACCCTAAATATATACTACTAATTGAGTCAATAGTTAAAATATGCATATAATAAACACTATGCCAAAATAGTTTACAGACAAATTGGACAAAACTTTCAAGTTACCAGTCGTTTTGGACTTATATACATTTTTAAAGATAGTTGAAGAGGAAGAAATACCCCCCAACTCCTCCTTTGAAGTGAATATAACCTTGAGACTAAAGTCAGACAAGAATTTTTGAGAAAGGAAAATTATAGGCCTGTTTCAGTCATGAATAAAAATGTAATAGGCCCAAAATAAATACAGCAGTGGATAAAAAACATAATTCACAAATCACCAAGTTGTATTTATCCCAGGAATCTAAGAATAGTTTAACATTTAAAAATCTATAAATATCATTCACCACATTAAAGATTAAATACGTACAAAACAAACATCTGATAAAACTCAGCACTGCAAATGATAAAAATTTTTAACAAGCTAGGAATAAAAGGGACCTTCTTTAACCTGATAAGAGGTTTCCATCAAGAGGCTAAAGGAAATATCATTGCCAATGGTGAAACCTTAGGAGAATTCCTTTTAAAATCATGAAAAAGTTAAGGACACATAATCTTACTACACCATTAAATGTGGTACTGGAAGTCTTAGCCAGCATAGTAATACAAGAAAAAGAAATAAAAGTTATACAAACCAGAAAGGAAGAAACAAAATTGTCATTATTCTCAAATGATATAATTATTTGCAAAATACAGAACAAAACTTCCTCACAAATTTACAGCCTATTAGAAACACAAATTTAGCAAGCTGGCTAGTGATGCGATCAATAATAAAATACCCATTGTACTAGTGATATGATCAATAATAAAATACCCATTGTATTTCTATATATCAGCACCAAATACTAAGAAAATCAGATTTTAAGACTGTTACCGTTTACTATAGGAACAAAATATATTGTATATCTAAGAATAATTCTAACAAAAGTTGTGAAAATATTTTATTGAGAAAATTATAAAACTTTTTTGTATAATTCAGCCCTGTGGCCTAGTGGTTAAGTTCAGCTCACTCTTCTTAGTGGCCCAGATTTGGTTCTGGGCACGGACCTATACAACTCATTGGCAGCCATGCTGTGGCGGCGAACCACGTACAAAATAGAGGAACGTTGGCACAGCTGTTAGCTCTGGGTAAATCTTCCTCAGCAAAAAAAGAAAAGAAAAAAAAATCTGGCAGATCCCAACTGTTCATCAGCAGCAGAATGGGTAAATAAATTATGGCATATGCATACAACAAAACACTATAAATCTGTTATACGCAACAAAGATGACTCAGAGATATAATGTTGAGTGAAAAAAGCAAATTCCAGAAGACTGTGTGATAACGTTCTTAAAGAGATGAAGAATAAACAATATGGTGTTTAGGGCTACATATGTGTGCAATAAAACTAAAAAAAGTGGGGAGGATGGCAAACATAAAATTCAGAATAGTGGTTATGCCTAGAGGGTGAGGCAGGAGGATGGGCTAGGAAAGAGCACAGGGGTCTTGGGCACCTGGTCATTCATCTTATTAGTATCTCTTGTAAATTAAATCTATGTCACATATATTCTTCGGACATACCAAATATAGCATAAAAAGATGAAAACAAAAAAGAAATAAAGTCAAAAGTAAGTACTGGTAAGATCTGCTTAAATGGATCAAAAAGAAGAATTTAAAACCGAGAGAATACAAATAATGTTGAGCCTTCACTTCCCCTTTGTTAGCTTTTCATGTGTATTCTTATGAAATGACAGAAAAAGCAAATCAAATGTCATCATTTATCCACATTATAACCTAGATTTCTAAATATTAGATATTTTAAAGTTAACTTGCATGTAAGCTGTACTTATTCCTACAAATAAACATTTTTATTTATTTTTTAATATATATATGAGAAGTGGAAGTCCTTTTTAATTTTTTATGAATAAAGTGCAAATAAACATAATGAGTACCTACAAATAAAAAAAAATTTACAAACGCGTACACACACACAAATTAGAAGTAATTGTAAAACATCTACCCAAAATATTCTAGGAAATTTACCTCTTAAAATAATATGATAAAAGTTATTTAAAAGGTGTATGTTTTAAAGGTAATTTTAGCTTTTCAACTAGAAAAGTTGAAGACTTGAAATTTAAAGTCTTAGTTCATTTAGTCCAAGAGGTGGTTCCATAGCTGTTGAATCAGTAAATCTCAGTAATGACTTGTAGCGCATTCCGGAACACTTGTTATATGACATCTCTCCATCAGAAAATTGGTTGGGTTTCTAGAGTCTAGTAGTTGACTTATTGTCTCTGTAGATGGACATATACCAACAAATCCTTTTCTCATACTTGCTTCTTTTTATAACCCACCCAGCCTATTTATGTACACAACCACCCACTGAAGATCTTGAGGCATATATGTGGGCAATTTGCATGGGGTTTTTGTTTGTTTGTTTGTTTGTTTTACTTTTGGGGAAATAAAAGAGAAAATGTCTGTTATCTGATCCCCCATACATTGTTCTTGCTGTGAAAAATGGTTTTTTTTTGTTTTTTTTTCCTTTTTTACGCATCTATCCAACTCTGCTGCCTGCCCAGTACTTCCAAAGTATCTGTTCACACCTGGAGCAGGTGGCCATTGTATGACACTTTAAAATATTACCACAGGAAATTTCATCACTAGTAACCATTTCTTCTGGATTTTCAAAGATATTCTGTTTATAAAATCCTGTGACACAATATAATATTGGGGACGATGTAATTTGTTACCAGCCAACAGGTTTTCCAGGTATTTAATAACCAGCTCAGAGTGAGGTCCTTTGGCTCAAGATAGGCCAAGAGGGCTGAGGCCAAACAGATGGACTAGACAGAGGATGGGACCAAGGTCACGTTTTACCTACGCTATAATTTGTGAAATTTCTCAAAGTTATCCCAAAATAAATTATTTCATCTCCTCTTGTTAGAACCCGGAAACAAAAAGCAGTGTATTCAAAAACTATCTCAGGAAGTCAGATTTGTAGATTAAAATGAAAAATATAAAGTTTCTAAAAGAAAAAGATTCCAAGCATTTCATTAGGAATCTTAGAGGGGATAATTTTAGAATTAGAAAACTTCATAATAGTGCCCTTTTGAGAGCTCCCCAGACCAACTAATTGCTTTGGCACATAGGGGGAAAATCCTGTTCTACCTTATCTGATGGCCTACCAAGAAGAGAGACGGTAAAAACTTTTAAAGGGTACATTCATTTAAAATGTTATCTTTCTGGTAACGGAAAATAATGATGATGATAGAAGACCTAAGTTGTAAACTCAAAGGTTAAGGGTGTTTTCTTTTCCAGTTTTACTGAGAAATAATTGACATACATTATTGTACAAGTTTAAGGCATACAGCATGATGGTCAGATTTACATATATTGTGAAGTGATTATCACTATAGCTTTAGTTAACATCCGTCATCTCATAGACACAACAAAAAGGAAAGAAAAAATTTTCCTCCTTGTGATGAGAACTCTTAGGATCTACTCTGTTAACAACGTTTCTATATATGGTACAGTAGTGTTAACTATAGTCATCATGTTGTACATTACATCCTAAGCGCATTTATTTTTTAAAAATACGTTAAAAAATACGTCAAAATTTATCATTTCTATTTGCATTTTCTAAATGGATTCATAGATATATTCCTAACTATATTAGATGATTATGATTAGATTACTTTTTTCCTTTTCATATTTATCTCCAGGTAAGTCAAATTGCAATTTGAAATACCCATTCAGCGGCTTTTTTTTTTTTTTTAAATTTCTGTCTTTAATTTCAACTTGGTGAGCAGAGGGAGAGCTGAAAACAATATGTCCTAAGGACTGTGTGGAAAACTTTCCCTCTGTATATTTTGTTCTAATTTTAATGAGGCCATCGTGAATCAGAATGCTGGGAACATGCTGTAACAAATCAAGGTTAAGAAGATTCTGAGTAGTCAAATCAATCTTACGACATAGGAAATTAGGATTTCCCAGCATGAGGTCTTAAAACACAGGACATGAACATGAATCAGAGGATAAATACATATATTCTGAAAAATAGCAACTCCTCCCAAAGAGAGAAAGAAAATGTATTAATAGTAACAGAAAATACAATGGGCATTTATTCATTCACTCATTTAACAAATACTAATGAATACACGTCATGTGCCAAGCATGAGATACAGAAATGCCCAAAGCATGGCACTTAATTTCTAGTTTAGTGTGTATGAAAAGAGGAGAGAGTGGATTGTATGTTGAAATAGTAGAACTAACATATTGTGGGTGAAACTGTGACTCTTGTTTATGAATCTAGGTGCTCACATAGTCATGAGCTATAATTGGCCTTGCAAAAAATGTTACAAAGAGATTTTTTTTTTCCTCCAAGTTTAAAGTGTAAAATGATCAAAACCATACGCTGTGAATTTCACAAAGGGTAGTATTACTTGACCAGAAAATATAAGTTGGTCCTCTTAACCAAAACAGACTGAGGCGTTCAGCACAAGTCCATCTTTGATGAGGGAACTGGAGTTCAGAGTGGGGTAGTGGGTGGTGGCGCATATCCTGACTCAGAAGATTTAAAAGCATAACTAGATCCCATCCAAGTTTCCCTGACTCTGCCCTTATTTTTGACCATAGGCCGATAAGGTAGAGGAAACCCACTGTGGAAAGATGGTCTTCATGTGACCTTAGCAGTACATATCATCCCAGAGCAGGAAGTGTTTTCTGCTCCACTCTTGCCCTTCACTGCAACCTCAACCTCAGCTGACAATCCAATTCATGACTTAAAAAACTCATTTATTCATCCATTAAACAAATATTTATGACATCCTTAACTATACATCAAGAACTGTATTAAGAATGAGAGATATAATGGTAAACAAAATGGTCATAGCCTTGTCTTATGATAATTATAGTCCGCTGTTGAATATCATTTATCAAATATTTATTTAATTCTCTTGTATTTCTTGTTATTTGGAGACTATAAAAGAAGCATTACATTGTTGTCTCTGTCCTTAACAGTTTGTGAAGACATATATATCAAGTTTAAAAATATAAGGCAGCACATAATAGCAAAACTGAATACAACCAAACGCTTGAATGTACAATTATACAACAATCGATGCTTCCTCGGTGACAGCTATGCTTCTCAGCACGATATTCAGAGCACCAACCAGGTAGCATCTTTTGTCAGACAGGTGGTGTCTTCCTCTGCCATCTGTCCCTGGAGTGCATGTAGCAGAGAGGCAGAGACCCTGGAACTCACAAAAAGAAAAAAAAAAATCACACTAGTGCATAATTGCAGGAGAATCAGAAATTTCTGTTTAGAATCCAAAAGTGGTTTAACTGGCATTTGACCAGTAAGGAAAGTGAATGACTGGCTTAGTGTAAAACATCAACCAACCAAAAATCAGTGAACAAACAAAAAGACAAAATAATAATATCAAAAACCAACTTGAAGACAGCTGTGCAACTGATATATTTTCTCCTCTGTCTCACTCCTGTTCAGGGGCTTAATCAGAACTAAAACAAGAAGTGGGACATCTTTTCTTGAGGTCTCCATTTATGATCATTTATTCTCTTCTCTCTTTTTTTTGTAATATACTGTTTCTTTGGATTGGATTTGCTCAGAAACCCTAGTCTAGGCCCTTTTCCCAGGGGAAAGCCCTTCCTTGCACCTGTGAAAATTATGTTAATCTACCTGTGTGAGAATCCAAACTTGATTTTGTCTACTGCCAAACAATTACATTGGAGCGGTTGATTAAGAACATTCTATAGCACATGACCACATAAAATGATTGGATCTTTTTACCTCTTGATTCAAGTGATTTTTTTTTTTCACTTTATGCAACTATCAGTTGATTTTATTGCTCATAAAGATGGCTTTCTCTTCACAGAGCAGGAAATGTGGTCTGAAGTTAAAAAGAAAGGAACTCACTTAAGTGGTAGCAATGACCACAATACAATAACAAACCTTCCAGAAATAAGCAGTTATTGTCTATGTCTTCATCCCATTTCCCCCCACATATAAATGGTTTCCACCTCCTTCTGTCATTCCAGTCAAAACAGATTGTAAACAGCTAATTACTGAGAGCTCAGAATCCGAATCCTTCACACCTTGGTCATCAGCCAGTCTAATAATAATATGAGAAATCCAAAAGGCGAGGATGATTGTTACACTTCCAAGAAGCTGAGCTAACTGTTCCCTGGTCACCCGGCACAGTTCACGTCTTTCCAATTCGATATTTACATTTGGCGGTTTGTTTACTTTCTTTTATATATTGATATGCTCATTTTTCTCCAACCTGGTCAAAATAATGACTCAGTTATATTATCAAAGATAAAAAGGTGAAGAAATAAGAAAAGTTACCTATGAAATTTATTCTAAAAGAACACAAATTTGTGAATTAAAATTTATAGATGATATCTGAAAGATATTGCATTATAGTTCTAATTAGTATACTTTGGACTTTAAAAAATTTATTTTCATGAGCTAATCATCATACACTGTTTACTAGGCTTTCATGAGTCCCCATATCACAAGGATCATATTCAGATTTTAATTGCTCCTACTCTGTGCTGTCTCAAAAACTGTGTGCTGGACAGAGCATACAAATTCTTGAATGAAGCATAAGACGCACAGTAAGAAATTAATTCATTTTGCAATGAGTGAATCTTTGGATGACACCATATATTGTTTAAAATGTACCTTGCTGATTTTTAACAAGAAACATATCACAGAAAAATCTGATGTTGGTTTTTTAAAAAGAAAAAAATAATATTTTGAAACAAAACAAAATAAAAACTGCTTTATCTTCTAAAGCCAGAAGGGTAGAGTTAGCGGCATAGTGGCTGACCCCAGTTTTCAGTATATTCTCCGTTCTAAGGACGTTGACAGGAAATGGTCAGCCTGGAGATACAATGAAAGGAAACTCAGCAGTGAAGGTTTCACTGATAACATGTGATTTGAAGTCAGTGAACGGACCTAACGGTCATTCACTCGCTTAGACCAAAGCGTATAATAATCCAAAGGCTCCGTTAAAATCTTGTCATTAAAGCACAAGGAAGATGGTATTTGACACAGGAGGCAGGGCAGAACATTTTCCTACTAATAGGTGGGTTGCAATAACTGGCATCAATATTAAGGTATTATTTCACAACATTCTGTTTATCTAATATATATTTGTCCTAAAAATTCTTATGTTACACAATAGAAGATGACTAATTTTTAAAGTAAGCTCCTTTAATAACAAAACCTTGACTAAGCAGAACAAAACCCTATTCTTTCTCATCTCCTACTACCTCTCTCCACCCATCACTGTTTCCCCCTTTATCTTAGGAGAACAAGCTTTTCTGAGTAGACAAAATGACCAAAATTCAATATTTTATTTCCTTCTTTTTGGATAATACTTGTCCTATGTTTTCTTAAATGGAGTGTGTGTGCCCTATGATCATTTAACTTTTTCTAACATTAATAACTGTACTGAACTATATTAGAAAGTTCTCAGAGACTACAGAGGGTGTAACACTCTTGTTCCTGCACTAAGCACACTATGTGGCCTCCAACAACTCAGATTTGTCACTCTATCTTCTTTTCATAGTATTTTTTATTACCTTCCTAGTTACCAGGTGGTCGGCTAACAAGATGCAAGGACTAAGAGTTGGAATTCTCAGATATAAGTGTGCTTGCTAGTGGTTACCTTTCTCAACATTTGCAGTTTATTTCTTTGACCTTAGAAAGTGAATAGGTAAATCTGTTAAATTGTGGGCAAAATAAGAGAAAATGAACATTGAGTGGACACTTGAAGACTTTCATTGAGTAAGCATTAGTACTTAGATTTTTATAACAGATTTTTATCACTCAAACATCTCTTTCGCAGAATTCTCAGTGTCCAATTCTTTTAAATAGGTAGCATAAAGGGTAAAGCTGATTTTAGTTAGGTGAAGTGTTTTACATCTGTGAGTTATAGTAAAGAGCACCACCATTCAATGGAAATATATTGTCAGTCACATATTTAATTGTAAATTTTCTACTAGACCCAATAAAAAAGTAAAAAGAAACAGATGGAATTAATTTTAATAATATTTTTATTTAACCCAATATATCCAAAATATCATTTCAACATGTAAAAGTTATTATTATTTTTCCTCTTTTTTTCATGCTGTCTTTGAAATCCCATGCATAGTCTACACATACATCATACATCAATTTCAACTAGCCGTCTTTGAACTGTCCACTAGTTACATGTGGTTGGTGGCTACCATATTGGACTGGATAGGTGCAGAGAATTTTTTCCCTTTAATCTTTAGGTCTCTGTGGGTCTAATCAATAGCCTTTTTAAAAGTTATGAGGAATTTAATGGAAAGTCATCCTGCTTGAACAGGCTTCGTTACCTAGAACTCTAGGGAGAAAAATGTGTTTTGCTCACTTGGGGCACCAGAATGTACACTTGCTGGTAAATCATAATCTCCTAAGTTTAGATTTTTCTATTTAATAAGTGGCTTTTAAAGTCAGCACTTCATGAAAATGACAAAGGTATCCATGGAGAATGGCTGAACTCACTTTCTATGGATGTTGATTATAATTTACAATGCATATTTATATACAATCAATTCACCTAACAAATCTTAGCCATATATTTCCTATGTGACAGGCTAAACATAGAGAGATGAAGAGTCGCAAAAAAGAGTTTCTGCCCTCAGGGAGTATCCATCCTAGTGAGAGAGAAAGAGATATGATTCAAATAATCAGGTAAATAAATGTAAAATCATAATGGTGAGTACACTGCCTTATGAATGTAAAAAAGGTTTGATCTAGGGGGCAAGGTCAGAGAAAACTTCCTTGAGGAAGTGATGCTTGAGCTAAGATCTAAGGGATGAGTAACCCTGACCCGGCAGAGAGGAACTGAGAAGGATATACTGTGGAGTTTGATATCAAGCTCTAGTTTTTTCTCATGAAACTACTGTGGCGAAGAGAAACCTTTTTCCCTGTGGCCGAGGGAACAGTTCTCCCTCAGATTGAATTCTTGACTTTTCTTCCCGAGTCTCTCATGAGCCCAGCGCTGTCTTTTCCTGTAACTTCAGTGCCAAGCCGAGGGCGTCTCTTCTGCTTCAGGGATTTGGATGCTCATGTTTCTGCTTAGTCGTGTAGTACACTCCAGGACTCCTTTGAATATGCGTTTGGTCTTTTCTTTAAAATGCAATATGTGAAATACGTGGGAATGGGAATTTCTGTGTAATTAATTCACCAACTGGTAAAAGCTTTTGCAACATATTAAAAATAATATAAGATAAAGAACTCTTGCAAATTAGGAAAAAGAAAACAACTCAATAAATAAAATTGGCGAAAGATAAAAACAGGCAATTCACAGAAGAAACACAAATGACAAAAGCACATGAAGCTCAGCGGTTATCAAAGAAATGAAAAGTAATGCCTATGGATTTTGTTTAGCTTCTCTTATTGAGAAAGATGATAAAGAGCATAGTAAGTCTCTAAGGAAACACGTATTCTAACATACTACTGGGTAAATATTTGCTCCCCTATGTTCATTGCAGCAGTATTCACAATAGCTAAGACTTGGAAACAATCTAAGTGCCCAATCCGATGAACCAGTAAAGAAGATGTGATATATACAATGGAATACTACTCAGCCATAAAAAAAAAAGACGAATTCTTGCCATTGGCGACAACATGGATGGGACTTGAGCGTGTTATGCTAAGTGAAATAAGTCAGATGGAGAAAGACAAATATCGCATGATTTCACTGATAAGTGGAAGATAAAAACAACAACAACAACAAACAAACACATAGATGCAGAGATTAGATTGGTGGTTACCAGAGGGGAATGGGGGAGGGAGGAGAATGAAAGAGATGATAGGGCCTGTGTGTACAGGATGGGATGGTGATTAGTCTTTGGGTGGTGAACATGATGAAGTCTACACAGAAATTGAAATATAATGATGTACACCTGAAAATTGTATAATGTTATAAACTAATGTTGTCTCAATTAAAAAAACACATATGACTGGGTAGGAGAGTTACTTAGAGCACCTTTCTAGAGGATAATTAGTCAACACGCACTAAAAGACTTAGAATATATACCCATTAACCCAATATTCCACTCTTGGAATTTATTCTGAGGGAACTAATCAGACAAGTGGTTAGGATAAATGTATAAATTTTGGGCTATAATAGTTATAAAATGGAATCCACCTAAATATCCAACAAGAGAGGAATAGTTAAAAATTATAATATGTTAATACAGATAAATATATTGTAAAGTATCACATATATGTGTGTTTATTCATAGAGGAAAACATTGACAGTATTCTGATAAATGAAAAGAAAAACAGTATAAAGCAGTATGAACAATATGATCCTATATTTTGGTAAAAATTTCTGCAAACACACGTAATATATGAGTATCCTGACATTGGAAAAAGTCTGGAAAATATAGCAAAGTTTTAACACACGATGGTGTGATTATGCATAATTTCTTTTCTTTTTATTTATCCAAATTTTCTGCTTTTACTAGCAATTTCCTCTCATACTTAAGAAATAAACTTTTTTTTAATAATACTTCCCCATTTAGAAAAATTTAGGAAAAACATTTTAAAAAAGGAAAAGAAAACAAAAAAAATTACCTGTTTTACCATCCAAAGACAACTGCTTTAATGTTATGAATTATTTCTCTTTTTTTTTTTTAAGTATAACTTTTTTTTAAACACAGTTTTGATGATATTTAATTGGGCTTCTGAGACCATTGCTAAACCCTGCCTGAGGGACAAGCTTTCACAGAGGATTTTCTTGTATCCAATTACAGAGTTTTTCCATAATAGGGGGATAACAGTTTATAATTAGGTTGACTGAATTTAAGCTTTATCCAGATACCCTTGTGAAAGGAGACACCACCTCTCCTCATTCTTGGTGCATTCAATTCAGTCAGACGTGGTTTTTCTAAGCCAATGATTCTCCTTAGGAATTTTGGCTGAATTGAGTGAAGTGCCTATTGATAATTACACAAGATAGTCCTGCAAATACCCAGAATTAGCATTAAGAATAAGATGATTAGTAGTCTTATTAAAGAAACACCATAACAGTAGCTAAGAGAATGGACAATGGAGCCAGATTACCTGAGTTCAGATCCTAGCTCTGCTGCTTTCTGGCTATGAAACCTAAGATTAGTCACTTAACTTTCTGTGCCTTCATTTCCTCTTCAGTAAAACCGAAAAAACGAAAACATCCATCTCACAAATTCTCGGAAGCATTAAGTGAGTTAATATAGGCAAACACTTAGAATAGCGTGTGGCACAAATATAAATGCTCAGTTTAGAAACCACACCTAGTTGGAAATGATGACAGATGCACAATAGTTGAAGGGTGTGGAAATGAGTATTGTGATTTCAACAGCACAATCCATTGAACAAATGTGTGCCCTGCAGGGTAGGTGTTCTGCATATGTCACCTTACCAATCCTTTCAATTACGCTTTAAAATGAGTGTGGTTTCTATTTTTAGGATTATGAAACTGGGGCTCCTAAAGTTAGGTAACTTCCCAAAGTCACACATAGTTAAAAAGAGATGGAACGGGGATGACTGAGAGGGGAGGTTCCTTCGGCTTATACCTTTCATTGCTTAGAGTAATTTCTCGACTAGGAAAACCTAAAAGGTAAAAATAAAGATGCCATATTTTTTTCATATTTTCCCCCTTTCTTCAATAAAAGAGAGTTTTTCTTCACTGATTCAACAATATTTATGGAGCTCCTGCCATGGGCCTGGCACTGTCGAAAGAGCTGGAGCTACCCTATCCCTTAAGAGTTCATTTTCTAGAAGGAGAGACAGGCAATAAATAAAGAGTGTGCCAGTTATTAAACTACTGTCTCTCATCTCCAAACCACCCTTCTACACTCAGCGTGGTGATGGTGGGGCACACGCTCCCCCTCCCTAGCCACCCCGGGGACCTGTCGTCTGGCGCATTGGCCAAGGTGGAACTCGCGACCTGTAGCTGGGCACAGGGTCCCGCTCAGCTCTGCACACCCAGGGAGCACCGCACAGAGATGGGCGGAGCACCACCGACAGGATCTCCCGCCTGTGGGAGTTCAGGTAGGGGCTGAAGATTTCTGCTTTGCCCGCTGGTTCCCTGTTAAGCTCTGCCAACAGGGGGTGCCACAGGGAGAGTGGAGGGCTAGAGGACAAAGAAGCGTGTTTCCTAGTTGCTGCTTGTGCCCTGAACATCACGGTAGAGACGCTTTTTTGCCGTGCTAGTAGCCGTTCCCTCCCAGAGCAGCCGGTGAATCCAGTTTGCAGTTGTTTTAACAGCTGGAACCAGCTTCGTCATGCTCCACCTCAAAAACACCAGCATGAGCTGGCTAGGCTGCCTTCAGAGATCCCGGCTTCAGGCAAGAAGGTGCTAAGGTTACCAACTCCCATCTCTTCCCTCTGTTCCTACAACCCTAGGGGTGACAGCTGCTTCCAGCGGTTGCTACATCTGTGATACCTTAGAGTTCTCTTCTTACCCTTTCAGTCAGTCAGTTAACAATGCTGTATTGCAATAAGTGAACGTATCATGAGTTACTAGTTATTGTCCTGTGTTGAACAACTATTTCCAATTTTTTACTTCTAAACACTGCTGCTGTGAAGATTGTACATAAAGCTTTTCTCTTCAGTATTTAGAATTATTTCTTTAAGATTGTTTTCCAGGAATGGAATTACTATGTTAAAGAATATGGCTATTTTGGGGCTGGCCTGGTTGTGTAGTGGCTAAGTTCATGGGCTCAGCTTTGAAGGCTTGGGGTTGGCAGTTTTGGATCCTGGGCATGGACTTACACACCGCTTATCAAGCCATGCTGTGGCAGGCGTCCCACATATAAAGTAAAGGAAGATGGGCACGGAAGTTAGCCCAGGGCCAATCTTCCTTAGTAAAAAGAGGAGGAATTGGCAATGGATGTTAGCTTAGGGCTAATCTTCCTCACCAAAAAAAAAAAAAAAAAAGAATATGGCTGTTTTGATACTCTATGTATTTATATACACTCACATATAGCTAAAAATGCACATATGTCTGTGTATATGTATCTTTCCAAAAGATTTTGCCAATTATTCTTCTCAAGGTAGTGAAAAGGAAGGTTTATATCATTTTTCCTACCCAGTTCTTGAAAAAATTATATATTAAATTTTATCTTGTTTTTAATTTACTTATACTGTATTACTAGTGTGCTCTAGCATGTTTTTGTGTTTATTACATAAATTGCGAAATTGCGAGTAAACATTATTTTCAGTAATTCACAATTCTTCTAAATGTTTGATGGCAATAGCTTAATGGATTTTATGTTTTAAGGAATGAGTAAGACGCTGGCAAATGATTTAATTCCTTCTAGCTCTCAGAGTTCCAGAAAATAATAGTCGTAATTTAAACATAGTTCCTTAATGGTGACAAGATACTTTCAGGAAGTGATCCCTATCGAAGAGTAGTATCGACTTCTAATTGAATGAGATAGAAATTATAGCTATTTATTTTCTCTTAAAAATAATTAATATAAGCTTTGTACTGGGTAACAAACAGGACTGTGAACTTCTTAATAGAGAAAATTGTGTTTAGCCAAACTCTTTACTCTTTATCAGACTTCTTAGTAAATCATCATGCACCCAATGACTACCAATAATTTCACATTTTCTAGTTCTAATTTATTTTTTTACTGCCATCATAGTCTTTTGAGCTAGGGTAGATAGATAGTTTTCCCTTTTCAGCTGTCACCTTCACTTACTAAACTCAATTTGTTTTCTCTGATTACTTTTCAATCAAAGAATTAAATTAATGAAGGATCCTTTTTAATCTGTTAGTGGGACATTTTTCACATGTAGGGTGATAGTTGGAAGGATTGATAAGATACTGTTCTTAAAAGTAAGAAAATCCTATGTTCCTTTATGGATGAGCGACAGAAACAGCAAATTGTGTGCCCCGATCCATTCTCTCTTTCTTCTTTAGTAATGAATCTCCAGTTTTATCCCTGCAGTGATGAGCCGGCCAAGAGCCTACCTTTCCCATGCCCTCTGGCAACTAGGATGACCTGTGAGATATAAATGGAAGTTATTGGGTGGGACTTCTGGAAAAAAACTATTTTAGACAATAGTCTAAAATCCATTAGACTATTGTCCTTTCTCTTGTATCCTAACAGAAATAGTGATATGATGGCTGGAGCTCCAGAAAATGGAAAACATGTGCTGAGTACAGCAGAGCAGAAAGAAAGAGCATAGTTCCCTGATATATAGTGTATATACTAGACCAATGTATATATGATCTATAACATACTTCCCTCAACCATGTTGAGCTTCTTGGCTTCAGATTCCTTTAACGTGAGACAGAGACATGTCTCTTGTTTAGACCATTGTCACTAGTAGCCAAATATAATTCTTTACAACATCTCTTCAATGATGAAATAGTGACATCATATGTGAACAGATACATTAGACTTATTATCATTTCTCCTCCTACTTTAGTTGGTTTACAATAATAAATTTGAATACATTTATTTTATTATAGAAGTTTCTGAAAGTTTATTAAAGAAATAGCTCTTATTCTAAGCTTTTGAGATTTTTAGATTTTACCTTAACATCTTTGGAAAACATCTGTAAAAGCAATCACCAAACATTGGTGAGATGAGGGTAAGAGGAATACCTACTTTGTAAGATAATGTATATGTAAGCACTCACTAAACATTAAAGGAACACATAAATATTGGCTGCTATCCAACCAGATAGATCCTGTGAAGCCAAGGTTAAATCATGATAGTAAAAAATAATTACATTAAAGATAAACCAGTGAAAGAATTCTGAGATAAAAGTAAGTGTATTCTTGTACTCATATGTTTTGGCAGCACAGTATTTCAAACAAATTCCCTTACGATATTTTTTACAACCCTATCATTAGATGTGGATGATTTATTTTTTTCATCAGAGGTGTATTTTGTAAAGATGAGACAGTCAGTGCTGGCTCATTTTAAGAAAAGTCTGTGTGAAAATGTAGCTTATGCAGTCTCATAGGGCTGTGTGCTATGCTATGAAAATGGGAAGTTTTATAAAAAGTAACCACTCAGGTTTTCCAATATAAAAAAATAGGTTTGGTTTCCTAACATCAACCTGTACTCCAGCTGTTTGTGCACATTTTTTTGTATCACTCTGCATTTTCCTTGGAGATTAAGATGCTCTCATAAAGAAATCACCCTTTCCAAAACAGGCAATTTGCTTTTCGTCGTCACATAACATCTGCTCCAAAGGAAGTGAGGGAGAGAAGCATGAATCGGAGGAAAAGACAGCCCTGCAAAGTCGTAGGACCCAAGATCTGCAGGGCAGAAGCTGAAGGTAGGAAATGAACATGCATGCATTTATATTTGAAGCAAGACAGCAATTTGTATTTTGTAAAAAAAAAAAAAAAGCCAGCATTGTTTTGAGAATTATCAAACCCCTCCTCTCAATTTAGCTTGAACCATTAAACACAAACACACATACTCACTCACTCACAAGAGGTATAAACCTAGTTCATTGCATAGAACACCAAATTTTACATAATTGATAAGTCTGGGCATTAATTTTTTTCATTGAATCTGAAGACATGTGCTATCTTTAATAAGTTCCATTAATGTGTTAGTAGCATTGCTTCATTTATTTCTCTCTGTGTCCAATTTTTAAATTAATTATATCAACCAATTTCAGTACCTATCCTGTAAAAAGCCTTCTGTGGGACACGAAGTGAATAAGACCTCTCCTCCAGGCCATTGCAGTCCACTAAGAGAAGGCACACACATCCAACTAGCAGCTTGGCATAAGCAAAGCTCAAAGGATGTGGTGGTTCAGAATAAAGAGTAACAACCAGGCAGGCATGCTGAATTGTTGCCCAGAATCTTGTTGCATCTTCTCCTCCCGTCAGACTATATCAACCTGTTCATTTCTAAAAGTATACAGCTTTTACAGAAAGCACAAGAATAAAGTTTAGACAACACAAGACGGGACATGTTACTGTATTTTAGAAACAAGAACAATTTGTTAAACAATTTTGTTAAACAATTATCCCCTTTAGACCTTTAAATAACTATGCCAAATATAAAATACACATTTGCATTTTGTGACTTAGAGGACTTTTGTTTTTCACATGAGTGCCTATCTTAAGTGAGATTTTATTATGTCTCATTCCCAAGGAATTTTCCAAAGGAATGCATATTCAATTTATTATAAACTTCTTTGAGTAAAAACCTAGAATTTGACATATATGTCGGTCCACAGGCAACATTTCAAGACCATAACTTTTGTGTTACATAAGATATATATATATATTCCTATCCTGTGTCCATATAACAAACATCAGATTGAGAATGGTCCGTTAGGTCCTATGTGTGAAATGCGCAATTAAGTAATGAGAGACTTTGCAAAGATTTATAAATAAGGTAATTAGAACCACAAAAAATGAAAAACTGTTGACAAAGCTGCCATATGTAGAAATCTTCATTACCTAAATGATTAAGGGAACTCTGAATGAGTAAAGTTTACCAAAGTAAGTCAATTTTAGATATAGGGCCATGATTGGAGCAAAAAAGCAGGGATATAATTATAAATAATACAAGACTCTTTTCCTCTAGCTGCTTGTATTATCAACTAATATATAGTTAATTTTTTAAAATCTCTATAGCAGCAGTATTGAAAATGGATCAATAGGGGTAAGAATGGTCGAAGAGACAGCGGTTAGATTATTGGATGTTTCTAGGTGAGAATTGACTAGCACTAGAGTTATGTTAGTGGATATTCATTAATTCAAAAAAATATTTACTGAATGTCAAATAAGTGCCAGGCACTATTCTTTTACCGAGGATTCAGCCATGAGCAAAACAAAATCTCTGCCCTGTAATTCTAAAATTCTACTGAAGAAGCTACACAATAAGATAAATATAGAAAATAAATAGTATTTTACAGAATGATAAGTACATAGGGAAAAAAAAAGTCAAGAAAGAGAAATTTGAAATGCCATTGTGAGTTGAAATTTTAGGTGGAATGTCCAGGGAAGGCCTCCCTGAGAAAGTAACTTTTGAGTGGACGGCAATGAGGGAGCTAGCTATGAAGATCTAGGGGAGAGCATTTCATGCAGAGTGAACAGCAAGTGTGAAGGCTGTGAGATGAGAACATGCCTAGTGTGATTGAGAATGAGCATGGAGTCTCTATGGTAAAAGCAGAGGGTGGGGGAGAGGAGTAAGGGTTGAAATTGGAAGGTAACAAGGGACTAGGTTATGCAGAACCTATAGATCGTTGTAGGACTTCAGCGTTTACTCTGGGTGAGATGGAAAGCGCATTATTATTATTATTTTCTCTTGGTTCTAAAGACACCCTTTAATACTATTCTCTATGACGCTGGGGTTGGGACTCTGTATATTATGTTTCCCAGTTAGTCAAATGGCTTCCTGTTAAGTTTTGCCAATAGAAGGCAATAGAAGGAGATTGGAAGGCAAGGGGAGGAGAGAGGAGACACACCCTTCTGTTTTTCCTGTTTCTCTTTGTATTGATCAGGAGCAGCTTCAACCTTCACCTTCTTTGAGCACTTCCAGGACCAGCCCTGGGCACCTCCTCGAAGCTTCCGGCAGCTGCCATTTGGAACTCCTTCTCTGAGGTCTGAGGACCAATGCCACAGGGCTCCTCCTTTAACCTTCTAGGTCCTGGTCATTTTCTCATCTACTTCCAATCCCTAGAACGTAGGGATGGGAGCTCCCTGCTGGGTTATTAATATCTGGGTTTACTGCAGCGTCCCCTTTTTGTTCTTTCACCTTCCCGTGCCTGTGTTACCAATTCTCTGTTTAAATACCCTCTGTTCAAATGCTTAATGTGGTTTCTGTTTTCGTGATGGTTACAGTGTCAGGTACCGAGAGTGATCCCGGGAAACCTTCAGAGAGGGGATTATGGAATTGTTTTAGACATCTCCTTGACCTTACACTTAATTAATGTCAGCTTCTTTGTCAGTAGAAAATGGGATACTGATATCGCCATGGCATGCACTATTTAATTATATTGCCATGTGCAGTTGCTTGGGATAAAGTGCTTATTGAAATAAATATCTTAGGGGACCAAGTGGCTGCTGCTGTGGACTGATATGGTGGTAATGTTACCTCTGACGACTATGGGGTAGAATGGCTATTTCTGAATACACTGGAGACCATACAAGAGGAAAATGATGTGCTCAGGAGTTTAACAATCTCAAAGCTTCTCTTGTGATGCTAAAAGAATCTTACTTTTGTATGAATGTATTTATTTTAGTTTATACATAACAGGGCAGATATGGCTGAAAATTAAACTCAATATTAAGTATTTGAGTTAGTTATAGAATTACAATGGAAGGTGTAGTCACAGATGTTCTCAGTGTCCTAAATGAAAATTAGAACATTGATTGCAAAGGAGTAGGGATATTTGGGTGGACACAAATAAAGCTGAGAATCTTTTAATCTACTCTGACCCCTCCTTTCAGTGAGATGCTTATTTTCCTAAAGACCTACCACTCCTAGTTTGTCTAGTTCTACAGCTAGAGAAATCTGAGTACATTCTAATAAAGACAAGTGAAAAATCCAGCCCAAGAAGAAATAGGTTATACTCCAAAAGAATTATAATATTTTCCTAAATTATATTGGCATGAACCTAGGGATATATGTAAGAATATTTTATAAGGGTGTTAGAGCAAGGGGGATGGAATGTGACATTGGATCAGGATAAAGTAATCCACATAAGTGTTCTTATTCCAGATTTAGTATGATGGGTTGAGCATGAAAGTTGTTCTAACAGTTTTCTTGGTTTATTTGATTCAGTGGTGGCCCTCTTTCAATGAGACTGGATAAGAATGTCCCAACCTAGTATAAAAAAAGGCTTAGGGATATAGGAATCTCTAAGAGTGGACTTTTAACTTGTGAAACCTGCACATGTGCCACCTCACTACATCTCTTTAGAGGGTCCAGAGGACATTCCCCTCACTAAGACATGCACCAATATCTTTGTAAAGCTCTGTGGTATCTTTCCTCTAAAGGCTAAAGATGGCAATGGGAGATGCTGTCACTGAAAAGGGATCCCTAATTTCAATGGATATCATGGAATCACAGAGTAGCAGAAGTTAAGTAGCGACACTAACTTCAAGAATCAAGATTTATACAGTTACTGTAATAGGCAGCAAGGAAGTATTGGTAATCAGAATATCTTGCCTCACTGGGATCTTGGAATATAGCTACATGATTCCTAAGAGTGAAATATCCTAGGACTGACATATATGGACTGATTTCTAAAGTATTACTTAGTCAATATATTAGGAAAACTGTAGGTCTGATGGGCAGAAATCTGGCTTGAGTATTCACAGTTTCTTACCTAATTCTCAAACCTAAGCTAGTTCATTGACTGGAGTTCTTTGGTTGAAAAGGAAGCTGGATACCTTTGAGAAAGGACCTGCAATATTGCCACAATCATATACTGTAAAACTTTTCTAAGCCTTCCCAAAATATGCTTGCACACATTTAATTGGTGACTGTGTACTAGACTTAAGTTGATGCTAGTCCTAGAACTCAAAAGTCATTTTGGACCACTGGTCAAAGTGGGTGCCTACGCAGTTGGGTAAAATATCTGTCTCACAATGGGCCACTTGAGGCGAGGGGGAATGTAGTGGAAAAAGGAGAGCTATGTATATTTTCTTCTTTGCTTATGTAGCATATTGCAAAACAGCAATTTTTGTAGCCCCTCCCTTCAAGAGATAGAATCTATTTTTCCACTTCTTGAAATGGGCTGCCCTTGTGACTTGCCTTGGCCAATAGACCATGGCAGATGTGACGTTGTGTGAATTTTAAGCCTGGTCTCAAAAGACTTTGTATTCTTCTGCTTTCTCTTTTGGAACCCTGCAACTGCCACGTAAAAGAGCCTCTTCTTGCCATCTGGAAGATGAAAAACCACGTGGAACAGAGACAAGCCATTACAGCCAAGGTCCCAGACACACAAGAGAGTCCAAAGACCAGCACAGCCATCCCAGCAGCAGACCACAGATAGATGAGCGAATCCATCTGAGCCCAGAGGAATCACTAATATTTTTCCTCCTTTATTTTTTCCTGATGACTTTGTGTAAGGATTTTTAGTGGAATTGTAACTGAACAAGATTTAACATACCCCGGAGATGGGACATGGTAAATGTTAGGACTTCGAGTCTCCTTTTTATGGGAGAAAGTGTGAGAGTAAGTTTATTTGTAGAAAAGAGAGTTGGACTCTGCTAGGTGGAAGCATGAGATTGTTATTGTTGCTACATGGAAGTTAAAATATGTGTAGAGGAGTTTTATGAGTGCTGAGTAGCCAAAGTGGGTGGTTTTATGATGCTGAGACTGGGGCTGGGGCTTTGCAGATTACATTTCTCAGTTATATTTGCCGGCTGGCTTCCTTTTAGATTCTACCTACAGGATACATAGAGAGAAGGCAGAGGAAGAAACTTCCTTCCTGTTGTCCCTGTCTTTGCCAGCATTACCCAGAAGAAGTAGTTGGATTCAGCCTCCAGCATTTTGTGACATTTCCAGCACAGCCTTGGGGCACACTCTCAGAGGAACCAGTAACACCCTGGCAATGGCTCCAACCTTAGAAGTATGAGAACCAGCTCTGCAGAGCCCTTCTTCTAAGCTCCTAGGTTTTGGAGCCTACCTCTTCCTTTTGTTCCCCAGCCCAGTGATGCAATTCTTGCCTACAGTTATTAATCTCTGTGTTACCCTTTTTCTCAAGTCGCCCAACACCTATGTAAGAGTCCCCTCAGTTTGAAATACCAGCGTTGTTTCTATTTTCTTAACTACACCCTAACTCATACAAAGCTATTGGAGGGTTTTGAGATCTGGAATAATTTGTCTTGCATTTTAATAGGATCACCCTGGCTGCTGTGTTGGAAAATACTGAAAGGAGAAACCACTTAGGAGACTATTTCAGTAGAACTAGATGAAGAGAGTGTGGATCTGAGAGTGACGAAATGGTTAAATTCTGTATGTATTTTGAAGGTATTGAAGGACGAGATTTGTAGATAGACCAGGTATAAGTTTTGAGGAAAGAGGAAAAGTAGGAATTATTATCTAGGAGAGTAGGAGACTGAATAGAATAGAGAAATTTAGTGTTAATATTCAGTAACAATTAAGATTAGTGATCATGTATTTAAAAATGAGGCCAATTAGCATAGCTCTGTGTTTTCTACAGACATGGTCCTACAGTGGTTCTATTTGTTGACATGATGCTAGCTGCTGTGACAGATGACCCTGAAATCTTAGTGGCCTAACACAATTGAAATTTATATTTTAGTAACCTAAAGTCTAATAGATAGTGGGACATGGCAGTGGAGGTGGAATCCGAGGTTGTGCAACTGCATCTTTCAGTAATCCTGGTTGACAGAAGCTCAGCACGTGTTTTCTTTTCTTTTTTTTTTTTTTGGTGAGGAAGATTAGCCCCGAGATAATATCTGTTGCCAATCCTCCTCTTTTTGTTGAGGAAGATTGGCCCTGAGCTAACATCTGTGCCCATCTTCCTCCACTTTATATATGGGATGCTGCTACAGCATGGCTTGATAAGTGATGCATAGGTCTGTGCCCAGGATCTGAACCTGCGAACCCCGGGCTGCTGAAGCAGAGCACACGAACTTCACTGCTATGCCACTGGGCTGGCCCCATAGCACGTGTTTTCCAATGTTATCCTAGACATTGACACCCAGTTGGAAAACTGGGGAAGAAAGAATATGGAGAATCTCAAGAAATATTATTTATGCCAGGCCTGGAAGTGGTGTGCATCATTTCTATTCACATTTTATTGGCTAAAATTCAATGCCATAGCTACACCTTAAGTTAATGGAGCCTGGGAAATATTGTCTAGCTTTGTACCCAGGGGAAAAGGAAAATAGGTTTGGTGAACTATTAGCCAGTCTGTGGAAAGGAGAGACATGGTCTGTCAACACAAGCAGAGACTAGGCAAAGAGTTTAACCAGGGTTGTCACTTTGCAACAGTGCCACAAAAGTGAGAGAAAGGCAAAGGGGTTCAGAGCATTTGTGAGGAATGATTGACCATGAATGTAAACTGGATATGGGGAAAGAGAGGGCACAAGGAGAGAGCAAGGTGTGAAGACTAATGTGCTGAGGTGCCAGAGTGGTGAAAGGATTGTTTGAGTTGCCATTTTAGTGAATATTAGCTGGAAAGATAGGAGATGCTGGTTTGACAATACGATGTTTGAAACAGAAAATTTGAATAAATCGCAGTGCTGCCATGTACGAAGACAAACTCTCAATGATGCCATTTATGAAGGTACTAACTGTGAAAGTTAGTACCTGAGATAGGGGGCAAGAAAGATCATTGGAAGAGAGACTGTCAAGGAATTTAGAGTCCATGATTTTGACAGATGATCTACACAGAAATTGAAAAGCGTCAAGGGTCAATCCCAGGTTTCTCACTTATGCAAGTGCATGGATAGTCTAGCCATTTACAGAGGAAGAACACCCTAGTGTGACTATCTTTAGAAGATTAATTATGAGTTTATTCTTGGATATATAGAGTTTGAAATTTCTCTCTCTCAAATATCCTAATGGAGATATTGAGGAGATTGAAATCTAAAGGTCTAGGGCTCAGAGAAAAAGCAGATATGAGACATATACTTGAGAGTCATTGGAAAATAGTATTTTGAAACACGTATTGATAATATTATCTGGGGAGCTACTAGGAAACAGAACTAAACCTTGAGACATGTAGAAAAAATGAGGCACAAAGAGAACACTTTTATTTGCTCAACCTACCGTATTAATTCAGGAATAAGTACACCTGTGTTGATTAATTTGTCCTGATCCAATGTCATATTTCATCCTCCTTGGTCTAACACTCTTATAATATATTCTCACATATATCCTTAGGTTTATGCTAATATAACTTAGAAAAATATTGCAATCTTTTGGAGCGTAACCTATTTCTTCCTAGGCTGGATTTTTCACTTGTCCTATTGGAATGTACTCAGATCTCTCTAGTCATATTCTAGACCTATAACAGTAGAGGTGGTAGAAATAAGCCTTGAGGAGAATAAGCACCCTGCTGAAAGAAAGCTTCAAGTAGATTCAAGATTTTCATCTACGGGCTGGCCCCGTGGCTTAGTGGTTAAGTGCGTGTGCTCCGCTGCTGGCGGCCCGGGTTGGGAACGCCGACGTGCACCGACGCACAGCTTCTCCGGCCATGCTGAGGCGGCGTCCCACATATAGCAACTAGAAGGATGTGCAGCTATGACATACAACTATCTACTGGGGCTTTGGGGGAAAATATAAATAAATAAATAAAATTATAAAAAAAAAAAAAAAAGATTTTCATCTTCATTCATGTCTACCCAAATATCCCCACTCTTTCTAGTCAATGTCCTAATTTTCACTTAGGACACTTGGATAGTCTGTGAATACACCTTACATTTTGATTCTATAACTAAACCAGATACCTAAATGTTAAGTTTAATTTTCAGCCATTTCTGCCTTGTTGTATACATATAAAAATAAATAAGTATATACAAAAGTGTAAGGTTTATTTGGCGGATCACGAAAGAAGCTCTCTATTTGGATTGACATTGTTAAACACCTGAGCATGTTGTTTTCCTTTCGTATGGTCTCCAGGGCAGACATAAATAGCTATTCTACCAAACCCAAGAGAATGTGAAGTTTAGGAGCCAAAAAATAGAGTTATTTAAGAAGGAAGGAGTAGTCAGTAGAATCAATAGCAACATTTATTGGGCACTTACTAGGTGCCAGGCTATGTTCTAAGAACTTTACAAATATTCATTTACTTTATTCTTACAACATTCCTGTGAGGCAGGTACTATTTTTATCTCTATTTTACAGAGAAGGAAACTGAGGCATAGAAAGATTTTTCTTTAACTAATTGCTTTAAGTCCCAGCTAGTAATTGGCAAATCCAGGAATCTATCTCAGGCCATCTGACTCCAGAGCCCACAGTTTTAACAGTTACTTTATACTAACTTCTAACCAAAGGTGGTCACCACTACTCAGAGAAAAGTAGACCATGAAACAAGAAATAGCTTTTTGGATTTAGTTGCATGGAGGTCATTGCTGATGATAAGAGCTGTTTTATTGGAGCAGTAGTACATGAGGGCTATCAGAGTATATTAAGGAGAGAGGGGGGATGTAAGAAGAGGATACAGTGAGGAAGAGAGATAAGGTAATAGAAGTAAAACCAGGGTGAAGGGAAGTTTTATTTTTGTTTATATTTTTTGTTTTGTTTTGTTTTTAAGATGAAAAGAACTCAGATGTTTATAAGAAGGATTCTTTTGCGAAAGGAAGTTGATTACATAGGAGAGCAACAGGATAATATACAGTGCATGCTTCCTGGGAAGGTGAGAGGTTATTGAATCTAGGGCACTGATGGAATAACTGACCTTAACAAGATCAGGAACAACACTTCTATTTGAACAAGACAGAAGGAGAATAGAATGGGTGCAGATGCTGTTAGGTTTATAGGTTGAGTGGTTGGGAATTAAGGGTGTGCCCATTCCATAGCTTCTATTTTTCTCTTTTAGGAAGTAAATTCACCTGGACCTAAAAAATGATGGGTCTGGTGTGGTGTAAATAGAGGTTGAGAAAAGTATAGAACGTGTGAACAATTGGGGCCAGTGAGAGATTTGTTAATGACATAGATGAGGTCAGGGATGATAAATTTATAGTGTTACTTTGTTCTGTTTGTCATTTCCTCCAATATCATTCACTGCCCAAGACAGTGAAAATGGATTCTTTTAGGATTTATTTTTGCTAAATGAATGCAATGAGAAAACAGAAAGAATTGGCGTTTACAAGGAAAAAAGAATAATTGAAATAATGAACCATGGAATCTAAGTTAAACAGGAAGACAGTAAAGAAAGAAGAATTATGCTTACGGTTATGGTTGTGGTTGTGGTTATGGTTATGGTCCTGGTCATGGTTATAGTTATGCTTATGGTTAGAGTTAGGGTTATGGTTAGAGTAAGGGTAGGGTAGAGTGTGGAAGGGTCAAAGGACTAAAGACCCTGAAAAGGTTGAAGAATGGTCATCATAGAATTAACTGAAAAAATAAACTTATTATAGACCAAATTTGACTTGAATTTTATTAGCTTTGGGTTATGGCCGTGTCCAGATTATGACTTTAAGAATTGCTGTCAGAGTGAAATAGAGGAGAACATTGGAAACAAGTGGCTAGGTTATAACCTAATCCTGAATAGGTTGGCCATGGACCTGGAAGTCTTACAGGATGACAGCAGGAATCTGGGATGAAGAGGAAGCCCTGTCTGTGACTTCGATGTCAAGAAGTTCAATGCAAGAGGTGGAGTTACCGAGTGGTTGGGAGGTGCCCCCTATAAGGGAGGGGAGCGAGTGATATGACTGACGCAAGCCTCACAGCAGTGGGAGTGCTCATTGGACAGTCAGAAAGCAAATGCCTGAAATCTGCTAACCTTACTGCTTGATGCTTAATATATGGAGGTGAGAGACAAATAAAAGCCACTTCTTAAGGCCTGCAGGTGAAAGTGGGTTCTCAAGAGACAGTCAGGGTCCATTTGAGGCAGAGGTGGAAGGAATGTTCTGAATAGAAGTTGATGGTATAGAGGAATTTTTGCACTATGTAATAGACCTTTTAGAGGGCACTGTTGTATGAGGGGAAGAAAAGAGAAGGAAGAGGGGCTGGGAAAAGTTGTCTCAGGAAGGTAAACACTATAATGTAGTAGAAAACAGATTTTTTTTTTTTTTTGCAAGAGATAATACGATTTTTTTTTAAAGAAGTCACTAAGACTTTGGATATTGACTAATTTAAGCTGAAATTAAAGGCCTGGGAATTCATGAATTTAGTCCTGACAGTCTCTTTGAAGGAGGTGGAATTGAGGGACTGATAGACAGTTCTTGGTTCACGTAAGGGGATGAGGTGATGTTGGTTTGGCCACAGAAGTCTCAGAGCAGAACACAGGGCTTTGAGTGGTGTAATGGCCCTGTCTCGGCTGGCCCAGCATGTTTATTATTTGCCTAAATGTTTATTACTTTGGCTACAATCTGTTATTGCATGTACCATTCTGGGTTGCATTTGTTTATTTACAGGTCTCCCCTGCTTAACTCTGGGTTCTCAGAGGGTAAAAACTGAGTCTTGTCTTTTTATGCCTAGCACTTGGCTTAGTGCTTATTCAATAAATATTTGATCCAACCACTGTAAACATGCTATTTCTAGTCCAAGTTAATTGTACTGTCTACTAGTCGATATAGCTTATCAATGCTGTGCATTGCTTTCTTAGTTCATGATGACTTCCAAAAAATTTTGAAGTCTAGATATATAGAGAGGTTGGCTACAAACAAGAGGAAGAATGTGGAAGTGTTAGTTTGTGTATGGATCAGTGATAAGAGAGAGAGGAAACCAATTAGCATTCTTTTCATTATCAGTTGTTTTCAATTGTGTTATGATGACCTGGATAGGATTTCCCACAAGAACTAGGTAGTGAAAAAGTAAACAGATAAATAAAAGAGGACTAAGTCAATTGCTTAACTGCATTTGATACTTAGGGAATCAATCTGAAAGAATTATTTCAAGAATAAGTGGCTTGAGGGGCTCTCGGTAACTGTTCGTAGCTGACATTTTACACTAAAACAACCTCCCTCGTTTGCATCATCAGATAATATAGCCAAACTTTCATAAAGTGAGTTAAATTTCATTTGCTATGTCAAAATGCAATCAGAGCTTTAGTTTTTTAGTGATCCCCAGTTATAATTTGTCTTTCCCATTGACTGAAAAACTTTTTTCCTGTTCTTCTAGAATTCTGACCCTTTTTTACACAAGGTGGATTGTAAATCCTGACCGTGAGCTTTGTAAGGCATGTTATAAAACAGTAGACAGTGTGTGGTTTCATCAAACATTATCAAATATAGCTCTCACCAAATTCCAGTGGTGAAAATATGTTATAGTCTTGCATAGAGAAGCAGAAGAACATTTTCCCGAAGTGAGGTTTTAAGCTGATCTCTAACACAATTACACTTCCCTTTTCAATCAATCATAGATTTCTTTAAGGTTTTAATAATACTGTGATAAACTTATTATTATAATTACCACTTATCAAGTGCCTACTCTCTGTTGGATGATTGACAACATCTCATGTTATCCTAAAAACAATCCTGAATAGTTTCCTGTACAGCTCTCAAATTACAGATGATAAAATTTGGGTTCAGAAAAGCTAAATCATCTGCAGTCACAAGGTTTTTAAAAGAGGGCCTGGAATTAAGACCAGGCTTACTAATTCCCATCCCCATGCTCTTTCTGCTATATCACATTACCTCCATCCCATACGGTATTTACCAGTGTTTCCTTAGGAATGGAGGCAAATGTGTACACACACACACACACACACACACACACACACACACACACCAATAAGCACTGGCCAGTACATAGAAGAAATCAAACCCAGTTGAATGAGAACTAAGCAATGATCCTAACGAAAAATTTAATATTTTATGTTTTTGATTCCATGTTGAGTTTTTTGTTCATTTTGGTGGGGAAAATCCTATTTTCTGTAGAAAGAGTCTTGGTTTCTTGTAGTTTGGTGACATAGGTACAAATTTTGAAATGAAAGTAAATAGTAGAAGGATGTTTCATACAACTAAAAAATGTTACTTCATCCTTATAGTAAGTCCACTAAAACCAGAAATTTTTGTCTTTGGCTGGGATTATTTTTCCCCACTCAAAGAACAGGGCCATGAATTTAATGTTGGCCAAGATTCCTGTACTTGACAAAGGTATCAGTTCATCACAGCAACTTGTATAACCTTGAAACACAGCAGGCGTGTTCTTTGTTGTCATTTTAATAATTACTGGTAAATTGAACTACAGGTCCACAGTACATTACCTGCAATTCCAAAATCCAAAAATCTTTAGAAACTGAAAGGTTTGGGTGAGTGAGGTACTAGAACTCATTTGCCTCAAAAACATGTCCTGAACTGACATGAGGCTATCTATAGTCTTTAACTTACTTTGTAGGAATTCTCATGTTTCACCACAGAAATATTAATATTTTAATTAAAAGATGCTGCAGCTGGTGTGTAATATATGGTGTATGCACCATATCACTATTTTAAAATCCAAACAATTCTGGATGCCTAAACACATCTGGCCCCTACAGTTCTACAGTTTTGGAAAATGAACTTTAAACTAGGCCTGTCTCTTTCACGTTCAGCTCTGTTGCAATCAAAAGCAAAAGGTTGCATACAAAAGCAACCTTAAGTTTAACGGTAAAGTTTCACTAATTCAATGTATTTAAAATTAACTTGAAATAATAGGACATATTTCATAACTAATTCATTAATGTATAAATAAGCAGACTTCCAAGGGGTAGCATCCACCCCTTGTAGAGGCGCATGTGGTCTTTTTTCTTTTACTGTGAAGTCATGAGAGTTCAACCATCAGGATATGGGGCATTCCCAACACACCAAAAAGTTGTTCAAGCCCTTTTACAGTTATTCCCTTTTCCACTGTCATCATGGCAACCATTTCTGCCACTATAGAATGGAATCAGACAATATGTATTCTTTTCTTTCTGGCTTCTTTCACTCAGGTTGAAGATTTGGGGATTCATCCATCTTCTTGAATGTATCAGTAATTTGTTTCTTTTTATTGTTTAGTAGTATTCCATTGTATGAATATTTCACGATTTGTTTATCTATTTACCTGTGTATAAGCACTTGGGTTGTTTTTAGATTGGGGCTATTATGAGTAAATTTGCTATAAACTTCATGGGTAAGTCTTTTTGTGGGCATATATTTTCATTTTTTCTTGGGTAAATACCCAGGAGTGAAATTAATGAGTCCATACAAAAAGCGTATATTTCACTATAAGAAACTGCCAAACTGTTTTCCAAAGTGGTTTACCATTTCATACCCCCACTAACAATATGTGAGAATTTCAGTTGCTACACCACATATTCAACACAGATGGTATTGTCAACGTTTTGTTTTCGTTTCAGTTCTTTAAATAATTTTAGCTAGTTTAATCAGTATGTAGTAGTATCTTATGGTGGTTTTAATTTCCATTTCCCTGATGATGAAAGAAGTTCAACATCTGTTTCCGAGCTTACTAGGCCATTTGTATGTCTTTTTTGTGAGGTGTTTTTTCAAATCCCCCCTCCGCCCCACCTTTTTTGGTCACCTTATTGTTGAATTGTGAGAGTTCTTTCTATATTTTGGATTCAGTCCTTTATCAGGTATATGTGTTGTGAATATTTCTTTCAGGCTGTGGCTTGACTTTTCATTTTCTTTGTAGTGTCTTTGCAAACAGGTACTTTTACTTTTAATGAAGTCAAATTAAAAAAATTTTTCTCCTAAGAAATCTTTGTTTACTCTAATGCTGTAAAGTTTTCTTTGATTATGATTATTCAAAAATAAAACCAACTCTCCTTTTGCTTCTCCTTTTTTGAGTGAGAAGCTTGGCCAGATAAATGATAAATTCCTTAACTAGTATTTTTTGTATTTGTTCTTGAGATTTTCCATGACAAAAGATGTACTGACTATTTTTCTAAATAATGTGGGTGAATCAGAGGTTGACATTTCCAGTTCTCAATGAACATACACTATGTTAGGAGAAATTAAAGAAGGAGAGTTCAAGGGTGAATATGTCAAAAGTGTCAATAACTGTATTTCTAAAGATGTTCTGGGCACTAGAAGAACAATCCTGACTCCATAAAGCAAGAAAAGCTTTATGAAAAAGGTGATAACCTGGGCTGTAGATGATGGCAGAATTTTGATAGACAGGATGAAGATAAGGTATCAAACATAGCATGGCATGAACAGGAGCACGAAGGCAAATTCTTTAATATAGGTGTGTTGGACCCAAGGCTAGAGAAGTAATTTGGAGGCCGGGTAGAGGGATGGTTCAAACATGCTATGTTAAGTGCTGCTTACCTGACTGAGTAGTTCTAGATTCTTTCTGAAGGGACATCCTTTGATGATTTCAATAGAGAAAAGGTAGAATCAAAGAGGTGCTCTACAAAGATTTCCATTCAGCCTTGATGAGAATGGTTCAAGGGCTAAAGATATTGGAGAAAGAGACACCAATGAGGACTGAGCTGAAAGGCAATGGACTTTACTGCCTAGTATTGTGCTTCTCCTTTACTTTTTTTCATGCATTTATGTCCTGTCTCTCCATCACGATTGTGAAGTTTTTTAAAGGGTAGCGTTGTGACTTATTCCTCTTGTCATATTCTCCAGCCTCTAGAGTAAACCACAGAGTAGTGTTGATTGATACACATGTAGTCCAAAAGGAGTGCAGGAGGATAGCCGACAGAGAATAGAAATTGCCAATTCCAGGGAAATATTAATCCTAGTCTCGTAATTAGAATTGCCTTACGGGTCATATATCATGTTGCATCAGAATCTCACTTGTTTAGAGACGAGTTTTGTTTTTGGCCATGTGAACCTAGGGAAGTCACATTTGCCCTAAATTCTCTCAAATTCACTTTCACTATCTATAAAATGAGAGGTTGCTTTTTATCGCTAGTGTCTTTTAACCTCCAAATATTTGTACAAAACCAACGTGTTATTTCCTTCTTAGATATCATTTAATGTGAGATTATTTATTTAGGGGTCTTAAAAGTAATCATTTTGAGTTCTAAAAAATAAGTTATCCCAATATTACCATTTAGAAAGAGCAACATAGTGAATCACTGAATATCAACTTTGCAGATTATTGAATTTTTTCTGTTCGGTGATGGATCCCTCACCTCTGTTTGGTGAGGGAGTGATTTCTGTAAGCATTTCTCAGCTTTAATGACATGTTAGCTTTTATCACATCATACATTGATTTAATATAATATGGTCATTGTGACATTGTTTCAAATTCTCCATTTTTCTTTTCCTATTAGTGCCTAAATACATGCGTCTCGCTCGTGGATGTAGAAGATAGTGCTTATCACATATTACTTTTCCACTGTAATCCCCCAACCATCAACATGAAGGAAAGGAAGGAAGAAAAGAAGAAAAGGAGGAAGGAAAGAAGGAGGAAAGAGTAGACCACTGGTCCACAGAGTGCTCTTTGGGTTGAGAAGGAGAAATGACAAAGGAGAAGAGAACCCTGCTGGGGCCCCTAAAAGCTGAAAGAGAACTACAGTTTCATTCACTGTCCCCTCTATTACTTTTCTGCAAGTCTTGAGAGTTATATTCCTCAGTTGGAGAAACTTTGATCTAGTGTTTAGTTAATAAAATAATTTTTCCAGAAATTTATATTTCATTATATATCGTAAAATAGTAAAATAATGGAATTTTAATATTTAACTCATCTGCATGTTTCTGAATACCATTTCTCAGAGTTATATTGAACTTTATTAATTTAATAAAAAATATAGATTCTGTGTTACATAAAATAATTGGCAAACTGGTTGCTTAATGATTTATACAAATTAACTTTGTCTTAAAGTTAAGAAATTTTAAACTTTGAACATTTCAAGCATTTTATTTTGTTTTTATATAGAAAAAAGAAATAAGAAGCTCTCCAGAGAAAATGTCTTTGCAAGCAAAATGTGTTCCAAAAAGACTTGTGAACCTCTATTTGACAATATTATCTACTAAGAGAGAGTGAAATTATCACTTGATGAAGCCCAAAGAAAACTTGATGGTCTCAGATAAAATGAGTGATCTTTGCAAAGGAAAAGTACTTCACAGAAGCCGGAAACTGGGATACCAAAGGGAGGAAACTGGTACTAGAATATTTCACTAAATGACTGTATGAGGAGTCCATCACAGGTCATTATTTATAGGTCATTTTCCTGTCAATTGTAGGAATCCTGGCCTTAATCATTTGTGTCAACACACACTTCCGTATAAAAACTTCCAACATGATACAGATAATTCTGAGAAACACGATATGTGTTCTGACAATTTTGTGCTTTCCTTTTGACTCTGAATTTGCCAAGATATTTCCTGTTAACTCCTTGGCATGAGTGTTTTTAAGTGTCTGTTACTGATGCCAGCACTGGGTGTCATGCTGGGAAAATCCAGTTTCTGAAAGGAAAATTACAAAGCATTGTGGTCAGCATTAAATTTAAAGGAACATTACTACTACTTTTAAATACTTTTCCACAGTTAGTTATTTCTCTATTTTAGACCGAATTTCTTTTCTAGCATCTTTATAGAGGTATAATTGATATGCAAAGAACTACACATTTTTTTTATTGCAGTAACATTGGTTTATAACATTGTATAAATTTCAGGTGTACATCATTATACTTCTATTTCTGCATAAATTTTATCATGTTCATCGCCCAAATACTAATTACAATCCGTCACCACACACATGTGCCTAATCATCCCTGTCGCCAAGAACTGCACATATTTAATGTGTACAATTTGATGAGCTTGGACATATGCAAACACTCGTGATGCCATCTCCACAATCATGGTAATAGACATATCCAACACCTTCCAGAGTTTCCTTGTGTCCCTCTGTCTTGTTTTGTTTTATTTTTGGCAGCAAAAATACTTAACTTGAGTTCTACCCTCTTAACAAATTTTCAAGTGCACAAGCCTGTATTGTTAACTCTAGGCACTATGTTGTACAGAAGATGTCTAGAATTTATTCATCTAGCATAACTGAAACTTTATGCTCTTTGAACAACCCCTCATTTCTTCCACTCACAAGCCCCTGGCAACCACTGTTTATTCTCTACTTCTATGAGTTTGACTACTTTAGATGCCTCATATAAGTGGAACCATGAAGTAATTATCCTTCTGTAACTAGCTTACTTCACTTAGCCTAATGTCCTCCAGGTTCATCCATGTTGTCACAAATAGCAGAATTTCCTTCTTTTTTAAGGCTGAATAATATTCCATTGTACATATATGCCACATTTTCTTCATCCATTCATCTGTTGATGGACTCTTGGGCTGTTTCCATATATTGGCTATTGTGAAGAATGCTGCAATGAACGTGGGAATGAAGATATCTCTTCAAGATCCTGATTTCAATTCTTTTGGATGTATACCAGAAGTGGGATTGCTGGATCATATGGTTCTTGTAATTTTTAATTTTTGAGGAACCTCCATACTTTTTTCCATAGCTGCTGCACTATTTTACATTTCCATGAAGAGTGTACAAGAGTTCGAATTTCTCCACATGCACATCAACTCTTATGTTTTGTTTTTATGATAATAGCCATCCTAATGGGTGTGAGGCGATAACTTTTAGTTTTGATTTGCATTTCCCTAATAATTAGTGATGTTGAGCATCTTTTCACATACCTTTTTGGCCATTTGTATGTCTTCTTTAGAGAAATGTCTGTTAAGTTCATTGCCCATGTTGTAATCAGGGTTTTTTTTTTTTTTTTTTTTTTGCTATTAAATTGTAGTTCTTTACATATTTTGGAAATTAACCCCTTATTAGATATATGGTTTGCAAATATTTTCTTCCATTCTATAGGTTGCCTTTTCACTCTGTTGATTGTTTCCTTTGCTATGACATAAGCTTTTTAGTTTGATGTAGTTCTGCTTGTCTATTATTGCTGTTGTTTCCTGTGTTTTTGGTGTCATCTCCAAGAAATCACTGCTGAGACCGATGTCAAGAAGCTTTTCTCCTATGTTTTCTCCTAGAAGCTTTATAGTTTCAGATCTTACACTTAAGTCTTTAATCTATTTTGAGTTTCTTTGTGTACGGTGTAAGATAACAATGCAATTTCATTCTGTTGCATGTGGATATCCAGTTTTCCCAACACCACTTGTTGAAGAGACTATCCTTTCCTTGTTGTGTATTCTTGGCACGCTTGTTGAAGATCAGTTGACCCTATGTGTCTGGATTGATTTCTGAGCTCTCTATTCTGTTCTATTGGTCTTTATGTATGTCTTTATGCCAGTACCATGCTGTTTTAATTACTGTAAGCTTTGTAATATATTTTGAAATCAGGAAGTGGAATGTCTCCAGCTTTCTTCTTTCTCAAGGTTGTTTTGGCTAGTCTGAGTTTTTGTGGTTCCATGTAAATTTTAATATTGTTTTTTCTATTTCTGTAAAAAAATGCCATTTGGAGTTTGGTGAAGATATCATTGAATCTGTAGATTGCTTTGGGTAGTATGGGCATTTTATCAATATTAAGTCTTCTAATCAGTGAACATGGGATGTTTTTCCATTTATTTGTGTCTCCTTTCATTTCTTTCATCAATGTTTTGTAGTTTTCAATGTCCAAGTCTTTCACTTCCTTGGTTAAATTTATTCTTTAGTATTTTATTCTTTCTGATCCTACTGTATATAGGATTGTTTTCTTAATTTCCTTTTTGAATGGTTCATTGTTAGTGTCTGGAAATGCAACTGATTTTTGTATGTTATGTGTACCCTGCAACTTTACTGAATTTGTGTATTAATTCTAACTGTTTTTGGTTTTCTTGTGGAGTTTTTAGGGTTTTCTTCATATAGGATCATGTAATCTGCAAACAGATCATTTTACTTCTTTCTTTTTTATTTAGATGCCTTTTATTTCTTTTTCTTACCTAATTGTTCTGGCTAGGACTTCCAGTACTATATTGAATAGAAGTGGCAAGGGTGGGCATCCTTCCCTTATTCCTGATCTTAGAGAAAAGTTTTCAGCTTTTCACCATTGAGTATGATGTCAGCTATGGACTTATAATATATGGCCTTTATTATGTTGAGACACATTCCTTCTGTACCTAATTTGTTGAGAGGTTTTATCATGAAAGAATGTTAAATTTTGTCAAATGCTTTTTCTGGATCTATTGAGATGATCATATTATTTTTTTTCCCATCATTCTGTTTTGTGGTAAATCATATGTAGTGATTTGTATAATGAACCATCCTTGCATCCCACGGACATATCCCACTTGATCATGATGTATGTGCTGTTGAATTCAGTTTGCCAGGGTTTGTTGAGAAGATTTGCATCCATATTCATCAGGGATAGTGGCCTGTAATTTTCTTTTCTTGTAATGTCTCTGTCTGGATTGGTATCAGGGTAATTCTAGCCTCATAAAATGAGTTTGGAAGTGTTCCCTCCTCTTCAATTTTTTGGAAGAGTTTGAGAAAGATTGGCATTAATTCTTTCTTAAATGATGGGTAGAGTTCACTAATGATGCCATCTGGTTCTGGGCTTTTCTTTGTTGGAAGGTTTTTGGTTACTGACTCAATCTCCTTACTCATTATTGGTCTGTTCAGATTTTCTTTTTCTTTATGATTCAGTCTTGGTAAGTTGTATTTATCTAGGAATTTTCCATTTCTTCAAAGTTATCCAATTTGTTGACCTATAATTGTTCATAGTAGTCTCCTATGATCTTTTTATTTCTGTGGCATCAGTTATAATGGCTCCTGTTTCATTTCTGATTTTATTAATTTGAGTCTTCTCTCTTTTTTTCTTAGTCTAGCTGAAGGTTTGTCAATTTTTTTATCTTTTCAAAAAACCAAGTCTTAGTTTTGTTGACTTTTTTCTATTGTTTTCCTAGTCTCTGTTTTATTTCTGATCTTATCTTTATTACTTCCTTCCTTATGTTAACTTTGGGCTTAATTTGTTCTTCTTTTTCTAGTTCCTTGAGGTACAAGTTTAGGTTGTTTATTTGAGATTGTTCTTCTTTTGTAATGTAGGGATTTATTGCTATAATTTTCCCTCTGAGTACTACCTTTGCCACATCTCCTAAATTTTGATCCATTGTGTTTTCATTTTCATATGTCTCAAGATATTTTCTGATTTTCCTTTTGATTTCTTCTTGGACCCACTGGTTGTTTAAGATTATGTTGTTTAATTTTCATATATTTGTGAATTTCCAATTTTCCTTCATTATTGATTTCTAGTTTCATACCATTGTGGTCAGAAAAGATATTTGGTATGATTTCAATCTTCTTACATTTGTTAAGACTTGTCCTGTGGCCTGGAAAATTTCCCATATGTGCTGAGGAAAAATGTGTATTCTGCTGCTGTTGAGTGAAATGTTCTGTATATGTCTGTTAGGTTCATTTGGCCTATACTATTGTTCAAGTCTGCTGTTTCCTTATTGATTTCCTGTCTGGATGTTCTATCCATTGTTGAAAATGGAGTATTAAAGTAACCTACTTATTGCTGTCTATTTCTCCCTTCAGTTTTGTTAATATTTGCTTTTTATATTTATGTGCTCTGATATTGGGTGCATATATATATATAATTATTATATCTTTTTGATGAATTGGAAGATATATATATCTTTTATCATTATATAATATCCTTCCTCATCTCATATGACAGTGTTTGACTTAAAATCTGTTTTGTCTGATATAAATAGAGCCACTTCTGCTCTCTTTTGGTTACCATTTGCATAGAATATCTTTTTCCATCCCTTGATTTTCAGCCTATGTGTGTCCTTAAATCTAAAAGCGAATCTTTTGTAGACAGGATATAATTTGTTCTTGATTTATTATCCATTCATCCACTCTATACATTTTGATTGTAGGGTTTAGTCCATTTATGTTTAAAGTAATTATTGATAGGAAAAGACTTACTATTGCCATTTTGTTAATTGTTTTCTGTCTGGTTTGTAGTTCTTTTGTTCCTTTCTTATCTTCCTTTGTGTTTCGTTGATTTTTTATAGTGATGTTCTTTAATCCCTTTTTCTTTTTCTACTGTATATCTTTTATGTATATATATATTTGTGGTTTCCATGAGGATTACATAAAACATTTTATAGTTATAACAATCTATTTTAAACTGATGACAGTTTAACTCAAATCACATACAAAAGCTCTATAATTTTACTTCTCTCCCCACACATTTTATGTTATTGATAACATAATTTGCATCTTTTTATGTCATGAATCCATTAACAAATTTTTATAGTCATAGTAATTCTTAATATTTTTGTCTTATAACTTTCATACTTAACACATTTAACACACACACACACCATTATTACAGTATTACAGTATTCTGTATTTATATACTTACCTTTATACTTTAATGTTACTAATTAGCATCTTTTTATTTCAGCTTGAAGAACTCCCTATGGCATTATTGTAAAGCAGGTCTAGTGGTGACATACTCCCTCAGCTTTTGTTTGTCTGGGAATGTCTTTATCTCTCCTTCATTTTTGCAGGACAGTTTTTCTGGATATAATATTTTTGATTGGCAGTTTTTTATTTCAGCACTTTGAATATATCATCCCACCCCCTTTTGTTCTACAAGGTTACTGCTGACAAATCTGCTCATAGTCTTACAGGGGCTTCCTTGTACATGACAAGTCATTTTTCTCTTGCTGCTGTCAAAATTCTCTGTCTTTGACTTTTGACAATGTGATTATAATGTGTCTCAGTATAGACTTCTTTAGGTTCTTCCTATTTGTTTCCTTTTGGCTTCATGAATCTGGATGTCCTTTTCCTTCCTCAGATTTGGAAAGTTTTCAGCCATTAATTTTTAAATCAGCTTTCTCCCTTTCTCTCGTCTCTCCTTCTTGGATTCCTGTGATGCATATATTGGTTTACTTGATCACGTCCCATAAGTCCCATAGGCTTTCTTTACTCTTTTTCATTCTTTTTTCTTCTACTCTTCTGACTTGATAATTTCAGACGGCATGTGTTTGAGTTTGCTGATTCTTTCTTCTGAAAGTGTGATGTTGAAGCTCTGTATTAAATTTTTCAATTCAATTATTGTTTTCTTAAGTTCCAGAATTTCTGTTTGGTAATTTTTTATGGTTTCTAACTCTTTGTTGATAGTCTTATGTTTTCATATATTGTTTTCCTGATTTTGCTTCGTTATCTATCTGTTGTCTTATAGTTCACTGAGCTTCTTTAAGACAATTATTTTGAATTCTCTGTCAGGCAATTCATAGATCTCCATTTATTTATGGTGAGTTACTGGGGATTACTTTTGTTCATTTGGTAGTGTCACATTTAACTGATTCTTCATATTCATTGTAGCTTTGCATTGGTGTCTGCCTATTTGAAGAAGTAGCCACCTCTTCCAGGCTTTACAGATTGGTTTCAGCAGAAAGAGACCTTCACTGATAAGCCCAGCTGGATGTTCTGGGAGCCTCTCAAATATTTTCTGTGGGTATGCACACTCCATTCCTCTTCCTTCCTCCGAGGTGAGAAGTTTCAGGTCTGTGTGCTGTCTCCCAGTCTCACAGATGCGTGCTGGCTGCTGCAATCCACCTTCGCCTTTTCCCTGGAGCAGTGTACTGATAGGCTTGGACACTGGATGCACACTGCACTCCTCTCCCTTCCTCCTGGGAGAGAAGTCTCAGAGTTTTGTGCCTTTTCCCAATCTCACAGAGCCATGCAGGCCACTGTAACCCCCTTGTTACAGTGCACTGAAATGCTGTGATGTTGGATACAAGCTTTATTTCTCTCCCTTCCTCCTGAAGGAGAAAATTCTGGGTTGTGTGCCTTCTCCCTATTCCACAGAGCTGCTCCAGCTGCTGAGAGCCACTCATCCATTTTCCATGGGGCAGTGCACTGAAATGCCCAGATGATGGATGTAAGTTCCACTTCTCTCCTTTCTTCCTGAAGGAGAAATATCAGGATTGTGTACCTTCTCTCAATCCTACAGAGGAGTTCAGGCTGCTGAGAGCTGTGTGCCCCTTTTCCCTAGGGGAGTGCACTGGAATGCCAAGAGGCTGGATACAAGTCCCACATCTCTCCCTGAAGGAGATGTCTCAGGGTTGTGTACCTTCTCTCAATCCTGCAATACCATGTAGGATGCTGAGAGCCCCTGCCCCTTTTCTTTGTTCTTAACTGCCTGGGAGTACTAGCTATGCTGGTTGCCTCAGTGCTCTGAGTGAAGTGAGACAGAAGTATCTCTCTTTGGCAGCACCCTGAAAGGCTGGGGATGTCAAATACATGCTTCACTTACTCCTTCCTCTGAAGAGGAAATTGCAGGCAGGATGGGTCTCTCTCAGCACTCAGCACTGAGCTATGCTGGCTTGGGGGAGGGACTGACATAGGCAAAGTGAAATTGCTCTACTTAAACATTTCAAAGTGTTTTTTCTCGATTTTGTTCTCATCTGAGGTGTTGCAACTTCTTGACTGGATTCTGGAGTTCTCATAGAGGTATTTTGGTCCAAATATTGTTGTTTTTATTGGTGCTTCTGTGGGGGACGAGGGCTGGGACTTTCCATTCTGCCATCTCACTGACATCATAGATAGAATCACTGAAAAATTTCTTTCCTTACTTTTTTCCTCCTTTGGTGGGATTGTCTTTTCCCATTCAGCAATTATTTCATGAGTAAAAGAGATAAAATTATTGTGCTGCTATGTGCTATGAACTTTAACTACAGAAAGAATAGACAACTCTCAGAAGCAACAAGAAAAGATTTTCTATGTGATCAAGGTAATTAATACTCTAAAAAGTAAATGCATTTTCAGGCATAATTAGCTATGATGGGTATTTAGAAAGTGCTCCCTCAGCTAATAAGAGAGGGAGTCTCTTTTTAAAGTATTATATTGCACCATCTCAAAGCTACCTATTTTCAGACAAAACTACAGAAGTTAGTCTGTATAGAAGTCACAAAATTTAATTTTTCTAAATTATAACCATTGGGATTAAAAATCCAATGGGGGTAGTAATCTTTCCCAGTGAAGCTTTTGGTTTTTATTTCTTAGAAAATTAAGGAAGAGATAAAGAGCTCTTCCTGGCTCCTAACGCATCTGGGCTAGGGGTGTGGGCAGTGGATTAGTTAGCAATTCAAAGAAAATTACTGTTCCAGGATGAGTTAGATTAAAATTTTCTCATCAATATAATATTTTCTAACAGAGATATTAATAAGATTATAAATGATTATGTCACCTGGAAGAGTCTAGGTTTCAAATTAACATTATAGTTTATGGATAAAATAAGATATAAATGCATTATGGGATAGAGTCATTTAGATCAAAAATATTTAAAAAGAGAGAATTACCACTTAGAAGAGGGTGGAAGAAAAAATCGAGAGCAAAGAAGTCAAAGAAAAAGGAAATAAAAATATTTCTGATCAGAAGTACTGAATGCCTTGCTGGCATCAACATTGTGGAGAGTACTCTGGGAATTATAAAATATTAGGCAAAGAATGTGAAAAACTTCAGAATAAGAATTCAAATTTATTAAGCATGTACTGAGCATATACTAAACAGTAAGCACTGTACTAGTTGTGGAGTACATGGATGACTAAGGCATGGTGCTAATCATGGAGGAAATAATGGCATGGCTGAGGATCTAAATATAATGCAATAGGAAGCTGTCACAGGAATAGCGAAGAGGAAAAATTAGATACGGGAGGAATTTCCCAGGAAAAGTCGACCAGTCTCAGTGACTCGACATCAGTTTCTCAACCTTAAAGCTCACGTTCTCATTTAATTTCATTTGAAAATTCCTGAAGTATGAAATAATATAACAAAAATTAAAGCAATGGCAATTTTAAAGTGGCCTTACTCAGATTATACACACACTGCCTGAGATTTTGGTATGCCTTCCGTAGGATTATGCCTTTTGCTCAAGAATCGTTGCACTAGATTTAGACTAGATTTGAATAGATAAAGAAAATAAATGAAGATATAGAGTGTGCTTAAGCTTAAACTAAACTTCTATGCTAAAGTGGATCTCTACTCATCTGTATCACCTTGCCTCAAAACCATAGCCTGAAGAGCTTTTTTTTGTGCCAAAACTGAGAGGATGGGCTGCGGGCAAATATTTAACAAGTAGGGCTCCCTGCCATTACAATGTCTTTTTGCTGTGGTAACCCTCCTACCTACAATGGTTCCTGCAGCATGCTAGGTACTCAATAACTACTTGTTATTGAACAGATAAATTACCATCAACCCTATTTGCAAACCTGACATGTTAACCACAACAGGGAGGCTTTTCCTGGCCACCTATACAGGCAGAGCAGCTTTTAGGGGACTATTAAACACATGTTCCACCCTAGCTCTGGTCAAGATGATTATTTGTTTCCTATTGCTGCTATAACAAATAACCCCAAACTTAGTGGCTTAAGACAACATATATTTATTCTCTTTCAGCTCTGGAGGTCTGAAGTCCAAACTGAATCTTATGGAGCTAAAACTAAGGTGTCTCCATGGCTGGTTACTTCTGGAGGCTTCAGAAGAGAATCTGTTCTACACCTTTTCCAGCTTCTACAGGATGCCGGCATTCCTTGGCTCATGGTCACATCACTCTAACCTCTGCTCGTGTTGTCTCATCGTCTTCTCTTCTGGCTCTGACTCCTCCCGCATCCTTCTTACCAGGACCCTTGTGATTATACTGGACCTGCCTGGATAATCAAGGATAACCTCCCCATCTCAAGATTCTCAACTTAAGCACATCTGCAAACTACTTTTTGCTACGTAAGTTAACATATTCACAAGTTCAGGGTTCTAGGACATGGAATCTTTGTGGGACATTATTCTGTCTACCACAGTAGGTGAACATAAGTTGTCCCTTGTAGGCTATCTTGAGGTGAAGTTTAACCAAATCCTCCTGTATCTGAGAGAGGATATTGCCTTTGAGAGGGGAAGAAAGCAGAGAAGCTGTGCTGTTAGGTCACTTAAGTCTCCTAAAGATGATACTTCATCTCACCCATCATGCCCAAAAATCTCTAACTGAGGGATCTGCAGGCTAATTTCCAATTTTATTTTTGCATTTTTCTCTAATTCTGAACGTTCCTGAGAAATGCCATTTAATATCTAAATTGAATGTAAAGTAGTCCTGACTTCTTACAAAACAAAAATAAAAGAACTCTCAGGTTGATTAGCTGGACATTTCATCAAATCCTTTTGTTTAAATAGAATGTAAGTCAACAAGTTCTCCTGCATACAAATGTAAGAGAGTGTCTATAGTTACTTAAAAGATTACCTTGAAAATATTAGGCTCGAATGCTCATGAACTTTACTGTAACAATAGGCCACGGTTTACTTTACAAATTGCTTTGTCTGTACCATTGAGAAAGAGAACAGTGACGTCAGTCTCTGAATTATGTATTAACAGCTGACTTAAATTTAAAAAGTCACAATTAATGTGTTTCAAATAAAAGGAAACCTTCAAAAGAACTCATTTAAACTTGTTAATAATAAGAACAAAACTCAAGTTCTGCCCTTCTTGGTATTATCAGAATTTAGATTAACCTCCCCCGAGGAAGTGGTGGAAACAGGTAGAATAAATGTTCCCAAAGAAAGAATGACTCATCTGGAAGTTTATAATTAAAATCTGGGCCAGGCAGATCAAACACCCTTACCAAAGTGAGCTCAAGAGCAGAAGTTTTTTTCAGAGCAATAGACTGTATAACCTAGCCACGTAAATAGCACCTTTTCTTTAAAATATAATGAATATAATGATCTTTCGTTCACAATATCTTTAAGAATGGTCTCTATTTTGGGTTTATTTTTAGATAGAAAAAGAAACCAAATCCACTACAAAAGAAGGCAACAGATTCACTGAAGCCATCAGCTGGTCAACATTTAATAAAGGTCTACATCATTCATTAATTCAACAACTCATTATTGAGCACTTAAGATATGCCAAGCAGTGTTCCAGGTGCTAGAGATGTAAAGACAAACAAGACAAGAAAAGGACTCATCCGCATGGAGCTTACTCTGAGTGGGGATTCTGACAATAATACTTACATAGCAATTAATACCTAAATTACAAGTTAATACTTAACTGTCTCATGAGAAATTGTTACATGTACAATGTTTCATGTACATTGAAAAAAATTAAAGCAAACTAAGCGATTAGGTTGTGATGAATGAGTTGAGGTATTTTAGATAGAGTAGTGTGGAAAGACATTTCCGAGGAAGTGACATATGTTCAGAGACCTGAAAGAAGTGACCCCACCAGCCATGTGAAGATCAGAAGAAAGTACATTCCAGGCAGAGGGGACAACAGGCTAAAGCAAGCTCCTGATGTAGGAAGGAGTTTGATGTGCTCAAGAAAGAGTGAAGCCAATGTGGCCAGCCAGAGTGAGCAAGAAGGAGAGTGGTAGGAGGAGATAAGGTCTGTGTAGCCTGGGGCCATGAACTTGAAATTTATTCTGAAGACAATGGAAAACCTTTGGAGTCTTTTCAGCAGAGCAATAACATAATTGATTTATGGTGTCAAAAATTCATTCTAGTTGCTGTGTGGTGGATAATGTAGGACCCAAGAGTAGAAGCAAAGAGACATGGTAAAGGCTGTTCCAGGTGAGAGACATTAGTTACTTGAACTAGGAGGTGGTATTGGAGAGTGAAGAGGGATTGAAGTTCCAAGAGCAGCTCCTCCATGATTCTGATGGAACTCTTTTCCTGGGGAAACTTAAAAAAGGAAAGTTAATGGGACCAACTATAGCCCCTTTGCTGGTCTCAAAGCCACAGCCAATGCTCATTGTCTCCTTCCTCTTCTGTCTCTTCCAGATACTGCTCACCCTCAGCTATCACTTCTGCTGACCTGGGTGGCTTACCTGTTGATGTGACCTCAACTCTCATCCCTGAGTTATCTGAGCCCTGGGCCTCATGCTCTTCTCAGGTCAAATTGCAGCACATATCCATTTACCACCAAAATTAGGCAAGGGATGTCCAAATCGATCACCTGAGTGCCAAACACATCCCTCCCTGCCCCTATTGTGTACCAACAGCTGTCCCTGTCCCCGATGATTGTGGTCAATTATCTCTGCCATGATGGTAACTCCTCCTCTTGCCTGTTGGTCTCTTGGCCTGAGGATTCTGAAGTGTCTGGGTAACAGCGTAGCTTTAAGTTTAGTGGGATGCATGGTGTGTCGCCTGCTTGAAACACTCCCCTGTTGGGAACCAAGACCTTTAAATTCACAGAACCCCAGAGACTCACGGAATGGAAGCACAGATTCTCCAAAAGGATAACAGACAGTGATGGTTCCCAACCTCATGAATTCTATCCACTGTGGACACACCACCATTTAACAATCATTGATTTAGAGTGTATACTGTATCCTGAATGACTAAGTTGGTGGGGGCACCAACCTGGTGCCTCAGCTGTGCCTTCAACAAGCTGCCTATCACTCTCTCAGCCTGACACCTTCTAGAGGGTGTAGTATGGGATACAATCACTAGATCTCAAGGTCATGTGCCCACTGTCTCACTTCCTTTGCTGTAAAGCGGGTATAGGAGTGAGTGGAGGGAGAGGCACTGAGACATCAATGGTAGATAACATGGGGCTCCTAGGGTTCTGGACCACCTGCTTGTGCCTTCTAGCCGTGCGTGTGCCTGATCCCAGATGTACCACTTTCACAACCTTATAAAAAGCTGAGAGCTATCCATCAGCAGCACTCCCAGCAGCAAGAAAAAGTAGTCCTTCATTCTAAAGGGGAGAACTGGGACATATATTACAACCTCCACTGTATGCTCCAAAGATTTCACATGCTAATTAGATCTTTCCTTGTTATTCCTGGCACAAAGATTAATATTATTATCCTTTTTCAGAGTAGGGAATGGAGATACAGAAGAAAGTGTCCTCTTCTACGGAACTAACATATTTCTTCTCTGTGGTTCTACAAACGAAGCCACAGAACTCTACAGAATAAACAATCCTTCTTCCATCTGACAACTATTTCATTTCCTCTAAATCCTTTCTCCTCTAGGTTGCACGTTTCCAGTTCTTTTAACTGTACGTGTTTCCCAGACCATTCACTCTTCCCTGCACAAACTCAAGTTCATCAATGTCCCTCCTAAAGTTTGAAGTTGTTTCTCACGAGTACATATAAAGCAAAGACTCCTTAATTCTATATTTTCAGCTATGTCGAAATGAAGTCTAAAACTATGTAACTTTTACTCCCAATTAAATTTCCTGTTCTTAGATTTGATGTCCTATTCCAGACTATGAAGGTATTTTAAACCCTGGTCCATGATCCAAACTATTATTCAGCTAAATGACCTATAAAGAGCACTCTGCTAGTGTGAGATATGTTTTCAAATCTTGACTTGTACCACTCGTTAGCTCTACTCTCTGTACAGGAGGCTTTATAATATTGTTAAATCACTGGAATTCTAGTAAGACTGTGGAATTAAAGCCTTCAGCAAACTTTAGTATCACGCTAATTTTAGTTTATTTGTACCAAATGTTAGCAACTGTCAACGATGCTCTTTAGTTTTAGTAAGTTACTTTTAATTATTAAAAAAAAAATAGAAGTCCAAGAACTTTCGGACCACTTACCTGTAAGAAAAAATGAAACAACTTGCATGTCTGGATCCATTTTAAGCCCTTCAGATGAGCGTCCACAGCCCACTGGTAGACCTTGAAATACATGTTGAGAGGCATCCTTCTATGACTGACTTCGTTCTATTAATCCATGTTTTGAATGTGCTTGACTTGTCACACAGCCCACGGTTTTTCATTTCATTCAGAATAGTATCATAAAATGTTCCTTGCTTCCTTCTCTTCATCTCTGACCAGAAAGAGTTGTTCTTGGTTCATGTCTGGATTTGAGAGGCAACTGGGGTAGCCAAAGAGAAAAAGGACATGAGCCCTCCTGCCTACCTACTGAAGGCTGTGACACCACTGTGTGCTCCTGCCTGCCCGTTCTAGTGGGTGTGACAAATGCCTTCAATTCTGAATATTTACTATCTCAAACACTATCACTAAAGAAATAGGTTGATGAATCACACAAACATTATTCCATTAAAGTTTTAATGATGCTAAGATGAATATCTAAACAGATGGTATAATGGCTGATTTCTCCTATACTCTTTTTTTTAATATAAGCCACTATTTCTCCAAAAATTACAGTCTACCTCATGTAACTTCCTCAACCAGCCTTTGCCCAACATAAGCCTTAGTTAAAAACCTTTTCACTGTTGGTCTTGGAGATATATAGGTGAACCACTGATCCTGAGCCTACACATTCATAATGATGATGTTCAGTCATTCCACAGATTAGATAGGTTTGGAAATCTCAGGAAAATTGGCAGCCTCTATAATCTCTCTAAATTGGATTTTAGTGTTCAGAGAATACATATAAATACACCTAAAACTGGAATATGTGCATCTGTATCTATATTATGTATATGTGTGAATATTATGTATTCACCAAGTATATATGTGTATATATTATGTGTATGTATTGTGTATATATATATGTTATATATATAATTTCAAAATATACATATATTTACATGTGTGTGTGTATATATATATACACACATGATTTCCAAAGCCAGACTACTTTGTTTAGATTTCCTTATTTCAGAAGAGGAAATTGATACAAAAGAAAACAAAAGAAGACAGATTTTTCTTGGCCCCTTCATTGCTGATGATAAAATTCCGTAAGGAAGGAGGGTGTCAGGGGTTCCCACTGCCCTCTTTTGCTTCTTGCTCTTGTCTTGAAATAAATCCTGACACTACCACCACGATTTTTGTAATTAAATTGCTTTCCCCAAAGCAGATGTTCTCCAGGAGCATATTCCCTTACAGCATACTCATATTCTGGGCTCATTTGTCTTATTAACTCGTATCTAAGAGAACACATGGAAGTGACATGGTCAAAAAGAAATTGGATACACAGAGAAAGAGTTTAATTGTTGCTATTAAACTAAATTATTAAACTGCAAGTCATCTGAAATAGCCAAAAGACTGAAAAAGACATAAATTAGCCACCACCCACATATTTTATTTCATGACCATTTTTTGCTGTTTTAGTATTTTGCTCAGTTTGAATTATGAAAGAATTAATTAGTTTCACTTTTAAAGCAATGTTATTATAAACATGTACTCAAGCTGAATAACATTCTGAAAATATATTTTATGTATTAAAATACATATTTTTAAGGCAACTCTTAATTTAATCCAGGCAGTGAAAGCTCCTTTCCTGTATACCTAAATGGTTTTAGTATATCCAGTGAAATTATTTCTCGGAAGTCTTTCTATTAGGTTTTAAAAATGGTTTTTCCTTTTAGATTTTAAAAAGCTAAAATTGTGACCAAAAATACAAGAATACTTTTAAGTATAAATTAGCTTAACGTGAGAGTTAAATAGAAAAACTGAGAAGCCTTAAAATATTTTTGAGCTTGGGATATCTGAAATTAACACACTTTGCTCTTGATAGTTGGAGAGAAATGGTTTATTGAATGTGTAGTTAGATTTAAAAATGTACCTTGGCCATTTTAGTTCTATCTAGAAATTTGAAATAAAGGCAATACATAATAAAAATATAAAAGATTCAAAGAAATTTCATATAGTAAAACTATCTTATATTCCTATGTGACTTCAATTAACTAAAGAAAGAGCAGTCTACATTTCGATCCAAACACCACTGAAAGTTTTACGATTCACTTGGATTTACTAATGTTGAAAATGGCTTTATTTTTCCTTTGAATCATTTCCAAGTTACTGTTAACTAATATATATTTTAAAGTTATTGATTTTTATGACAAAGACTTTCTCCATCTGGAAAATAAAGTATACGCTACTGTCATATTCAAGGACGAATATACAAGATTTGAGTTTTGCAAAGCAATAACATATGGGATTTTTAAAGCAGTCTGGTGTGGAGGCTGGAAGAAAGGAGGGAGGAGTTTATCTGACTGTGGGAGCAATGCACAAGGTTGCACATGATCTGCTTTAAGGTGATCGCTTATGTCCAAACCAATATTCAATACCACTCTATGGATATTTTGCACTAGAAGAAAAAGAATCAACCTTCTAATGACCTTGTGGGTGCAGAGAACCCACTCCCAACTCTGAGAAGTCTCAGAGTGGTTTGAACTGAGTAGTCTATTCTTTGCAGAGTTTACTATAATGTTGTGCCTTACTTATTGACAAAAGTTTATTCCCCTTTTATTTCTTTCTTTATTTATTTATTATTTTTTTTTTTTGGTGAGGAAGATTGGCCCTGAGCTGACATCCTTTGCCAATCTTCCTCTTTTTGCTTGAGGAAGATTGTCCCTGAGCTAACATCTGTGCCCATCTTCCTCTATTTTGTATGTGGGACGCCACCACAGCATGGCTTGATGAGCAGTGTGTATGTCCACACCCAGGATACAAACCTGCGAACCCCAGGCCGCTGAAGCAGAGCGCATCAACTTAACTACTATGCCACCGGGCCAGCCCTGACAAAAGTTTATTTTCCTTTTTTAATTTATCTAACATTAATCATCAAGTGACTTTTCCTTAAAAGTTTAAGGTTTTCATCAAAATATTTGTTTTTCTGAAGAGAAGAAGATTACCTAGAGAAAAAATTGAGTTAACTGAAAAAACTACACGTTATTAATTGCTGTGTTCTAAGATATACTCTCATTTAAGGATGTATGTGCATGTTGGATAGTGGTTTTTAAAACCATGTGTCATTCCGTAACAAGACTTACATTTTTTGCTAATATAGAAGAGGTAGCATGGTATAATGTACAGGAATGGGGAGCAGGAATCCTCGGTAGCTATTTCAGTTTTCCCATTAAATAGCTGCAGGATCTTGTAAGAGTCATTTATCCTCTCTGGGCCTCAGTTTCCTCATTTATAAAATGACGAGCACAGACTACATGATTTCTGAAATCGTTTTCAATTCTAATAATTAACCCCTCAATCCACTGTGATTCTTAAAGGCAAATTTTTAATTATTTTATAGTCCATTACACAGTGGTTTTGAAATAAAGAGAATAGATTGACTAGCATGTACCCTCATCTCCAACATGGAAGTTTGTTATGTAATTACTTCCAAAATATCATTCTCAGATCATGCTCTCTTCATATGGTGAAAAACAAGGAGTAAAAAGAAAAATAAAATATAATTACACTATCTTAATACTGGAATTTATTCAGCACACTCAACAATTTTTATGTTGTATCTTGAAGCATCTATTGCATCACTAATACTGATTATTAACAGAACTAATATTTTTTAGGAGAGAGTCTAAGAAAGACTTTGAAGAGCAAAGGAAAAAACAAGATTTGGAAAAAGTGTAGCACATGGAGGAAATATTTGAGATAGCACAGACTGAATCTGAGGAAACCAAGTCCACAAAATGCGGTCTGAATTTCCTAACACCTAATTCTCTAATCCTCAGAGATCAGACCCTCACAGGGTCTCATGTCTTTACTGGGGGCTCTATTTCTTTACTTATCTTTTGTCTTCTTACAAACTTATTTTGGAGGATTAAAATTCATGAGACGAGTAGCACTAAGCTTGGACCTATTCCAAGGCAAAGCAGTTTTGTATATATATATATATTTGTTTGTACCCCAGCACTAACTTTTTGTGTGTGTGTGAGGAAGACTAGCCCTGAGCTAACATCTGATGCCAATTCTCCTCTTTTTGCTGAGGAAGATTGGCCCTGGGCTAACATCTGTGCCCATCCTCCTCTACTTTATGTGGGACGCCGCCACAGCGTGGCTTGAAAAGCGGTGCATTGGTCCGAGCCTGGGATCTGAACCTAGGAACACTGGGCTGCCGAAGTGGAGCATACGAACTTAACTGCTACGCCACCGGGCTGCCCCCCCCAACACTAACTTTTATTGAAAGCCTTTGACTGTAATAAAACAGACCAATTTCCTCCCATGCTTAACCAAAATTATTCATTGAGTCCAGCTGATAGTTGCTAATAAAACCTTGACAAGTCCTCCATCACTTAATTCTCTAAAAAATTTTTTCTGTTTTTTTTTATGGTTTTAGTTGCCAAATAAAATTAAGTATTCTGTCACATATTGAAGCTTCATTCTATAAAATGAATACTCTCAACGATAAAATATTGTTCTCACCAATAGTAAAAATAGGAATTTAGACCAATCATTCATTTAGTTACATCCAGACTTTAGAGAGAGCTCAATAACACATAATCAGGTTATGAGAATTCTTTGAATATCTTTCTTCTTTATTGGCTTATTGATCTTGTTCAGAATTTCTCCATTTTTCCCCTTTCCAAACACAAAATGGAAGGTAAGATGTGAACTGCAAGGTAAATAATAGCAGAATGCAATACAGAGAGTTACAAGTATAAAAAATGCATCAGAAGTGTCCATGACTAAAAGCTTTGATTTTTCTCTCCTCATCTCAAATATTTTTCTCAGGTATTCTTTCATGTTTTTGTCTCCATGTGACCAACCACTGAAAATTTAATTGAGAATTTGTAAATATTCCCCAGTCCTGATAAACTCTGATAATTTGATTTTCCCACATTATTTGAAACATACTACTACTGTAATGCCAGATTCATGCAGAAAACCTTGTAACAACACAACAAGCAGATCATAAGAGGGATAAATGAGATTTTAGAGAGCACATACTAAATCAGAATGAAATTTATTTTCACAAAAAGGTCCCAATTTTCACTTAGTTTGTTTCATCGTTTACTCTTGAGAGTCTCATGAAAACACAACAAAAATCTTTAAAAAATTCCTTTCAAGAATGTTTTTCACTGAGAATAAATGTATCTTAAGACACTTAACGTCATATGCTTTTTCAAAGGGTTTTGTTCCATACACACTTGAGAATTATATTCAAAATATTTTGGTCCAGGCACCGCTGTCAGAACCTGCCCAATTAGAACTGATGGCCAGTGAAGACCCCTTGCTGCACCAAAGCCTTCATTCATCAGTGAATGGATCTGGGAGGTCGGGTGATGGGGGAGAGACTGAGGCAGTGGGGACAGGGGAACTGTTTCCCAACTTCTTTGAAAATGTTACAATGATTTAACAATTGTTCAGCTAATAACAATTTAGCTGAACCCATGTATTCTCTGCCCTGTAGTAACTGAGAGTGTATCTTTCAACACTATTCTCATAGTGTACATAATGGAAATTTAGAAATTTGGGTATTTTGTTTATTAACTCAACAAATATTTACTGAGGACATAGAAGGTGCCAGGCAGTAGGCTAGACTCAGAAGAAAACAAGACTAATAGGGCAACCCTCTGCAGAAGAAGTCACACTAATGTGGGAAATCTTGCATAAAGTCTAAGAGCTAAATTTCTTACTGACTTTCTTCTGCCCATACTGTGTTTATATTACTCTGCATCTTCCGGGAATAAAAAAGGACTGACCAAACACGATCTATCTTCTCAATCTAAAATAAAGTCAGTTTAACTCTCCTACAGAAAACTAGAAAAATTGATTTTTCAAGTCTTCTGCATTCATTCCAGACGGATCTGCTGAGTTTTGGAAAGTCCTTCTTAGATTCCTTTTCTGTTGTCTCTGTCCCACTGAAGGGCATTCTTGAAAACATTCAGCTTTGTCCAGGCACTCTGTAGTCTGCCTTCTCATGACCAGGGAAGAGAATGCATGCTCTCCCTGCAGAACATTCTAGTCTTCCCTGACCAGTTAGAGCCATAAGGCGAGTGCATTTCGCTTGAATGAAACGTTTCCTGTTTAAAGACAACTATATTAGTTCAGGTGACACTCATCCCCTGTTTTGTTCTTTTATATGATATTTGATGAAAAGTTAGGGCACTTGTACACACAACAACTTTCTGTTTGCTCCTGTTGAGATTACTTTTCTCTACGGTTATCAGGAAATCTACCAGACCACTGAGACCTGAATGCTCAGAGCTAAGACACACACTCAGGACCTACCATTCAGAAAAATATCTCAGAAAAAAATCCATTTCTTCCAAAATGCTACAAATTAAAAATAGTTCGTTGTCAGTAAGTACTTCAGGAATATATAGTATTCATTTCCATTAAAATTGTGTAGAGAATTAAGGGTTTGTCCTAAAGGTAAGATCAGTGAAGAATAAAAAAATAACTGAAGTAAACTCATCAGCTTAATTTATATGTTAATGGAGAAGATTATAACACAAATAAAGATGGGGTGTGAAACTGAGACAAATAATCAGTTAAACCTGAACAGCCTTAGGATGGAACCTGACACCTTCATGGGGAATTGGTCCACATGTCATGTAGTCTCAGCAAATATTTTTTTTTTTCTAAGTGACAATAGATACAGATTGTCTACCACCTGATTAATAGTCTGTATAGCTGCCATTGAAGCCAAAAACCACTATAGTAGCAAGATTCAGCAAAAGAGAAAGAACCCAGTTTATCTTTTCTCACCTCTCTCTTTTGTAGGTTAAGTTGAGGAAAAACCAAATGAGTTGTCTGGAGTGAATCTTGGCCCCACGATGAAAATGTGTAGCCCTTTAAATTAGTGGAAAATTCTCCTCAGTGTAAGGTGTGGGGAGGGGGACAGGGAGTGAAATAGTGTGGAGATGCAGAGACAGTCACCCACTAGGCAAAAAGCAAGAAGTTAGAATCAATCACAATCAATGGAAAAGTGTCTGAAAGTATCTTCAGTGCATATTTTGAGTCATAAAAAAATTGTATAGGATTTAGAAAATTATTTTGTTTTAGGGAACTGTGTGGCTCAAAGGAATCAGAGCAGATCCAAGGAAGAGAAACTCTCACCCACAGGCCCTCTACTCAAGATCAGAGCTATTCAGTCCAATATGCTAGTCCCTACTTGCAAGTGACGATTAAGCACTTGAAGTATAGCTGGTCCAAACAGAAATGTGCTGTAAGTATAAAAGACACAATGGATTTCATAAACTTAGTACAAAAAAAAGTAAGATATTTTATTAACAATATTTATATTGATTATATGTTGTAATGATAATATTTTAGATACTTGAGTTAAATAAAAAATATTATTAAAATTAATTTCATCTGTTCTTTTTCTTTTTTTTACTTTTTAAAATGTGGCCAGTAGAAAATTTAAAATTACATGTGTGGCTCACATTTGTCCCTCACGTTATATTTCTATTAGATAGCAGTGGTCTGCATTAGCTCGTTACGGCCCAGAGGGAGTTAATTAATTGATAGCTGCTTACTGAAGAGATAGTGGTGGTTAACAGAGGACTTACCAGACTGTGTCAAGAGTCTCTAAGCAGGCAGTGATTTCTTCCTGAATAGTAGAGACATTTACTTTAAATCTTTGGAATTCACTCTGGCTTTGGAGCAGACAGCGTTAAAAATCAGCACATCTAACTTCTACTAGTCTCTCAGGGCAATATCAGATGACAGATCTGGATTGAGTTAATGGAGGAGACCAAAATCATTCTTAGCACTAGTCTTGTGAAGAACAAATGCCCATCCTTTAAGAATGAAGATTCCAAACTTAAATTGTATTTGAGGGAACTAGTAGAGAGAGTTAAATATTTAAAGGGAGTGAGGAGAGCAGGGGAGATGATTGGATTAGAACCAAAGTTGTGTGAAAGAGAGGGAACTCATTCTTCCCAAAGGCCTGCCTTCATGTGAGGCTGGCACATTCCAGATCCCAGTCCTCTGGGATCTGGAATCAAGACAGGTTGTCCTTTGGGAGTAGGGTGGAACTTTGGGACTGGGAGAGTAGGGGTGAGGAGTGGGCTCTGGCTCCACAACACTTTTCTCTCTCTATTTTCTCTTTGATTCCCATTCCACACTCTTATGGAAATTTCTTTACAAGTAAAAGAAACATTCTTGGCTATTAGCCATAAAGCACAGAAACAAGTTACCTCCTACACTGGAAATAAACCTGACTTATGGGAGGAATACAAGAATGACACTAAGTTTGTTCTTCCTTCTTGGAATTGTTAGAAAAGTGCCTTAGAGAACAGTGACTTTTCCCTGACCCCTGTCCACACTATCCTCCAGTTGTTTTCAGTTAGCTTCACCTGTATTCCTGTTGTCAAATTATATTGGAATTGACACTAACCAGAGAGAGTGAGCAAAGGCAGTTGAGTTTGAGAAAACTAATTGTTCCAAGTCCTTCGCCCTACTTTCGGTGTTGTATACATGTCCTTTCATTGAGTAGCTTGCCCTTGCTCTCTCCATTCCTGTGGACACCATGGTGGGAAACTATTCTGCAGGGACTTTGGACTTTTGGTCTTGCTCAGCTGTCTCAGTCAGCGACTTCTTGGACTTGGTTATTTACCGGGCCATTCAGCTATTTCTGCTCTGATGCTTGCATTTGGTCTCCTCTGTTTTTCTTAGCCTGCTTCTTTATTTTTTTCCCTCAAATCATTGCCACCCATATATCTAGATAGTGAGATTAAATTGATAATGTAGCCTCCTTTTGCTAATGGAAAAATAGGGCTGTGTGTTGAACATTTAATTTTCACTTCTCCTTGTCAAATAGGAAACATAGATCTTCCACACACCTGTTGTATCTGTACAAACATGAAGTTTATTATTAATTATAGAGCTTAAGACTTTAGCTTATGCTTCAGGACTTCAAAGCCATGATTCCTGCTTCATCTGAAGTTATAAATATTTAAACTTTGGCAATGAATCTTAAAGAAAACAGAATGATTTATTCTCTGAGAAGAGGCCACTGTTAAGAAGTTTGGCATGAAGCATTTTTCTCAACATTTGTAAGACAAGCCAACTTCTCAGCTCATGCACATTACTGGGATGAATGACATAGGGCTATTGTGACTCTGCATAAAAATATTACTAACCTCATAGATCTTAGGGAAGCAGGCCTATGAAGCAGTGAAATAAATATACTAACAACATCCAAAATTAAAGACAGATAGAGCCTAGAGAAATGTTTCTGTCAACGTGCTATATGATTTACCACTGGAAACAGTTCCCAAATCTGGAAAAAATATTTTAAATCTGCACTTGAGGTAAACTGAGGGTGTATTTAAATTGCTTTATTATTAGAGCAGACCCATGACATTTTCATATTTTGAGACTACAACTATAGTGTTGTATAATATACACACCACCATAAAATACATGCACAAAAATAAAAATGGAACAACAATGCCAGATGGAAATGTGGGTGTGTGTGGCCTGTAAGGCTCACTAGCTAGTGGAGTGATTAATGTCCTGACTACCAGTCTCCAAAGACTAGACTCAACACAATTACTATATTCTATGGATCTTTAGGATCACTCACAAATAATGTTAAAATGTTAAATCCACAATTAAAATAAGCATAAAAATAATTTGCCATTTTTGAAGAATTACTCCAATATGAGATATAAGGGAAGGCAACATCTTGGTTGTGGGTCAGGCTGGCAGAGAGAAGTATCATCCAGCACCCCATCACACTTTACTACTACCCCTCACGATATCAGTTGACACCATGGACCAGCTCTTTGAAGCTATGAATGATTAGAACATGGACCCCCAGGTCTTTTCACACAACATTGGGACTCACTGTAGGGAGGATCATTTACTATATTTATGACCTAAGTGATATTCCAGTTCACTGTTGGGAATGGGAGTGCTAGTGTAATCTCCAGAGAAGTATGGAGTTCCTGATGGGGGTTTCAAAAAAGTACAAATTTAATTCACTGTAAGCTCTCTGCAAAGGTTTTTAAATGCCAAAAAATATTCAACTTGTCCTAGTTGATTTTAAGTTTTAAGCCTCTATAATGGGAGGAGGGGTTACAAACCCAAATATCTAAAGGCCCAAAGTAAAACAATACAGATTAACAGGAACATATTAGACTAGAGAACTGAGGTTGCATCAAGAGAGTAGCCTCCCACCAGCTCCAAGGGATTATTGCCAAGGGTTGTCCAATCTACTAGAATCCAAGAGAAGTCAAAACTCTAGATTTTTAATGAAATTTCTCTATTATCAAAATATTTTGTTGTCCGAGAAAAACACATCTGTTACTTGTGCACGATCTCTCTCAAGCCCATTGGCTCCCAGTTTCCAAATAGGTCTAAAGATTCTTAGAATTATTAATCTTCTACTTTCTCTCTTTGGTTTATTAAAGCATTCAAAAGTGATACTCCCTTAATCCCCAGGAACTCAGATCATGAACTTTGTATTGAGAGGAAAACTCACTTTTAGATTCTTCTTCCTCAAGGGCTACAGCCACTCTCTTCTGCAGGACCTAAACTTGCAATGGCGGACTTGAATGAGTTACAAAACAAGGGGTGGCAAAACCTCATTTAACTCAGAAGGTGTTTATGAAATAATTTCTATGTGCTGGGCAGAAAGCAAGTCTGTATGAAGAGAGTGGAGAAATATAATTTGGTTTGTACATTAAGGGAGCTCACAATTCATATAATCATTATGGAATTAAAATGCTCACAGTATTATTGTCAAATATATAATGCAAATTGTCACAAAAATAGGTGAAAACTAATTTGTTTTCTGATTTAGCAAACATCCTGACAATTTAATTGAATTTGTGTCTTTTTCCCTCTCATTTGCCTATTAGCTCATAGAAGTTATACATGAATAGTGGAAAAACCCAAAACCTTTACTGCAAGGTTAAAGAGGAGAGTAAGGGCTGGAGAGAAAAATGAACCCAAGTAATTACCTCATTTATACACACAGAGACTCATTAAAGTCTCATTGCCTTTACTGCAAGATGAAAACAAAGATGTGATTGATTCATTCAGATGTTAGTTTTTGCTAATTATTACAAGCCATTGTTCAGCACCGAAATAACCGACTCTTTCTGAATTGCTAGGTCTCTTCAACTGTGTGCTTTACTTTGAATGAAAATACCTGCTTTCTTCATTACAACTTCTGAATAATTCCTGGGAAAATGTTGAAACCGAGTCTCTGATTAGATAATGTTAGTCCTAACTATTAAACAAAGTCAAATTTCACACTTAATGAATATTTAATTATTTAGAGGTTCCAATGATGTGTTCTCAGAAAAAGACCAAATGCAGAAGCTTCCAGATAACCAAAAAATGCATTTGCCATTTGTCTATAAAAACACTCACTCACTGAAACATTGTCAGTGTGCTTAGGTATTTTCCTTATCTATCTCTGGTAGAGGCCTTAAAATAGCCAGACCTGCAATGTTCCATGGCTCAAATTATTTGCTGTTATAATGATGATCGTATATGGAATTGTTTGACTTGGGTTCAGAATTAAGCAGTAATTTTTAAAATACCCACTACCTCATTAGCATATTCCTAAAGATTTTGACAGGAAGCTAAAGAGACAAGAGGATACCAAGGTATCTTCTCTCATGACTGTATTAACCCTGGTGAAAGAAAATTTAAGTATAACAGTTAGTGAAATGTAAATTCCATGAGAGATTTCAAACGCATAAAAACAATAAATCAAGTATAATCTTTTCAAAGAAATCTCTTATTTAGCATAAAAGAAATTTTTTCAGTCATTTGATACAATGGAATCAATTGTGTTAGAACCAAAATTGTGAAGTATATGACAGAGAAAATATTTATGAAGGCATATGAACACTCAATTTCCTGCGTTTCCTTTGATGTTAAGACTAAAAGACCTTCACAGTGTAGGTCAAGTGGTTAGAGTGTTCTAGAACATCAGTGAGGGAGCTGGGGCAGAAAAGAGGAAGAGGTGGACATTGGAGCATCCTCTGGTGCTTCTCATCACCCGGAGGGCACCTGGTCTCGAGTCAACTTCCGGGCACTGTGGGCAGCAGCGCAGGCAGAGGACAAAGCAGCTCTCTTACATTAAAGAGCCCTGGGTCAAATGACTGACCTGGTAACAGTTAACAGAATTTCCTCTGTGTGACTCTGTAGTTCCAATCTCCAGGTTTCTTAAGCCAAAAAGTCTCTGAACAGTTGCAGTCCCCAAAGGGTTTTCTAAGGCTGGGCCTCTTATACAAATTGTGTTTGGTCAGAATAATTTTCCTCTTTTCTATCATTTGTGTACAGTGATAGTTGGAATGACCTGGAGACTTGAGTGTTTTCTTACCCGACACCCTCTGCAGAGGGGAACCTAGGGAAAAAGAGGACTCAATGAATGACTCCACAAACTACCAAATTTTGCCTCGAAAACTGTATTCAATGTGGTAGCAACACATTCCAAAATCAAGGTGACAGAAATGTAGAACAGTCTCTCACATTTTGATATTATCGCCCATAAATGTATGCTTCAGACCACGCCAATTTTTCCCCCAAAGTTTGGTTGCTGTCATTTCAGAGCACCCTAATGATGCTGATTTAAAATCAGTTTCCTATTTTAAATTGTGGTTGCCCTTTGACATAAAAATAAATGTAACCTACAGGAACGTTAATCAACTAGTTGGCAGACATGAAGAGCTTCCTGGCTTAAAACAGTGGTCTTTCAACATTGGCCTAGGTAAGACTCATGAAAAAAACTGGGAAAATGCTGATTATCAGGCCCATTCATAGAAATTCTAATTCAATAGGTTTTGGCTGGGGCTCAGATATCTTTCAACAATGAAACCCAGGTAATTTTAATGTAGGTGGGCCATGGATCTCTCAAAAACACTGGTTTAGAGAATGTGTTCTCAGAGGCTAAGTGAGCAATTAGAGCCCTATCAATGTGTAACCTTGACAAACCATATACATATGAGCCAAAAAACCTCAAGTTCTGTCCCTATGAATCTTCACCCAGCAACTCATAGGTCGGCAGGGGACAAGAAATAATATTCCATAGACTAGGTTAAGGAATTTACTCAAAGTGACTTAACAAATCTGTTTGAACAGCCTTGGGAACTAGAGCCTCCAGTCTCTTGTGCCCTATACTCTGTACAAGATCTGCATTTCCGCAGTTAGGGAACACATGTTGCATTTCAAGCTATCAGTTCCTCTGAGATATTATATGGTATTTCTATTACATCTATTACATAGATACAAATATCACATGTGAAATATCTCAAACAATAATCCAATTTGGAAATGTTACTGTTGTATAGGCAATGTCTTCACTTGCCGCAGCGGCTTCTGCATCCACTGCTTACTCTTCAACCCTCTAAAATCTGCACTCCTCCTACCACTTCATTAAACCTGCTCTCAGCAAGGTCACTCACAATTTTCTTGTTGCAAAATCCAAAAAACAGCATTTGGGTCAAGGTTATGGAACAAACATAATTTTCTATCTCACTTCCTGCAACATAATTCTTGAGATGACAAAAGATTTTTAATAAAGAATAAATCTACAACTTCATTAAGAAACAAGAAAGGGTGAAACAAGTAAGTTGGAAAATTTGAGAAAGTCCTGAAAGATTAACAGCAAATTGATAGGATTGAAGGAGAACAAGAATGGCGAAACGGGGGCCAAAACACCACGCAGAAAAAAAAACTACCAGAGGTTTCAATGATATTTCAAAATAAGGAATTAAAAAGATATGCCAAGAGAGAATATCCAGGAAGATATTCCTTTGCCTCTATTGTTCCACTCTTCCACTAAGCTGAGCAGCACTGTGTGTATATATAGGCTAATACCAAAAATAGCTCTCTAAAACAAGTAGGTAAACTTCTTAGGGAAGTCTTCTTTTAAGAATAATGTGACCTAGCACAAGAAAAAAAAATTGTAACTATGTGTGGTGATAGATGTTAACTAGACTTATTGTGGTGATCATTTTACAATATACACAAATACTAAATCATTATATACACCTGTACACCTGAAATTAATATAATGTTACATGACAATTGTATCTCAATAAAGAAAAGATTAATGGGGCCTAATTTATATTATTATTGAGATAATAACAAAATCAACAAAAACCACTAACACTAATAAAATACCTACTAAGTGCCAGGCCTGTTCAAAGCAGCTTGCAAGTAATGACTCATTTAATCTTCACAATAACTCTACAAGGTGGATTCTGCTACTTTCCCCATTTCAATGAGAAACAGAGACATCAGGTGATTTGCCCAAGGCCACACAGCTAATGCATGGAGTGGATACAAGCTCAGGGAGCTGTTGAAGTCTGTGTATTTCACCAGTATGCAACTCCAGGTCTTGAAAGCAATCAGAGAAGGGAAAAAAGGCAAGCAGCTAGACCCAGGAGGAAAGTATGTGAGATGCTGTATAGCGTGGACCTTTTTATTTTGAAAATTGGGTGAGATAGTGTTGGGTCCAGTTATACATCCAGAATAGCTGAAAAAATTCATACTCACTACCTATCCCAATCAACCTAGTCCCCCATGTAAAAATACAGACAATAAGGGACAACAGATATTTGAGAAAAAACAAAGTGAAAACCAAAGATCAACAAAAAGAATATCTGACCCTGAGGAAGAAGAAATACTATAGAGAACAGAGAATTTTAAAATATTCTTGGGCTGACCCCATGGCTTAGCGGTTAAGTGCACGTGCTCCGCTGCTGGCGGCCTGGGTTCGGAACCCTGGGCGCACACCGACGCACCGCTTCTCTGGCCACGCTGAGGCTGCGTCCCACATACAACAACTAGAAGGCTGTGCAACTATGACATACAACTATCTACTGGGGCTTTGGAGGAAAAAAATAAAATAATGAAAAAATATATATATATATTCTTAATAGTACCCTCAGGGATACAAAAATAAAAATAAAAGTCTGCTAATTAAAAAAAGCAATCAGAGAAGAAGAAGTTCTTGGAAATTAAATATATGATTACTGAAATTAAAAAATCCAGTTCATGGACCAAATTCTAGAATAGACATACCTGAAGAATAGATTAATAATCTAGAAGATACATTTAAGAAAGTCTCCTAAAACATAGAGCAAAAAGACAAAGAACTTGAAGAACTAAAGGACATGGAGAATTAATATAAGTTCACCATCTATTTAAAGAAATTTCACAAAGATAAAACCAAGACAATAAAATAAGAAATAATAAAAGAAAGTTTCTCTAGGTTAAATAAAAGCACAAAACTCAGATTGAAAATGGCCCGTCGAATGCTGAATAGTAAAATAAATTCTAGTGATGGAGGAAAAAACAATGATGATAATAAAATAAACTTCAAGTACACTGGAATAAATCCAAAAATCTACTATGCAAGATAAAATAAATAATGTTGAAGGAAATAAAAGTAGCCCTACATAGATAGGAAATTCCACTGTCTGAAGGCATTGACTCTCCTAAAATTGTTCTACAATTCAATGCAATGCCAATAAAAATCCTGGTAGGAACATGTACAAAACTTCAAAAGATGGTGATAGAATTCATATAGAAGAATAAAGAACCAAGCATAACTAAGATAATTTCGAAGAAGAATAATTTGCCTATCAGCTATCAAGACTTAATACACAACCAGACTAAGTAGGACCGTACAATGTTGGCACAGAAGTGGATGACCAATGGAGCAGAATAGAGGACCAGACTGTGGAAACTTGGCACACTAAAGAAGTGGGACAACATCATTGGGGAAAAGAGACTAGTCAATAAGTTTTTCTAGGACAAATGATTTTCTATAGTGAACAAAATAATGATCCCTGTCTCACACAATACAGAAAATTAATTTTAGATTGATAAAAACAAAAATGTGTCAAGTGAACTTGAAGGCTTTTAGAAGGTAACATATTGGAAGATCTCTGTGATACAGTAAAGTTGACCTGACAAAGATGTGTTTTGACCAAGCAATTTCATTTCTAGGTACGAACCTGGAATTATTGGCGCCCATATAACCAAGGAGACATGTACAAAAAATGCTCACTTTACAATTTCTTGAGATGGTGAAAAACTAGGAAAAAAATCTAAAATAAATAAATATAAGTGAAGTATATACATACCTATATGAAAAATGAAAAAAGAAAGATAAATAACATTAACTATACGAAATTATATACTGTGCATACAAATGTTTTAAACAGCGTCAAGAAAAAAACGCAGATTGATATATATAATATTATTCCATATATATAAAGTTTCAAAACATTCATCACTTCATATTATTTATGTAAATATAAGCATATAATGAAAATATAAAATCATGCATAAAAAAGAAACAAACCAACTTCAGGAGAGTGGCTGCCTCTGAGGAGGGTGAGATATGAATGGGACCAGAAAGAGCTATACGGGGCCTTCAATTAAATCTGTAATGCTTTATTGTATCTGTAAATATAATTGATGTTATATATTATTCTCTGTACTTTTATGTATGTTTATATCATTCCATGAGAAATTTAGCTATTAAGACAAAAGACACTGAACTTAATCAAAGTGAGCATGTAATATGTTTTCTCATAGCAAACAAGTCAACTTCTCTAGCACCTGGGAATGTCTCAGCAGGAAATGTCTAATAGCAATTGCTCACACAAATGCTTTAATATGCCCTGAATGAGAGTATAACCTCCTATAATGATTATGAGTAAGCGCTTTATATTCCCAGGGCCTCCTGGGAATGACAAAGGAAATTCAACTGGAAAGCCCCATCCAACTGTAAGGTCCCAGTTCTCCGAGACTATCTGCTACTCTGAGCAGTAGTGGGGAGCAATTCTCACACTCTCAGAAAGGATTTAGACCATCTTTGGTCCTGTATTTGGATTAATTAATGAGACAATTGAAAACCCTACTCCAGGGACCATAGATAAGTGAAGAATGTGGGAATGGGAGAAGGCAGAGTTCTTCTTGAAGTTTGATACATTTCTCTTCTAATAATAGTAAATGTGATGGAGTCATTATCATCCGTAGACACAGACAGTATTAAGAACACACAACCAAGGTCCCAAATGATGGGTGAACACCATAGATGGGGTTGTGAGATCCAGTAAAGCCCAGGACAGCCCAGGATTAGATCTTTAAAGGGGCTGCACAGAATCTATGGATAAGGAACCTCAAGGACCTGATGATTAGCCGTCTTTAGAACTGACTTCCTCCATAGAACAGCTCTGCTCTTGCCAATCAATGAATAACCATGCTAAGGGTCCCAGAGAAACCTAAGTGTGGAACTCACAAACACACATCTATGGAAGGACATTTGCTGCTGTTCTTGTATATCAGTTTGGATTTGAAATAATGCTTTATTCTCTTTATATGTAAAATACAACCCTTAACTTTTACATAGCACCTTCAAATACATGATTTCATTTAATTCTTACAGCTTCTCAGTGTGGTTGGTTGTGTGCTATGGGGAAAAGTCACAAAGATTGGTAAGGGGCAGGAATGGAGGTTCTACGATAAGGTACAGAAACAGAATTTTCAGGGGCTGGGATGTTTGACCCTTGGCTTCGGGTCAAGATCTCAGGTACCATGATTCCTTTCTAATAGTCATCCCAGAAAATGGCCTGTCTTGTCTCCCTGTCCACACTACAGTGTTGTTTCAAAACTTAACTCAGGAATTAATTATTCATTTGATATAGAAGAAAATAATCTCCCAACATTTCCCAAATTCTCTTGTAAAAGAAGCAAACAGTCAGCCCTACTGAGGTTTTCTAATTATTTTACATTGAAAGGATGAGAAGGCTTCTATCTCAATTCTTATTTCTCTTATTTCAATCCCACTGAGCAGTACTTCCAGGGGAGCAGGCCTACTGGGCTGGCTGCCTCAGGATCATCTGTGGTGCTCACTAGAATAAAGATGGATGGACCCCAGCACTAGGGATTCTGACTTGGTAGGTAGGAGATGGAGCCCTAGAATCTAAATTGTTTTTCCAAAGTTCCATAGGTAATTCCTAGGTATAGTTAATTTGGGGAGTCAACAATGTTTAAATGCTTAAAGTGGGGGTTTAAGGTACACATAGGACTGGACATTCACTTATATTTCAAAAGGGTTTATCATAAAAATTTTGCCAGGGGCTTCCCAATGAAGGGACTTGAAAAATGATACAAGCTTCACACATTTTTATTTTGACATTCAATATTATATTATAAACAGTGTGCTAGAGCTGGCTTGTACAGCTTTGTGAGGCCAAGTGTTAAGTTTTCAGGAATTTTGACATTCAGTTGTTAAACTACTGGTAGCTTTAAGTCAGCTATGGTAGAAATATTCATACTATGGAAATCAGAAAATGCTACAAATCAGGGGATTTTCCCCCTGGGTTACAAATTTACCAATCACTCCTCTGGTTGTAGAGGATGTAAAAAAGAGTGTATTATAAATATTAATATTTTATACAGTACTGTTTCTTCACTCTTTCAAATGTATCCAATTGAATCTAATACCCAGAATATTTGATACCCACCATTATCCACTTGAAAAACTCAGAACAATTGTTTCTTTAATACACCAAAATTTTGTGTTATCCCATTTTCTCCTTGAACTCACACTTCCTTTCCTCATCTGTCAGAGAATTTTATTCAAATATAACATGAGCTTATAAGCTCATAGCTTGAAAGTCAACTTTTGTTCATCCTATCACATTTCTCTGTAACAGAATAGGTACAGAAACTGAAATTAGAGATTTAAAAATTTTTCAATGACCATAAGGCTCTAAGTTTCAAATGATTTTTTTCTGGAATAAGTTATCAGTACTATTATTAGTCGTAGATAATTGATCAAAACAATGTGTATAAATAATTAATGTAATGATTTAAAGCATTTTTTGGAAATGCATCTTTTTAATAAAATGGATGGAGCTGTTAAAATTAGTTTATGTGTTCAAGGATAAATATTATCTATTGCTAGAATGAGTCAGGCTCTAGCCTAAGTTTTATTAATTTTTCCTTATTTAATAGAAACACTGAAAAAAAATTGTTAAAAAATAGATAAGAACGAAAATAATTTAGTAGTGTTCCTCAATTCTCTAAATTCCTTCTCAGTTACAGGCCAAAAATCACATGGTGATCTAGTTAAAAATAATTCTTTGATGTAATATGATAATTTGATTGGATTCGCTTTCAGTTGTGTTGAAAGCAAATGCTTGGAAAACTAAATTTCAAAGGAGTTTCCCATAATAATTGGTCATTCTCTTTCTCACTACCAACTGCAATATTTCTGTTCCTTCATTTCCCTATGGAGGTTTTCCCACTCCGGGGCAATCCACCACGGTAAGAAAAGGAACAAGGGAGAATTATGCTCTTTTTTCCTTTTTGGTAAAGTGTGAAAAGGGTGACTATGAAAAGAGAGGTGAGATAGGAGAACTTACCTACGAGGTGAATTCTCAGACTGATCTGCATTAGGAATGATCAAATCTAGAAACTGAAGCTTTGGAAATTGATTTCCATAAAACTGTTGATGCTCTCATGCCCCTGAGACAGACTTCATTGATGTCCAAGAGTAAGTGCACCCCACTTTGAAGACTGCTGCTCTGCAACCTACTGTAATCAATCATGCAGCCCAAGTAGACCTGATCTAAACCACTGCACATGCCTGAGTCATCCACTCTCCCAGTTCTCTCTGTTCAGAGGCATCAAGAAGCCTCACATCTTCTTTGACTTCTTGAGTGTTGCACACAGCACTTTTACAGTTAAGTGTTAGCAGCTAACCCAGGTCTGACTGCATATAAATTATGGAACTAACATTTTAATGAACAAACAATTATACACAAGTTTAACTTCATTGGTCACAGAGATAAAGCCTAATTTCCAGGTTAAATTGGTTAATCCATATATCTATTAATCTTAAAAATTCTTCAATTCTTTCACCAGTTTTTATTTCCTCCTTTCCCAAATCTCTATTTATTTCAATAGGAAAATGTTGCTGTAAGTTCTCTCAAGTAGTAGAAATCTTTTTGAAATAGCTCCCCTTATTTTTGAGCAGTAAATGTTATAACTATTTAGAACAATAATACTTAAACTTTTTTCCCAAGGAATATGATGAAAGACTGGACATTTTACCCCATAAAAAGTGCATTTTTGCAAATACACATAAAATGCATCTTCAACTGCAGAAGATGTCATTGAGTCTATGAAGCCCATCCTTGGGCCCCAGTTGAGAAACCCTTTTGGCCACACATTAGGAATATTAGAGACAGATCATCTCATAGAACATATAGTGTACACATTTTAAATAATTAGAATAGATAAGCAATGTTTCAACACAAAAAAAAGCTTTGATAATTATTCACAAAAAAAATGGAGTAGGATTTCTTAAAATGGTCAATTTCTCTAGTACATTTGAAGTATTTCAGTGTGTGGCAGCCACACGCTGTAGAAGATAAAGCATAGGACTTGGAATCAAACACACTGGGATCTTGATTTTAATGCCTCATTTTATTGCCTCTATGACCTTGAATCATTTCTGTAGTTTCTGAGCCTCTCACATTACTTATTTGTTAAGTTTGGATAATATCCCCATCTTGTAGGGATGCTGTGAGGATGAAATGAAGAAATAAAAGGAAATATCTAGTGCCATGTCTTGAATGTGAGAGTTCTTAACAAATGGTAGCTCTCTCTTTTTTTTTTTACTTTAAATTAACTATTTTAGGAACTTTTTTCCATCTCATAAAGTAAGATGCACAAGTAGGCTATTCTTATTAAAAACCTTAAGGAAATGTAAGATCTACGTGGTAGAAAGAAGAGAATTTTTGGAGTCTTCAAAAAGGCCCGGGAACTCCTTGGTAGATGTTTGGAATCTAGGCTTATTGTTGGATTTTACATTCTTTTCCAGTGAACTTTGGTGGAAACAAACACACCAGGATTTACTCTTACACTCATGCAGTAGGATGTCTCTGCCAAATTCCTGTCATATTTAATGGGAAATATTGATATAACTCTTTTTTCACATCAACGAGAATAGTAGACCTCTTAAAAGTCCTGGTCCTTAGGCAATAAGGAGTGGACCTGTTGTCAATTTAGAGTTAGGTAGTCAAGATTATAAACAAGGGGTATATTTTAAAACCTTTATCCAGCAGAGTGCAGAGTGACTTTGGTATAAATTTTTAAGAAAATTGAACTTCTCCTTCAGGTAAATACTCATTCTTTCCAAATGACACAATGACAAAATGTTTATAAACTTAATAATCTGAATCAAACAAAAGAGAAATGTGAAGTCTAAGTAAATCTTATTTCTTTTTTTCCCCCCTGAAACCAGTGAAGAACTATTCACCAACCGGTATTTCTGAAAGTTTTAACAGGTCTAGATTTTAATAAAAAAGCCAAACATCTCTGATGATGAATTTTAAGCCAGTGGAAAATTGAAAAAATCAAACTTCAAACCTCTCAGCAAGACAGTTTTGAAAGGAAATGCTAATAGACCCACCGCTGGGAGTTGCTGTGATAAACGGATGAACCCTTCCATAAGTGCCTTAATTCCAGTCACATCCATTGGCCAGAGCCATTATTGGCCAAATCCTGCTGCTGCAACCACTAGGCACTGATGAGAAAGATGCCAGAAATAATAAGTTGGAGCTTAGGCAAAACCCAAGAGGAAACACTTGATGTCAGATATGAGCTTGCCATTGTTTGGAGGGAACATAGAAGGAGGAAAGAGTAAATGCCTGCGTGTTTGAGACTCGATGTATATATACTGACTATCAGAACAGATCTTATTTTTCCTGGCTACTCACAACTGCCACGGGATCATCTTTCTATGATATTTACTTTAATGGTGACATTCATTTCCAGGCTGCTATCCAGAGTTATTTAAGTGTTCAGAATCTTTTTTAAAGTGATAAATATATGAAATAATAAAACATAAGACAGATGTTTATAAACATTAGCCAAGCTCATTTCATATGATTGTGACACTATATCCACTCATGGGGAATGCATTTTGCTAGAGGGGACAAATAACCTCCTATGCCTGCCATGCTTTTACTCAGTTTTGTCATCACTAGTATGTGGTAGGGAGGCAGCAAGGGAGAAAATCTCACAAAATACACGTACACCCACTCTCCTTGCATACCCTCACAGCTGTTCCTATCAAGATATCTCCACAAAAATCATAGCTGAATCCTACAGAGAAGGACAAGACCAGCAGTTCCTTTCAACAACCAAAAGCCATATAGACTTTGGAAAGCCAGTAAATGTTAAACTGACCTAGAATCATGTTGTTTCTGGACTTGGCTTTTCCGCTTTAGCAAGCCACAAGGCAATTTAACTTGCCATTTATAAGACTTTGTTCAGTGATGCCAATTTCATCTCAACCGTATAATAATATTTATATCCCCATAGCACCAACGAGAACCACAGAATTTTAGAGCCAAAAGGGACCCAAGAAATGGTAATACTGAACAGATACAATTCAATAAGTACTCAAAAGTTACTTAGTGTATATCCATTATGTACCAGACCCTGAAACTACAAAAATAAATGTCATCGTCCCTACTCTTAGGGAGCTTACGGTCTAGAAGGAAGAAAGATTCATACAGAACAAAATTGTGCTATAATATAACCATGCTCTCCAAGAGGGACAGACACAGGAGCACAAAGGAGGTAATGATGAGTACTTTAAAAGTCAGTTACAGCTTCCCAGAAAAGGTAGATTTTTGTTCAGTTGGGAAGGATAAGTTATACGTCATCCAGCAGAAAGGTGGAGGAGAAAGATATAGGGAAGGAGGCCGGAGAGAAAAGGGACTCCAAGAATAGGAAACAGCATGAACGCAACAACCCCAGAGGTGTTAACCCGCGTGTTGCGCTTCTGCAGCATGAGTAAGTTCTGGAGTACGTGAAGCATGAGATGAGTGGTAGAGAAGTGCTGCGGCGTGACTGCTTTACTAAGAGGCCTCACTGGATCCCAAACGGTAGGAGCCACCGATGATTTTTAGCAAAGGAACTAGGCGTAGTTATACCTGGCCTTTAAAACATTAGCTCTGGTGGTAGCAAAAGGATGGACTGAAAAGGGAAGAAGCTCTAAACAAATCAATGAGAATGCAAACTATACAAAAATTACTGATTAATTCTAAATTGGAGCAATGGATGAAATTGACTAATGAGGGGCAAATGAGGTCTTAAATTCCTTTTACCTTAATCCCATGATTCCTGTTTTCTGTCTGGTTCTACATACACATAAAACGTAAGGTGAAACGTTACCCAACGTTCAAGTAGAAGTGCAGGACCGTGTTTAAGAGCATAAGTTGCCTCATTCGGCATCCTGGCCCCCCAGTTGTCTGCAGTGTTTGTGTTCAAGGCTTGCTGTTAATAGCTGTGTGGGACATTTGAGGGGAAAGACTGTGTCATAGAAAACCATAGGAAGACATGATGCTCAGCTGCTTGTGGAAAACTATTTTCAGCAGGACTTTGGTATTGTGAAATGCAGTCCTATGAATTCCTGGTATTAAACAATTTGTCAAATATGTGGCAGCCAGCACAGCTGGAGCAATGATTGGATTGTAGCTGCCAGGGTTGCTGCCACCCAGCTCTTGTACTTCCTGCTTCGAGGCTAAGCCCCAACAGGAACTTTCTTCCTGGAGGCAAAGTATTGCTTCATGATTTGGGGACTCTGGAGCTATCTCCTCGTATTTATTCTCTGATGGTTTTGCTCAGCGTCCTGCTTGCCTGCATGGCTCCTGTATATTTCTGGGATCCTAACCTGACTACGCCTAGTCAAGAGCCCTGCCTGGCCCACATCTGGCTCTCTCATTGGTAACTTCTTAGTCCAGATCCCCTAATTAGAGTTTTCGGAGTTCTGGTACAAGAAACTAAAATGGCTCAGGGATAAAAATATAGTTCTATAAAATGAATTTTTAACAGTGTGCTTTGAACTAAAAACACTTAAAGACACAAATACAGTTGACTTATCTTCTCTGTCCCAGAATCATACTTAGAAATGTTTGCAATTGTTCTGAAATGACTGCTACATATTGACTGTCTCTATTATAAATTACGTCTGTCTAGATTTTTCCTTTTTCTTAGCTTAATAAAATGAATGAAATAGATTTATCTGAAGTAAATAATAAACATAAGATTATTGAATAATCTAATAAAATCTTAGAATTGGGAAAGTAGAGGCCATCAAGTGTGGTCTCACAACAAATGAATACCTTCTATGAAGTCACCTACAGATAATTTCTCAGTGTCCTCCTGGACACTATCATTGACAGCAGTTCACTTCTATTTAAAGAATCTCTTTCCATTTATTACCTCTGATGGGTAAAGAACCCCAACTATATGGAGCTGAAACATCTGTCTTTCAACCATTGGTCCTGTTCTGCCTTTTGGAGCCACACAAAGTCTACTCTCTGGTTAATAAGATACAGATATAGATATAGTTGTAGATATAGATATAGAATAGATATATATTTGAAGAAAGTCACTATAATCACCTAAATTTATATTTTTCTGAGTTTTATATGCTCCATTCCATCAACCATTCTTCATATAATAGGCTTATAAATCCTCCACCCTCTTGGTCACTCTTCCTGTGGAAACTCGTCATTTTGTCAATGTTCTTTTAGCATTTCCAGAGTATTGTGAGAACATCTGGAGATGATACTTCTGTTAATGCTATGTAATATCCTTTCTTTTTTTCAACATCTGTGTCACACTGTTGACTCATTTTAAGCTTGGGGCCAAATGAAACCCTGAAGTCAATTATTTACCAAACTATCTGCTCTTAAACCATATGCTAAATATTTCTCCTAGTAACAAACTAATGAGAAAGGAGGTTTAAGGACTGACAAGAAATTAGCTATTCTAAAGAAGACTCAGCAAGTTTCAGAGAAACATATTTCCATTTGAAGTCTTCTATGGCAATTTACTTTTTTTCCCATTTGGCAACATCATAGAGTTGAGTGAGATGGCATTACGTAGAGCAGTTTGACTTACGACTGACATTAGAGCATATATCACAAATCTATAGGCAATAGTGCTAAAAATGTTTAATTTTTTAATAATCTTTATCAGAAATTTTAATTGAAAGTGGTTACACAAATATTTACTGGGTAAAACTGAAACGTGTGAAGCACTCTAATAGCTTCCGTTCACTAATACACCATTTATTTTACTTGATTCAACATTACCAGGACAGGTCCAAGGCTGGGCAAGTTGTTAAATGAATCCAAGAGAGTACTTTCTGTCCACCGTGTATTAAAACCCCATTAGCACATTCTAAAAACCATTCATGTCTCACCATGCTTGGAGCATGCTCTTTGTGGGACAAATATACATTTTACTTTAGCTCTGTTCTTTAAATGCAAATGCTTTGATAATATGCATGGGAAAAGAAACTCTTTTCTGTAACTGGACCAAAATAAATCATCTCTACTTTCCATGATCAAAAGAGATTGCATATTATACTTATCAATCTAAAAATAATAGTTGTAAAATACAGTGGTGTGGTGTTAGAAACTGTCAGTTTTCCAATTTCATTTTCTAAAATTGTTTTGAGTTATTATGCATGAAAGAGTTGTAGCTACTGAATGCTGTGATTTCCAACATGGCAAAGTGTCCCATGGTGAAGAACAGATGTATCCTTCACATGTCCAATTCCCATATCGTGTGATTTTAAAAGAGCCATTAATTTAAGTGTTGAGAAAATACTAAGATTTACTATTTGGCTCCATCATCTTAAGCACATTGTTAAAACATCTGGCCCATTTTTGAAAAACAATTTCTTTGAAAAATCTACTTACTTTCTCCAGGAAAAAAAAAAGTTTTTCCCTTCCCAATACTACTATCCTTTTTTTGAAAAAATTCTTTCCTTTGAGAACATGGGATCTCTGATGCTCTCATGCCCCTTGTAAGTTCCCTGTCCAATTACCTTTCATCGCCCAGCTGTGATTCACACCCTGAACTGAGATTTAGTGGCTAAAAAAGTTCACATCCAGAACAGTTCAAATGAAACAGGTCAAAGGGACAGAGCACGGATAATTCTGAGCACACAGATGTTCAACAGAGACACAGTTCAGAAACCAGCATGGAAATATCATTGCATTTGTAATCCCAGCGCACTGTGGCCATTACCAGAGAAGCCGTTAAATAATGTATGTTCACCTGTTTATTCCAGTCTGCAACATTTACATTCACAGTGTGATTGTTTTTCTAATTTCACCACAGTTTTACCAAGTCATAACTGCTACAGATTGCTTTTTAGACACTGAAGAATTGGCCTGGAAAGGAATTAGCTAAAGATTTAATAACAAAGAGAATGTAATGTGATTTCCTCTAATGGGTCCTAGTGGTCACTACTACTTTGCTGTAACACTATGTAAAAATATAAATTTGAAGACAACAGCCTCCCACCAAAAGTAATTTATTTTAGAAGCCAAGGGCTCATCACCATGCTGTGAGTTTTAGAGGCAAAAATGGCAAAAGGAGGAAATAGAACAAAGCAGAGGAAATATTCCAACTAGTTGCAGAGGAAGGCCATGTCAAATGAGTGTGCAGTCAGAGTTCACCAGAGCCACTTGTGAACAGAAATCAAAGGTAACCCTTCCAGACTGAGGTCACACATCTTATCTAAGCTCTGACTTGGAGACTCTAGGAGACCTCCAAATGATGGTCACCTTCAGATTGTTAGCCTCCACAGGAAGACAGACATTTCATACATCCAGCCATTGAGCAACATTGATGGTATAAGTTACTATGCTAGGTGCCCTGTGAGATGCAAAGATCAGCCAGACATCTGCTTTGAGTCTTACTCTCAACGTTTCTAGAAGTGGAGATAAAACAGGTGCCTAAATAACATAATACATGGTAGATTCTGACAAGAACTATGAAAGAGGCATAAATTGCTGTGGGAATTGAGAAAAGGAAAGAGGCCAATGCAGCAGGGGCAAGGGGAGAGAACTCTGGGGAAGGTCAGGGATGGCTTCATGAAGGAGATGGCATTTTCTAAATTCGGTGATTCACTGGTTGACCTATTCATAAATCTTGTAACATCCTTCTCCAGGTTGTTTTGTAGGTCTCTTCATGGAAAAATGGATAAAAGCAGAATATGGACTTCATCAATATAATGCAATGTTAGGTAACAGGGTCAACACTTCTTCACAGAGATGTAATTAGACTTAATTAGGAAAACACATAAGTTCTTGCTAATCTTCTACCTGCACTGTCCAATATGGTAGCCACCAGCCACCTGTGGCTATTCATATTCAAAATGATTAAAATTAAACTACGCTTAAAATTTAGTTCTTCAGTTGTACTAGCTAAATTTCAAGTGCTCAAGCCATATGTGGCTAGTGGCTACCATATTGGACAGAGAACATATAAAATATTTCCATCATGGTAGAAAGTTCTGTTGGACAGCACTGGAGGAACGAGTATCAAAATTATGAAAACTGTGTGTGTACTTTGCCGCTGTGATGTTCAGGTACCTCCACATGAACAATTATGAAATATCATAAATTGTATTCAAATTAGATTTAATATTATTAAGAAGATGATGGAGACCTAGAAAAATAACTAAAGTAACATTGGATACATTACGTAATGTAATTTGACATAATTAAGAATGAAATTCTTTGAATTTTAAAAAAATGCCTTAGAACATTTACCTTTGACATTACTTTGAGGGAGAAAATAATATGTCAGTACCCAAGAAGGAAGGGGGTCAGGACAAGAGAACAGCAGTGAGGGGAAAGGCAAGTAAAGAAAAAGCAAAACGAATGAGCTGGGTAATATGAACTAGCACACAGAAGAAAAGGGGCAATAAGAAACACACTTTCATGAAGTGTCAAAAGTGATTTTTTTTAAGTGAAAATGATAGAAACAGAGAAACACTCTGGGGGTAGAGAAGAAATATTTTCCGAGTCCATTACCTACATTATCTAATTCTCTGGGTATATCTAAATAATCTACAGGAAGACCACTTCCCCACATAATTTCTCTTATATGTACAAAGTGCTTGTTATAAATTTGTCTGCTTATTTGTTTTAATTAACAGAATATCTATGTGTAATTTTAATGCTCTATTGAAATTAGTCTTTTAACCTCAACATTATAAATTACAGTTGTAAAGCCCCATGGGATTAGAATATTATGTCACGGATCAGTGGAAATTTGCTTAATGATTCATGGCAAAATACAACCACCTGAAACTAAGCAAAAGTTTCCTATTGGGAATTCAAAGAAGACATAATAGTTTGCCTCATTTATATCTCTATCCTAATTAAACTTTGAAGGAACAGTCTAGGATTAAAATAAATTTTAGGTAAGCCATACTTCTAGTCTGTACTTCTGACATTTGTGGAGCTGAGGAATGTGTTTCTTTAGGCAACCAGTAAATTATCTTTCTAAAAAATGAACTAACTTTCCCTCTTATTGAAAAATTGGGGTTAAAGAAGAAATGCGTGCATTTAGAAAAGGAAACTCAGGGCACATAAGCTCTAATGACATATTTTATGCTTTTTAATTAATGGAAGTGAGACGTTTAAAATTGAGTTTACAAAGAAGATCACAATTCTAATAAGCTGCTTGAATGAGAAGTAAAAATGTATTTTGACATAAGAGATCTTGGGTAATGAAGAAAGTTTACGGTTTTAAATATGATTTAAAGTTATTTATTACTTCTTAATGTATGTTCTCTTATGACAGGATATTTTCACATTTAAAAGTAGCATTTGAGGGGATGGCCCAGTGGCGCAAGTGGTTAAGTGTATGTGCTCTGCTGCGGCAGCCTGGGGTTCGCCGGTTCGGATCCCGGGCACACACCGATGCACTGCTTGTCAGGCCATGCTGTGGCGGCATCCCATACAAAGTAGAGGAAGATGGGCATGGATGTTAGCCTAGGGCCAGTCTTCCTCAGCAAAAAGAGGAGGATTAGCAGATGTTAGCTCAGGGCCGATCTTCCTCACAAAAAAAATAAATAAATAAAAATAAAAGTAGCATTTGAATAATCAATTAAGAAAATCATGTTTCATGAAAAATTGGGAGGTAAAAGAGCAACTATAACCACTATTACATATTTTGTATTTGAATAGGGCTTCCAAGTTTTCAAAGCTCTTTTTATATACTATCACTTGCATTTAATCCTTACAACAATAATATTTGGAAAGCATGGTATCCTTTCTACAGATGGAGAAACTGGGCTTAGAGAACCATTGTACATTGGAGGTGCTAACCCCCAAATCAAAGGAAAAGTTTCCTAGTGGCAAGCCCAGGGGACTGAGCTACAAAGTGGGAAAATTGGGATTCTGAAGTAGGGTTCTAGATTTTCTGTTCATAATTCCATTGTGGTAGATATTATTGCCATCCAAAGATATTTCCAGCTTATCTCTTTCAGGGATATGCAGGAATTACATTTCACATCCACTTTTCAAAACTTGACATGGCCATGAACTTGTTCGACCAATGATATGGGAGCAGAAGTGACTTCACATCTTGGCAAAAGCATTTAATTGCCAACATAAGAGGCTAGCCCTCTCTTCCTCAGCACATGTTGATATATGTGTTCTACACTGAGCCATCCCATGGAGACCAGCTGTCCTAGACCCTAGGAAAGAAATAACTACTCACTGTGTTGCGTCTCTGAGATATTTTAAATGTATTACTGTAGCCCACAATAGCCCATCCTGGCTGAAACATTTTTGCACCATTGAAAACCCAATTCTGTCACATATTTAAAATGAAGACTTTTCTTTTAATTCATTACTATTAAAAATGTATGATGTACGCTTTGGTTCACTCAAAACAAATTATTAAAAATCCTCTCTAATTCTCTCCATTCTGTCTACTTTTCATAAGAAATCCATTTACCCCCGTTCAATTTTAAGAGACTTCTTAGCAGCCATCTTTTGCTTTTGTCCTGGTAGATAACAAGTATTCCTAGGTTTTCCTTTCTTCTCTCTTAATATCTCCTCCTTCTGCTCTTCTCTAGAACATAGACTTGGCTGTTCTGTACCTACCAACCCCTAATGTAACCAAAAAAATACCTGTGCCAGTAAATTGTCTTATAGTAGGTATTTTTTAAACAGAGCAAAACTGTTTTAATCCTAAGGGTGCTTTATTAATCAGGACTCTTAAACTGGTTTAGGCAAAAGGAGGGACTTCACTGGACCACTGAGATCAAGGGAGAGTTGAAGAATGAGAAGGTGGCAAGGGCAGGGAGACAATTTATCAGTGGTTCCAGGTTTTCCTGGATAAAATCCTGGCAGCTTTCCCTCTCTCCTCTTTGTTTCTATCTCTCTCTCTCTTCCAGCTTTATTCTCTCACTATAGACAATTGCTTTCACATGACGGTGGCAGCGCACACGTTTTATGTGTTACGCATGTCTCCACCTGGAAGATGGTGATTTGTTCTCAATTACAGTAGAAGTCCCAAGGCAGATCTCAGGTTGGCTTAGTTGGGGTCATACATCTATAACTGACCCAAACATCTGATACAGAAAGAAGAACATCAGGCTGGCACATGGCGCAGGTCTCCTCCAGCCATGTGAAAGACATTAGGGGTGCTCCCAGGGATGGCAGAACAGCAAGCTGGGTAGACTATACCATAGATGCCCACTATAGATGCATAAAAAAATCTGCCTTTTCTACAAATATTTTAATTTGATTTTAGTCTATATAATTAAGAAGTTGAGTATAACTGTAGTATAGCTTAATCAAGTGAGATTACAGTGGGTTACAGATAGCTACACCTCCATTGCAACTGAAAATCTACTTTTATTTGAAGGGACTTATATACCTTTATACTATATACTGGTTCACAATTGCTAATTTACTTTTAAACTATAAGTTAACAGTGAGATCTGGAAACTATAATCCCAAATTTGCATGAAAATGAAAAGAAAAAAGCATTTTTGGATCTGAGGCAAAAAGAATATGGATCACACCTATAGGTCAGGTCTGCTCTCCAAGTCCTCTGAGTCTCAACTCTTCTATTAATCATCCACTCCCTTCTTATACTTCAACTACATCCATCTTAGGTTTTCATTAGGTTGAAAAGAACCTCTTCACATTGAGAATCACTTCTGCCAGGAAGCTCTGCTATTCACATATGGATGAAAACTGTATAGAAAAGGAGAATTTACTTGCCCTTGTTTGTGTATAAAAAAAATTTTTTTTAAACATTCTCATTGAAATAATTTATTAAGAGTAAAAAGTAAGTGTGAAAACACAGGAGCTTCTTTGGTATAGCCTTCCTATTATGAATTAGTTTCTGGAACTATGAAATTTTCTGGGCGAGTGGCTCTGAGGTACTAGGGATGATTTTCATTTGGTAGGAGGAGTTTCAAAAAGCTAATTTCTACACCTTCTTAAATCTTAAGCTATTTTCTGTATAGCACCATTTTAAGATACTATGCCTACCTAAAAATCAAAAGGTACCTACATACTTGAAAATAGGATGACCACAGCATTTATTGTCGAAACCTGCATACTTTGGAGACTCAAAGGGGGCACTATTAATCATTATGCCAGGACAGCAGGGTAAGTGGAAACAGTCCTGCCCAAACCAAGGCTTAAAATTACCTTACCCAAAAATAACAATTGATCAATTTGGCTTTCCATTATGCTCCATTTTCTACTGATAATGTAAAAGAAAAAACAATTTCTTTGCCTTGCATTTTTTCGCAAAATGGGGCACGCTACAATTGACTTATTTCCCATGAAACAATCACATGTAACTGACAACTTTTTAAAGAAAGTCTAATTATGTATACAGTCTTAAATCATAGAGACGCCATTTAGAATCCATACTTAGTTTCTTAGCCCAGCTAGGGTGGCAAACAAGGCCCTAACAAACCGTTAACATTTGGATTTGGCCAAAAGCAAACCAGGCCTTGGAAGTCCCCAAGCGTGGTGGACCACAGCCTCCCCTCTCTCCCACAGCTCCCAAGATTTCCAATGGGCTGAGGCCTCTGTCCAATAGCAGAGCTGAAGTCATAAATCAGACTTTCCTTGGAATCGTGGTGAGAGGACCAGGATAGTTACTGGCCTATTTTTATTCTCAACAAAGGCCTTTCTATCTTGAGTTGTTGAGAGACGATACTTTCAGATTAAAACAGAAAGGAGCACATCGGCTGAGTGCTGCATGCACTTACTGTGAAAAAAGAGCAGCAAAAATCATTTTGAAATAATCATGTTTGCCAGAGTTGGTTATGCTTTGAACCTGCATTTCAACTCCCTTTCGGTTTCTAGCACTATGTTGGCATTACCCAGTTATGACATAAAACAATACAGATATCTACACAAAGTGTTAATGGCAATGCAGATTCTGAGCACTGTGTTCTTGCCCGTTAATTCCTGCATTTCCTTTACTCTCCAAAAAATGGGAAGATCAAAAACCTTTTAGTATTGATCGTTATTTAAATCCTTTATAGATGTTGGAAAAACTCCCCTCTTTCTAAGTGCCCTTTCCCCCTGCAATCCTCTAAGAAGTTTCTCCCACTCTCGATTCGTATAGATACAGATTTCATTTACAAAATCATGCAGCACATTTTCTATGAACTTCGTGGCCTATAGCTCATAACTCTGAAGCATTCAAATAGAGATGTCAGACTTTAGATACATTTCATTCTCTTCCTGAATGGAAGATAAGGAGAAACAGGTAACATTTTAGAACCACGTTTTAAAAAAATTCTCTGGCTGGTAACTGAGTGTTGACATATTAAGGTCGGTGGTGCAATTACACACTATTAAAACCCTGTGAGTGAGTAGGGATTAGTCCTTTCTTCTACAAGGTCACCACAGTGCTGGATGAAGCCACTTAAAAGTGATTCTGTCACCTTGTGAAGATCAATTCTCCAGTACAGTGTCTTTCAAAATATGATTTATTACCTCCAATAATACTTAAATATACGATGAAGTCATTCAATCAATTTTCAAAGAAATTTGTCAAGAAGGTATAAATTATAGCTCAATGAGGGAGAGGGAAGCCTGTAATATCCTGCTCTGTATCCATTCAAGGTCTGAAGCAATCAGTCAAGCTCAGAATGAATTGAGCAAGGTATGTGGCTCACACTACTAAAATAACTTTAGTAGGTGAATCATGTAATTTTCTCATTGGTATACATAGTCTTTTTTAAGTTTGTGAAATATATTAAATATTAAAGAGTGAAGTGAGGAAACACCATCACATATATATGTGTATATATGTATATGTATACATGTACCTATATTTATTTATATATGTGTGTGTATTTGTGTATGTGTATATGTATGTATATGTGTGTGTTTACATATATAGATATACATAGATATGTGTAATGAATGGATATTGATATATAGAATCAATAGCTATAGACATATATAGAGAGAATGAATATATACTTATGTATGCATGAATCACAGACTACAACAAAAAAAGATGTTTAGGGCTAAAACAATTATTTACCAATGAATTATATGATGTCATGTTTGCTGCATGCCAACTGAGTAAATGAGTCTTTCTCTCCCAAGTGTGTGGTCTCTGCAGTGCTAAATTTGTGAATTGTTTTCCCCAATTGTAAAGGCTAATTAGGATCTGCCCAGTTAGTCATCATGAGCTCTTAACTCTGTGAAATGTAAAAGACCCATAGACACCCAAGATACACAACCTAAGTCATCTCTTCAACAATGAGTCATTCAGTCTTTATTTTAGTTTTAAGGCCTTAGGACTTTTATGTGTTTAGAAAACTGTTCAAATGATAAAACTGAGAACAGAGCTGCTTTTAACAATTTGTGTTTCTTCTAAGCATCGCAACTAACTGTGACTAATCCCCCAAATTCATTTAATTTCATAGAATGAAGCATCTCAAAATACAGAATAGAATCATTCTCCTGAAGATGAACCAGTATTTGTTTGTTCACTTTTCCTGAATGCTGTGAATTCATCTGGGGACATTTAACATTCTATACTTCAACAACCTGGCAAATTTTTATTCCTAGAGAGTAGTAAACTTTCACTTTCTTTCTTAGAATATTTTATATCCGAACATAGTTTATGCCCCAGTATTTACATTCTTGTATTACTAATAACTCACTTTTAAATATAAATTGAGAAAAGGGACTTAAGTTGATCATGATAAAAAGGAACTACAGAGAAATAGATACCAAAAAGACCTCTTTTCTTATTTTTCCATTTTAAGTATTATGGATTTTTTCACTCTAACAATACCTTTACAGAATTTGGCTTGTTGTCTAGATATTCAAAAATGGATGAGAATTTATATTCTAAGGCATTATATACCCACATAGCAATGAGATTGGAAAATACCTTCTTACTGCTCTCTGACTCTCAAGAATTCACCCTAAGCTACAAAAGCAGGTAAAATAAATTATGAGTAGCAAAGGAGGAGGTAATAAATTTTCCATAATGTAATTATTATAATTGGGTTACCTACCTACGGAAAAATGCAAGTTCAAATGCACAGTGTTCCAGATGCTGGATTGATAAAAGTCTGAAAATTAGTTTTTAATAAAAACTGGTGGTAATTTAGCCCAAGGTATGCCAGTGAACCGAATGCACCTTATTGAAACTTATGGGAAAATGTTCCGTTGGAAAAGAACATCTCAATTTTTCTAAAAGGTAATTTGCAAACATTTTTCTAAAAGTTTTGTAATTTGATCCAGTATAGAGACCCTTCAATCCCTCCCAAATTATAGCTGAAACTTAACAACAAAAAATAACTCCCTTTGGTTGCAAAAGTTGAAATTACTTTTCTTGTTCCAATCCCCTTGCTATCTAAGTGGCTCTCTGAGGTAAACATCTGAATACATGCAGGGAGGTTTCCTTTGGATGTGAGATTATATTTGCCCCAAATAAAAACTTAATTTCACCCCAGATCCTTCCTTAGGAATCATATTGTTAGTTTTCATGACATGGGCAAGCTCACCTATCTCAATGTACTTTTCATTAATTGATTTGCTGGTGTCTATTTCCCCAGTCATATTATGGTATCATTACCTCTTTCTTACCTCCCTGAGGGCCCACAATTCCCCACCCAGCAATATGAGAATAAAGTGTATCTAAACTCCACTGGGTAACCATCACCCCCCTGCTGAATTCAGTGGAACCTCCGCCAAGCTTCAGTAATGAAATGCATGTTTTGCTAGCTAGTACCATCCAGCTTTAGGCAACAGCATTTTCCTTTGTTCAGTTTGTTCAGTTTACCACACCACAGAAAGCTAGGAGAGAAATATTTCTTCTTTTTTCCTGTGACCAGAAGGGGTTTCTAGATCCTTCAGATGTGAAGAGATTTGGCTCTACTATCTAATAAGGGCGATCATTATGTACCTAAGACTTTTTTTTATTACTCAAATTATTTTATTTTTTGGTGGAAAATAGGGCCAAAAAATAGCCAGAGGATAACATAATCACTATGAGAGGCATTAAAGAATAAGAACAAACAGTTATTTTCAGCTGTTTTCTGATTTTTACTATTCCTACAAATGTATCAAAAGTCCTGTATGGATCCTACATCATAGAAATAAATATGTACATTTCGAGTAACACTTTAAAGCAGAATGTGCTATAGGACTCTCTTCTACAACAAAGGGAAAAAGTGTGAATCTTTTTGCATGTGTTTATTAAGAGGGCTGGGGGGAATATGTTGGTTCAGTTTTAGGACTCTCATATAGGCAAGAATGTAAGAATCTAGACACATCCGGGTTTACCAGGGTGGTTAAACATCCCCCACATGGGGTTAGCACACCTGCAGACATGCCTTGGTTTTGCCACTTAACTAACTGTATGGCTTGGGCACAGAAAGGGCACAAAGTATAAAAGCTGATAGCAGAATTCCTTAGAAAGAGAACTATCTTTTATAAATAAACTAACTTGATAACTGATTTCAGTTGTAAAAAGACAGTCCTCAGCACAAAGTCAGAATGGTTGAAGACTGAGAAAAAAATAATTAAATTTTTCTACATGAAAATAAATTTGGGTTTCCAACAGCAGCCCAAGAAGTTGGGGTTAGGGGCAGAAATAGAGAAGCGGCAGAGAAGTGTAGAGAGGAGAAGCCGGATCAGCTAGATGGCAAAAGCGGGGCCTGGGACGTAAGGGGAAAGAACAGTCTTGACCAGATCCCCCTGAAAAAGGCATGGCTAATGGAATTTTAGGAACAAAAATGTTTAATGTTTACTAAGATTTTTTTTTTTAATGTTGGGCTATGCTGTAAAACTTTAACAACTAAGGAAATAACCATTCTTAAATGTAGCTCCCCCAGCCTGTCAAATAACTGACAAATCACTAATAATCTACCTCTTACTATGTTATGAGTGGTGTTCGGAGAAATGAAAAGTGGCTGCATTCCACTGACATAGAGAAGAAAGGAGGCCACAGTTGGTAGTGGCAAGACCCAAGAAAAATAAAAACTTCAAGGAAAAAAGTATTTAGAGGAAAAGGTGACTGTGAGAAATTATCATCAATTTTGTGGAGGACACATTGGGACTTCCAACCTTTTTTACTTAAAGAGCAAGGGATCCTATTCCTCCAAGGCTGAGACTTGAGGAAGTCCAGGCAGCTGGCATCCGGGCTACACCATAAAGTAAATAGCACTGAGGTGTTGAGTCCAGTTAGCTTTCAATAAGTCAAAGGAGAGCTACAGAGTGGGTACATGTAGCTATTCAGAAGCTACTTTAATAATGTTTACTTAAAAAGTATATAGCTACCTCTTCTCTCAGCCCACCTGCAGATAAAAATATAGCTTAAGACAGTTCTGGTCCAAGAGAAAATAGGCAATCATTCAAGAACCACAAGCAAAATAATCTGTTTTTGTCAAACTCTATCTAGAAGGCAACATCTCTAAAACCTTTCAGGTTACTAGGCTGATAATAAACCAGATTCATTAGTTAATCTGCTCAATTCATTCATTTATTCATTCATTCATTTAATTAATTAAATGCCTGTTAACTAACAGGGAGGCAACTTTCTCAGCTTATCCTTTCAAAATATAGACGGCAAAAAATGTTGCTTCCTATAGCTGCATACCCTCTGCCTACAAGAACTTGAAAATGAAGGAAATAATATTATCTTGTGGAAAATAAATGGTAAATTCAATCCACAATGATTCAAAGCAGAAATAGTGCAAAATCCATTGAAAGCGATGTAATAACACATCTAAAGAGAGAAGATATTAGCCATGAAGCAAAGAAAAAGGGAAATTTTTAAAGACAAAGTTGCGAGTACTTACTGAAGCATGTGCAGGTGAAATGGTACCTTATCCTTAAGGCTCAACGTGTTGAATCAATGGATACCTCGTGTACTAGCCTCCGTTAGTTGGCATATTGAAACATTCAAATCATAAACGTAACTCCAAAATTACCCACAAAGAAACTCCTGGGGAGAGTTTGGCTTTCCATGTAGCTTGCCTATAAGGAGCTAAAATATTACTATAGGTTAATGAATTGGCCATTCTGTTTTTACATCAGAGCCTTGAGCTCATAGTGTAAGTCTCTCCCCGAGAGGCAAAACCACTTTCAGAGAGTTGAGAAACCAGGCTGCTGACTCTGGAAAGCTGAGGGCCAAGTTCTGGATCATTACAAACCAACTCACGTAATAACCACCCTGAGAAGCATCTTGGGAAATAGCCAGAGAACCTCCTTCAGATGTAACCTTCACTGCTCAAAGTCTATCTTGAAATTCATCAGGAAAACACTGCACTAATATTCATTATTATCTTAATCTATAATGACTCAAACTACTACTATCAAATATTCTTGTCTAAAATAAGTAATTAGAAAATAATAAACTAACTGAATTTCATTTCACGCAATAAGTTATCAAAACAGCAGAAACTGAGTGGCTAGATTAAAATATACTAAAAAAAAAAGAAAACCCTGAGAAACTTAATTCATCACTTTGATTTAGTTTGGAAACTAATATTTCGTCATCTGTTACTGCAGTACAATTTAGCTAATTGTAACATAATGTAGTAAGTTTAGGTTCTTGGTTTTTCTAATATGCTATGCTCAAAGATCTAGGTGACATCTTTGTGATGTTTTTCTATTACTTCCCAAGTAGAGAAAAGCTTTGTTATCTGGCAATAACGTTATTTTTGGCTTTGACCTTGTGTGGACAAATGTAATGACACATGCAGCTGTTGACATGTAAATGAGAAATAGGTTAACCACATATGGAAACTATGCTTTTTACTCCAGCCTTCTGTTCCCTCCTTTTGGCTCAAAAAGCTGTACTTAACCTTTATTTAACATAGAACACTATTAGATATAAGCAATTTAGCTTAATTTCTTTCGTTTCATATTAATTATCCTACTTTCATAGGGGTAGAATTTGAAGATACCAAATAGTTCAACTAAAATGTATATTCAATGATATTCCATTGAAGGATACATAAAACATGTTTTATTTCCTTTTCTGGAGAAGTAAAGGTTTCTCTGGGTGGAATCTGTGTAAAATGATGTGAAGTATATTCACAAATATAGTCCATGTCACCCACTGGTTGAAAGAATCAAGACAGCAGTGACATGGCTTTGAGATCAAAACCCACAGAATTTAGCACATCAAAGTTAAATACAGCTTACAAAATTTCTATAAAATTTTAAAGCACTTATTAATCTACCTATTTAATAAAGATTTACCCAGCATCTTCAGTGTGCTAGAGCTTATTTTGGTGCTGGAGATACAAAAACTCTGTCTTCCTGAAGCTTACCTTCTAGTAGGAGAGAGAGACCTTAAACAAGACAAAATGTATTGTCTGTTAGATAGTGGTAAATAACAAGGGGAAAAACAAAGCAGGGGAGGCATAGAGTTTTGGGGTGGTAGGTTTTGCAATTCTAGACAGGATAACAAGGAAGACTTTATTGAGCAGAAGACATTTGATTAAAAAGGTGAAAAAAAGTGAGCAAGAAGTCATGCAAATTTGGGGAAGAACACTCTAAGCAGAGAGAACCATCAGTACAAAGCATCCCTGGCCAGTTCAAAGAATAGCGGACAAATCCGTGGCTGTAGCAAGAAGGGAGGAGTAGGAGAAGATACAGCAAGAGAGGTGACAGGCAAGGGTGCGAAAAATGTTCTGTAGGGCCTTGCAGGTAACAAAAAGGACTTTGGCTCTCCGTGTGAAATGGGAGCCTCGGAAGGTTTTGAGCCTGAGTGCCATGATCTGAATTATCTTTTAAGAAGATATCTCCAGCTGCTGTGTTAGGAATCAAGAGGCACACTAGTTGAAAAATGATGGTACTTGGAAAGCAGCTCACAAAATAACTACTAGCTAATTGAAAGAAATTTCTTTTGTGTAGCAAGGTTACAATAGTCAGGTTTCTCTAGAGAAACAGAACGAGTGGGATATATATACATACACACACACACACACACACACACACACACACACACACACATGTGAAATGTATATATATGCATACACACATGATTATGGAGTCTGACAAGTCCCAAGATCTACAGGGTGAGTTGGCAGGTGGAGACCCAGGAAGAGCTAATGTTTCAGCTTGGGAGTCTGAAAGCAGAAAAAAAGCCAATGTCCCAGTTCAAAGGCACTCAGGCAGGAAGAATTCTCTCTTACCCCCGGGAGGGTCAGTCTTTTGTTCTATCAAAGCCTTCAATTGATGGGATGAAGCCCAATCACATTAGGGACGGCATTCTGCTTTATTCAGTCTGCCAGTTTAAATGTTAATCTTATCCAAAACACTCTTACAGAAACACCCAGAATAATGTTTGACCAAATATCTAGGCACCCAGGCCTGGTCACGCTGACACATAAAATGAATCATCACCCTTGTCAACTTGGTCCCCTACACATCTCCAAAAATATTTGGAGATTAAATTGTACTTAGCCCTGGTGGTCTAGTGGTTAAGATTTGGCTTTCCTGTGGTCAGAAACCACACCACCCATCTGTCAGTTGTCATACTGTGGCAGCTGCGTGTTGCTGCGGTGCTGAAAGCTACACCACCACTATTTCAAATACCAGCAGAGTCACCCCTGGTGGATAGGTTTCAGCAGAGCTTCCAGACTAAGACAGACGAGGAAGAAGGATGTGGACACCCACTCTCAAAAATATTGGCCATGAAAACCCTATGAATAGCAGTGGAGCATTGTCTGCTATAGGGACGGAAGGTGAGAAGATGGCGGAAAAAGACCAGGCAGGGCTCCGCAAGTACACAGGGTCGCTAGGAGTTGGAATCCACTCCACTGCACCAACAACAAAATCTCCAAATATAGATAATAGCAGACTATAATCCCACCTAACATGATACAACTACCCTGCATACAACCAAAAATGCATTAACCCCTTCCCCCAAAGACAAGGTAAAGTCCTTGAGTGATGTTTATTCTTCTCCTTGATGTCTTGTCACTTAAATACTATGATGTAAAGTTAACAACACTTAAATACTGTGATATTAAGTCAATACATCTTATGTTACACTATAAGGGGGTAAGAGAAAAGAAAACAAAGATATTCACTATATAGGTGCATTTATTATATATACACACACACACACATACAAACAATAAAATAAGGAGAAAATACTCATGACAATTACAGCCCTCATTTCTATAACTGATCATATGGTCATACCTGGTATTTATAACTACCTTTTTCCACTATTTATTCTGTATTCCCTTTGCCTTCATCAAGCCCCTCAGATGGTCATGGTTCTTTACCTGATGGGGTAACTCAAGCCTTCATTCCTGAAGGGTCTGGGCCATTAGTAGTCCTACCTGGACTGGGTTGTTGTAGTTTTCCATTGACCTTAACCACAGGGCATGGTAACAATAAGAGATGCCCTAAGGGATCTTCCGTATTCCAGACATACTCTTCCTTACCTCCATTGCGGAATAGTAGTCGAATTTCCCCATACATGTCAGGATCAATCACCCTAGCCAACACAGTGACTCCCTTCTTTGCTTATTGATTTGGAAGCCTGAGGAGCCCAAAATAGCCAGGTGGCAGTCTTAACTTTCAGTTCAATTAAATCATTGTTGTGTCTCCTGGTGGAAGCATTCCTCCCTCTGGAACTAAGACCTCTGGGCCAGCAGAGTATAAGGTCATGGGAACAGGAAGCTAAAATTTTGCTGTGGGTCACTAGGAGTAATAGTGAGTGGTGCCACTCCCATTTCCACCCGTTGATTCCTGGACCCATGAGTTCTGGCTATGGGAGAAACAGTACCATATATTGGACACTGATTCAGAGAGCATAGGGCCTTCTGTAAAACCTTGCCCCAGGCCTGCAAGGTATTGCCATCAAGCTGGAACTGTAACTGAGTCTTCAAATGGGCATTCTATCTCTCTATCAAGCCAGCTGCTTTGAGGATGCTGGGAAACATGATAAGACTAGTGAATTCCATCAGCATAGGCCCACATCAATTGCTGTGAAGTGAGTTCCTTGATTAGAAGCAATGATATGTGGACTACCATGACAACAGATAAGGCATTCTGCAAGTCCATGAATGGTAGTTTTGGCAGAAGCATTGCATGGAAGGAAGGCAAATCTTTATCCAGAGTGAGTGTCTATTCCAGTAAAAAGAAAAATGCTATTCCTTCCATGAAGGAAGCTGGCCAATACAAACAACCTGCCACAGGTAGCTGGCTAATCGCCCCAGTGAATGGTGCCATATCAGGAACTCAGTGTTGGTCTTTACTGTTGGCAGATTGGGCACTCAGCAGTGGCTGTAGCCAGGTCAGCCTGGGTGAGTGAAAGTCCATGTTGCTGAGCCCAAGTATAACTCTCATCCCTGCCACCATGGCCACTTTGTTCATGAGCCCATTGGGTAATGATAGAGGTGGCTGGGGAAAGAGGCTGACTGGTATCCACAGAATGAGTCACCCAATTCATAAATGAATATTAAAATCTGTTGACGTCACCCTTTGGTGAGCATTCACGTGGGACACAAATATCTTCAATTTTTTGCCCATTCAGAGAGGTCTATCCACATGCTTCTTTCCCAAATTTCCTTGTCACTAATTTTCTAGTCATGTTCCTTCCAAGTCCCTGACCATCCAACCAAACCATTGGTCATTGCCCATGAATTAGCATATAATCATATGTTTAACCATTTCTCCTTCCAAGTAAAGTGAACAGCCAGGTGCACTGCTTAGAGTTCTGCTCATTGGGAGGATTTCCATTGGGAGGATGTCCCAGAAAGGGGCTGTAAGTCTGTAGCTGTCCACTTTTGAGTGGTGCCTTCATACCATGCAGAACCATCTGTAAACCAGGCACTCGTCTTCTCTTCCACTGTCAATTGATCATACGGAAATCTCCATGAGGCCATAGGTGTAGGCTTGGGAAAGACAAGGTAGTGTAACAAGAATAGGGACCATGGGCATTTGGGCCACTTCTTCATGTAATTTATTTGTGCCTTTAAGGTCTGCTCAGCCCTTACAATGTGTATATCACTTCCATTAGATGATGGAGTGTTGCTGTGCGCGACCAACTTTATCACTTGGTGGGTCAGATACCATTCAGCTCATGATGGGCAAGTCACATGGTAAACTTGGTGACCTGTAGTAAAGCATTCACTCTCTACTAAGGCACAAAGGCAGTCCAAAAGCTGTTTTTCAAAAGAGTAATTATCTGTATAACATGGCAGGGCTTTGCTCCAAAATCCTAAGAGCCCATGCTGCAATTCACGTTTAGGGGCTCCAAACAGCATCCCTATCTGTTACTGACACTTCAAGCACCATTGGATTTACTGGATCCCATGGCAAAAGTGGCAGAGCAGCTTGTACCTGGATCTGTGGCAGTCTTCTCCTGCTCTGGGTCACGCTCAAAACTAGCAGCTTTTCGGGGCCGGCCCGGTGGCGCAAGCGGTTAAGTGCGCGCGCTCCGCTGCGGCGGCCCGGGGTTCGCTGGTTCGGATCCCGGGCGCGCACCAACGCACTGCTTGGCAAGCCATGCTGGGCGGCGTCCCATATAAAAGTGGAGGAAGATGGGCACAGATGTTAGCCCAGGGCCATCTTCCTCAGCAAAAAAAGAGGAGGATTGGCGGATGTTAGCACAGGGCTGATCTCCTCACAAAAAAAAAAAAAAAAAAAAAAAACTAGCAGCTTTTCAAATTACTAGGTAAATGAGCCAGACTAACAGACCCAAATGAGCAATATGTTGCCTCCAAAATCCAAACAGGCCCACTAGGCATTGTACCTTTTTTTTTACTGTAGGAGGGGCCAGATGCAACAACTTATCCTTCGCCTTAAAAGGGATACCTGAACATTCCCTACACCACTGGACCCCTAGAAATTTCACTGAGGTAGAAGGTCCCTGAATTTTTGTCAGATTTATTTCCCACCCTCTGACATGCAAATATCTTACCAATAAGTCTAGAGTAGTTGCCACTTCTTGCTCACTAGGTCCTGCCAGCACAATGTCGTCAATAGATCATAGACCAGTGTGATACCTTGTGGAAGGAAAAGGCGATCAAGATCTTTGTGAATTAAATTATAACGGAGGGCTAGAGAGTTGATATAACCCTAAGGTAGGACAGTGACGGGGTAGTGTTGACCTTGCCAGCTGAAAGCAAGCTGCTTCTGGTGGGCTTACAGACAGGTATGGAGCAAAAAGCATTTGCCAGATCAATAGCTGCATATCAGGTCCCAGGAGATGTGTTAATTTACTCAAACAATGAAACCACATCTGGTACAGCAGCTGCAATTGGAGTCACCACCTGGTTAAGCTTACATAATCTGCTGTCATTCCCCAAAATCCATCCGTCTTCTGTGCAGGCCAAATAGGCAAATTGAATGGGGATGTAGTGGGAATCACCATCCCTGCGTCTTTCAAGTCCTTGACTGTGGCACTAATCTCTACAGTCCCTCCAGAGATGCAGTGTTGCTTTTCATTTACTGTTTTCCTAGATAGAGGCAGTTCTAATAGTTGGCCTTTCCCACCATAATAGCCCTCACTCCACAGGTCAGGGAACCAATGTGGGGATTCTGCCAGCTATTAAGCATGTCTATTCGAATTATGCATTGTAGAACTGGGGAAATAACCACAGGATGGGTTCAGGGACCCATTGAACCCACTGTGAGAGAGACCTCCTGAGCTAAAACTCCACCAATCACCTGATCTCCATAAGCCCCTACTAGTAGACCACAGTGAAGTTTTGGGTCTCTTGAAATCAGTGTCAATTCAGAGCCAGTGCCTAACAGCCCTGAAAGGTCTGATTATTTTCTTTTCCCCAGTGCACAGTCTCCATGGTAAAAGGCTGTAGGTTCCTTTGGGGAAGGCTGGAGAAAGATTAACAGTACAAATTTTTGGCAGTGTCCCAGGGTCCTTCCTCAAGGGACCTGGCCTTCTCTTCATTCAAGGAATTCCAGGTCTGTGAAGTGGCTCAAGTCTGGGAATTGATTGAGGGGCCATGACTCTGTTTTTATGATTCAGGTTAGACTTTTATTCAGTTGAACTAGAATTTTTCTGCTTATGCAATCAAGTAAGAATTGAGTAGACTTCCTATCTATTTCACTTCTGGAAACACCGTGATCAACTAGCCAACGCCCTAGGTCTATGTGAGTCAGGCTACTCTGATTGCTCCTTTGACTCTGCTATCCATTACGGTAACCACACCCCCCTTGCCTTTGGTGTTTGAGTGTTGTCACTTGGCCCCTATCACCCGGGAATTCAATTACTTCCATTGCATTTAGGTTTCCCAATTCAGTGTCCTCAGTTCCCATAATAAGGTCTGACCTACAGGAAAGAGTGATCACAGAACTCTTCGAGGATGCTGGGGCTCCACTTACAATCTCATGTCGCACAGTTGTGGTGAAAGGTATGTCTTTTGGACTCTCCCAGGGTGAATATGTCTTAAATAAAAAATATACTTTAACATTCTAATCTCCCTAAGCCTTCGAATGTCTTCCTCTACATTAAACAAAAGCAAGTCCAACATTTCTAACTCACCCACTGTGGCCCACCTTTTGGTCCATCTTTCATCCAACCAACAAAACAAACTGAGCCCTTTCTAACTCCCTGAGCTGCAATATTAAATGCAGAATGTCTGCTTAGTGAGCCCAGGTCAACAAATTCAGCCTGATCCAACTTTATGGTCCTTCTACCATTATCCTACACCCTAATATCCATTCCCATACATGTTCCACAATTTCTGTCTGTACAAATTAGAAAACCCCAAGTAGTTCTTTTGAGGTGTAGTGCACCTCCTCATGGGTCACACTTTGTACCTCACCTCTATGTGCCTGCTGGGACTTCCGTCTAGTTAGGGGCCTAGAAGCAAAGGAGAATCAGCATTGTCTTGCAAGGCAGCTGCCTCATGGGAGGCCATTACTGTTTCCTCAGGTGATGCAGAGCGATCCCCTCAGACAGGGTGAGGAGGCCTCCTCCACTGGCAAAGACTCATCAGATTCATCAGGGTCTTCCCATATGTCCCCATTCCAACTTTTAGGATCCCATTCTTTCTCCATCAGTGCCCTCACTTTAATAGTAGACACCCTGCAAGGCTGGAAGTTCAACTTGCATTGTAATTCAGGCAGTTGCAGGGTGAGATTCTGAATTTGATTTAACAATTTCAGCCCTGCAGCTGTAGGAGATAAGGGTCTCCTTGAGGGCACACATAGTAAATTTCAGGTCACTTATGAGACACTTGATCTGGGAATTTGAATCCCTGAGCTCATCTTTTTCTTTCACCATGTTATCAAGAGACATTAGGAGCAACCAGCCAATCTCATTATATTCATTAGTTTGACAAAAATGTTCAAAAGTATCATATACGCTGTCACTCAGATCCCTGCTTCTTAGAAGTGTCTGATTATCAGTATGGAATGGTGATATTTTGCGTATCTCTACTGCCAGATCATACCATGTACTATCAGTGCTCTCTTTGCTATGGAAATAGAGTCACTAACACCTTTATATCTAATCAGATTAGAGAGTCAATTCCAGAAACCCCAGAACCAGTTCAGAAAACTCATCCTTAGAATTCTGATGCTCTAGAACCACTCTCAGTACCAAAACTGTATTAGTCAGTGTTTTTTATAGAAACAGAACTAATAGAAAAAGAAAAAGAGAGAAAGAGAGACACAGAAAGAGAAGACTTATTATAAGGAATTGGTTCACACGATTATGGAGTCTGGCGCAATCCCAAAACCTGTAGGGTGAGTAGAGAGCTGATGGTATAGTTCCAGTCTGAAGGCTGACAGCCTCAATACCCGGAAAGAGCTGTTGTTTCAATTTGAGTCTAAAGGCAGGAAAAAAGCCAATATCCCAGTTTGAAGGCAGTCAGGCAGGAGGAATTCTCTCTTACTTAGGGAAAGATCAGCCTTTTTGTTCTATTCAGGCCTTTAATTGATTGGAGGAGGCCCACCCACATTGAGGAAGGCAATCAGCTTTACATAGTCTATTCATTTAAATGTTACTATCCAAAAAACACTCTCAGACACACCTAGAATAATGTTTGACCAAATATCTGGGCACCTCATGGCCCCATCAAGTTTACACATAAATTAACCATCACAAAAAGGTTTTAATGATAAACAGAAGAGATTGTCAAACATTTCTCCCTCACACATGTGTTACATATATACTCAAAACTGATTCATAATCTGTATATTAAAGAGTGCATCCAATTTAAAGCAAACACCTGCTCTCATGGACATATAGTATTAATTTCTTTTTCAGAGTATGCCACTGACATTATGTGATAAAATAATATTGCAAAATGTTTATTATGATTTCTCTCCAAATATGATATTATCACTAACTCTGAGAATGATTTCATAAACTTTTCAGGTAGAATGTATCTTATACGTGTTTTTAATACATGAACTAAAAATTTGAATCTACCTTTAGCTTATTCTTCATTTGGTGACAACACATTAATTTTTTGTATTATTTTTTTCTTTTTATGGAAATACTCAATTTGCTTGTCGAAGATTTCACTGCAAAGTTTTGAAAAATATACAAAACCTTCTGTGATTTCTTTCTATTTGAAAAAGTTCTATAACAGACAACACACTAAGGACCAAGGTCAAATGGCCCACTGATCTAATAAAGTCTAATTTTAAAATTTTCGTAAACATGTCTCCTAATCAAACTTTGGTTTTTTGGCTATTCTTATAAAATCACCATAATTGCAATTTCACTTGTCCCAGCAGCAAAAGATTCACATTCCATAATGAAACTGAAGGCTTCTTCATTCTTAAAGATTATAAAATTATTTTTAACTGCAGCCTTTATACTATTATTTTATCATTAATTTAATGCTTCAGCAAAGTATATTTGAATTATTGATCCATTTTGTGAATTCGAGACATACACAGCACTATGGTCACAGCAACAACCAAAATAGGATTACTAATAAACAAAGATATTAATCCACAAGTGATGTGAACATAAGTTATTTAAACAAATTGACTAATACAGAGTTGTGGTATATATACAATCCTTGAAAACATGATTATTCAGAACATAAAGACACTTCTGTAAAAAAAATCATTATTATTGTTATATTTCATATTGATGAAATGTATGTGAGCAGACATTTCACGTTCTTGTCCTAAATCACCTAAACTCCTATGAACCATCCATAGACCATCAGGGGGCACGAGTGTTCCATGGACTGTGCTTTGAGAAACACAGCCCTGGGGGTTCACTGCAGAGACCTCAGGGAATACATCAAAAGGCAAGAGGATGGAGTGGCTGGTAGAACAGAAAGGCATCTCATTTCAACAAGAGGATTCAGCTTTCACCTAATTTACATATTGGGTTGCTGAGAAAATTTTTACTTCCAGAAATGTTTCTACTATTAAAAAAAAGTTTAGAAAGCATAAACACTAAATTTTTCTAGAAAAGAAAATATGAAACAATTAAAGATAAATTGTTTGAACAATATCATACTATTAGCTGGTTGTACAGCAAGTATAAGAGCCTAAGGTCTCCTAACTCAAGACAGTGGTCTTTTCACTGTATCGTGTTCTCTTCTTCAGACAAGAGAAAGGAAAAAGGGGTAGAATCCTTGTAGAGCAAAAAGCTCTTAAAACTGTAGAAAGAAGGTCTAAGGGATATGACTAATGTAAATAACACGTAGCACATCCAGTAAAACTTCTGACGTGAACAAGATAAAGGGAAGAGAAATGTATGGAATAGGTTTTATGCTACTTGACGCTCTGAGAAAAGAAAGAAAATTAAGAAAGTTACTCATGTAATAATACTGTTTCAGTAGTTAAAACGAAATCTATATAAGAGATTACCAAATGGATTGGCAGATTTGGGTATAACAAATTGATTATTCAGCAAACTTAATGGATCCACCGTCTCCTCCACCCAAATTTTTTGCTCCGATGGAAGTTATTTTTGTGGAAGACTTAGAATTCACTTGTCGGAGTTCCATTCTCTGGAACCATTTCCCAGCCAGAACTACACTAAAAAACAAGCATCAACTGCTGACCTTTTAAATTCATCACTCTTTGTAACTCCAATCACAGAAAAATACTTAGGAAAATGTGGCCCTTTCATCTCTGTGTGGTAGTGGATACATACCTCTTCCTACAGAAGCTGGCAACCCCCAGTTCCTTTTCTCACTTGTGAGAAATGCTTTGAAAAAGTCATTTCCAGCCAAAGTTCTCAGCCTTCTATTTCCTTCTCTACTTAAAATGAGGAAATGATTTGTAGAAAGGGAAAAAAAACAATAAAAGGATTCATTTATTGTCTACTTAGCTGGTCTGAATTATCTTCTAATCCACATCTTTGCTGACTTTGGGAACTCCTCCAGGCCATTCTCAGCACTTGACAGAGCCAGCTATTTTGTGAATTTTTGTTCTCATAACCAACCTGGGAGTTGGTAAATCACAAATGCTAAACTTTCTTCAACATATGCCAGATGCTTAGGCTAAAATTACTATATAGAAAGGAGTCAAGGAACAGATAAAAATCAAAATTGCATATCTGTGTGTGTGTTTAAAAACATACATTCAAGACTGTAATGCTTCATATTACTTATTACATCAAATTACCTTTGTAACCATAGTCATTTGAGCTAACATTGAAGTACTTTTGCATTCCCCAAGTAACCACAGATTAGGAAGAGCTAACATTTATTGAGCACTTGTCACAGGCCAGTTGCTGTGCTGGGCATTTTAGTACATTGTCTCAGTTACTCTTCACCTCAGCCTATGAGGTGGACACGCTTTACAAATGCTCAATATGGGACTTAAATAAGTTTCCTGAGGTCACATAGCTAGCCATTAAAATATACAGCCTGAATTCAACTCTAGGTTTAACTAGACAGCCCATTACTATACTCTCTCCCCATAGTGAATAAGGACGGGGAGAGATACCAAGGATATCAAAAGCAAGGATATCACTTATTAAATTGCCATTTCTTCTTTGTAAAGACTCATGACAACATGGATGGACATTGAGGGTATTATGCAAAGTGAAATAAGTCAGAGGGAGAAGGTCAAATACCATATGATTTCCTTCATTAAGTAGTAGATAACAATAACAATAAACAAACACATAGAGACAGAGATTGGATTGGTGGTTACCAGAGGGGAAGGGGGGAGGGAGGACGGCGAAAGCGATAATTTGGCACAGGTGTGTGGTGATGGGTTGTAATTAGTATTTGGGTGGTGAACATGATGTAATCTATGCAGAAATAGAAGTATAATGATGTACACCTGAAATTCATACAATGTTATAAACCAATGTTACTGCAATAAACAAAAAATTAAAAAAAAAAAAAAAGGCTCATGAAAGAAACCACTCTTAGTCTTAGTACCACGACTGATGATTATTCTTATCTCTATATTGCCTACTGAAAAATATACAACCAAATTCATGGCCCTCTCGAAGTAGTGAAAAAAAATCTTAAAGCATTTACCCCGGTAACATCTTCCTGACATCCTCATTTTGTTTCTATTCTCATTTTCCTTTGAGCCCATTTCTTCATTTGTGTAATTTGTGTTTCATTTTATTATGTTTTACTTTCTGTATCCATAATAGCTATCTTAAAGGTTTTCTGCAACAGGAAGGAGATAAATCTATAGACACATAAGCAAAACCGTGAGGATAAGAGTCTAGAAATATGAAAGACATTGTTACAGAAAAGATATCACGCTATTGATGAAAGAATTATTGCAGATAACTGGCATAGCAGACAATTCACAAGTGTCAAAGGGAGAAGTTATTTTGAGAGACTAACATGTTGCTGGTACGATTCCTTTCTCAAACAGCAGAATTTCAGTTTTTCACAAAAGAGTTTTGCTATCTCAGCAACAAATTAAAAATCTCGACCTTCGCTTTGCTTCTGAAGTTGTCTGGAAAGCCTAAAAGTGGAGATCAGTGGTGGGGATGAGGGAACTCTCATAAGAGAACACGTTGCTGCTGCTATTTTCTGAGTTTTTTCTTTAGTGCACAAAACAGATGAATTAAGTATGTTTCTTTTTTTTTTCTCTAAAAGTTCATATTGGAGTATATTTTTTATCTTAGCATGTAACAGAATACATGCATTACTTTTCTGTGTAAAAAGATAAAATTGCAAATAACCACAGAACAAAGAAGCTCTAGTCTCTCTCCTTCCTTTGGCAGTCCAAGCAAGTCAAAAAAAGGCACCATATCTCCTATACAAAAAATAACTTATTTACTTACCAATTCAATAATGACAACATTTAGTAATCATTTGATATTTTGAAATCATCAGTAATAGGAAATACAGTAATAGGAATTACTGTAACTATCAATGTTGTTCTCATTACAACAAAAGAAGACCACATACACAAATTCCCAATGATTAAAACCTTTTGATTTCAGTATACACTATAGTATTACTGTTAAAATCATTAAAGGGTAGTGTATCTATGAGGACCAGTACAGAAATAAGCTCCAAAATTCACCCGAGTTTTCTCCCTTCTCTCCAAATACATAACCCTTATGGAACTGTAAAAGTAGGAAATTACAAAATCTTACTGCCTCACTTTTTTGACAACCACACTATCCTCTCTACAGTTTTAATTTATAAAAAGTTGGCATTTTAATGTATTAATGAACAATATATTGTGCTGACCAGAACATATTCCCCCAAAAGAACTCATTCTACTTATGTTAAAGAATATGAAGGTGATTTTTATTTTTTTAAAAGTTTGATATTTTTCTAAGGTAGAATTATAATGTACCCATAGAAAAAGTCCATAATTGAATCCATTTAAAAGAACAACAAAAGTTCTGAGGAGAGATATTGGCCTTTAGTTCACTACAGTGCTTTCCTTGGGTGGTTCACATCTGGAATCTAAACCTTATTTCCATCTAATTAAGTTGTTCAACTGAGAACATTTTCTGTAAATGTAAAATAAAGAAAATGTATGTAAGCATGCCCTGACCAATTAATCATCCAAGTTCTCCCAAATCCTTGGAATGAAGATCAATGAATTGCCTGAGACCTTCCATCATTCACATTTTCTACCAAGACTAATCAATCCCAAGATTCTTGTAAAAAGGAGCAAGCATAGACAGCCCAGACTAAATTGGTCCACTGGAATACGTCCTGAGTAGCCATCTTGAAATTCAGCCTACTAAAACACATACACAGAACTCCACAAAACCGACCATGCCTTCTTTCATTTCTAAACTCATCTCTCTTCCTTAAATGTAGGTTTATTTTCTTTACCGTGGACCTTGGATTAGAAACTTCCCTGGAGAGAACTCAAGCCTGGGCAATATGGCTGGCATGGTCTTGTAGAGAGATTACTTCACTGACCACGGAAACAAACACCACCTGTGGACTACCACACGGCAGTGGTTTAATTAAGCACAGCATCACATGCAGAGCAATTTCTGATGGAAAATGAAGATCCTACTTAAAACTGCTAGGGGCATTAGGCAAGCGAAATGTAATTATCTGAACTGAAATCCAGCTGACATCTCTGACAACAAATACCAGGGGATCTTTAAGGATCAGATGCTTCATTTTAAGTCAGTGCCTCTGTCTTCAGCATCTTCTACTCCCCATCTCTTCCTCCCCAAGGTAACACCCCACACTGAGTCACCAGCACCACTTAATTTGGCTGCCAATTCTTCTTGCTAGCACAGAGGAGGCCAGGTTTATACTAACAGAGTAACTGAGACAAGTATCCAAATATTTTAGGCCAGATGAATTTTGATTCTTTCCAAATTAAAAGGATTATATAATGTTTATAGAAGCTAGAATTCTGCCTTGCCCTCTTCCCCACCCAAGACAAAACCAGTTTTCCTTGCTTTTTTAAGTATATGCTTAGAGATAGGATATCTCAGATTGGTCTTTCTATGGCACTCAATAAAGACATCTATTTAAATAATGTCTTTTATTAAGTTAGCCTTTTAGAAAAGAACTCTTGGGCCTTTAGCCATAGATTTTGCTTTTTTTAGGCAGAAACAAAGTGAACAGATTAAAACTAGGATATGGTCTGAGCTGTGCTGATGTTTGGTCTCAGGATTTTCAGTACCTCCAGTGAGATTAGTGTCCACAATCACAAAGCTGGGCTCTTTGCCTTAAAAGAAAACTTTGGAACTTTTCAAGGATATTAAGAATTAGAAGTAGAAAAGATCTCTCGGTTCAATTATCTTTTCATGGTGAAGGCATATTTCTTGCCCAATATATATCATACATGTTCTCCACTTTAATTTCAAATATTTCGGCTCACATTGGCCTATGTACCTTCCCCTGGGAGTATCTTTTATAATCAGTCTTGGCTATTAGAATTTTTTCCGTGATACTTTACTTAGTTCAATTTCTCTATTGTTTAGGTTCATGCTATTAGTCTTAATTATATCCCAGAGGACTTCTCTCAACAATTCTTTACCCTCCAATTCATCATCCGCCCCCCCAATTCATCACAGGAAAAACTGTTTACTGGCCCTACAAATTTATCATTGGCCCTCTCATCACTTAACTTACTTTGAATCCCCTCCCCACTGCCCCTTTAAAGACAGTCACCTTTGCCCCATTTTGTGCCTATTATCCCAGCATGATTATTAACACTGGCAACTGGTTTGAATGATAAGTAGTATGGTTACCTTTATTTATTTATTTATTTATTTATTTATTTATTTATTTATTGTAAGGAAGATCAGCCCTGAGCTCACATCCATGATAATCCTCCTCTTTTTGCTGAAGAAGACCAGCTCTGAGCTAACATCTATTGCCAATCCTCCTCCTTTTTTTTCCCCAAAGCCCTAGTAGAGAGTTGTATGTCATAGCTGCACATCCTTCTAGTTGCTGTATGTGGGACGCGGCCTCAGCAAGGCCGGAGAAGTGGCGTGTCGGTGCGCACCCGGGATCCGAACCCAGGCCGCCAGTAGAGGAGCGCTAGCACTTAACCACTAAGCCACGGGGCCAGCCCCAGTATGGTTACCTTAATTTTAAAACAGTGATTGGGCTGATATCTTCCTTTAAGAGAAAAATTACAGTAGTAGACAATGTACTTGAGTAGTTCACACTCACAATAGGGTAGAAAACGTTATGAAACTGAACATAATGGTCACTCTTTTTATGGTCTACTTCCTCATAGCATTCATCACAATGCTAATATAGTTAGTATTAATTATGTAACTATTTTTTTAGTATCTGCTTTCCACTTTAGACTGAAGCTTCATACAAGCAGGGCCATATTTCTCTGCTTCTTCCCACTACCCTCAGGACCACCTCAGTGCCCATCACATAACAGGGGATTAACAGATATTTGTTGAGTAAAGAAATAGATGAAGTTGGATCTCAGAAATTCACAGAGTCTTGTATACTCTGCGATCTCCTTTATCTTCTCGGTATCTTTCTGGTCCTCTCACAGATCCATCTTTTGGTTTGGTTTGGTTTTATAAAATTATTTGTCCTCTGACTCATGTCTGTGGGAATAAAACTAGTTATCTACATATTTCATTCCTACCTTCCTGAGTTCCTGAAATTAAACTCAAAGGAATTTGTTTTTTTAGATTAATATTTGTCAACTACTCACAAGGATGAACACATCTAGAAAACCCAGATCCTGTTAGCAAAAGTAACCTTATTTAAAATCCTATAATCCACCCATTCACAGCACAGAATCTTAGATTTTATTCTTCTCCAACTTCCAAAAGACCTTGCATTTATCCCTATACAAGAGCTCCTTTCTCTATGCTCTTTTCATGATCCTCTACTGACTCCATCCCAACCTGAGAAGTGTATTTGCTTAATCCTACTGCCTTCTCTAAGTACTGTTCTCTTTCTCTCTTCCTTTCATTGCCAGATGTTTTGAATAAATGGCCTAACTTTTAATTGGAAATTTCCACTGGAATGTGTTACCACCAGCTCAAACCAAGCATAGCCAACACTGAGACTCATTATCTTCTGGTTGCCCTCTAGCTTTCTTCCCTGTCAGTGGTACCACCACCAGAGGTCTCCCAGTCAACAAGACTCAAGACTTTAGGATGGTCTTTGGGTCAGCTCTCTCCTTCATCTTCTAGGTCCAATTTACCAAGCCTTCCATTCTTTTTCTGAATAGTTTCAGATCCATTACTTTATCTTCATTCCCACTAATGACATCCCAGTGCTGACCCTCATCTTCTAACATCTAGAAGCTATTGCACAAGAGTTCCCTAGAGAAGCCTCATGGATTTTAGTCCACCTCCCTCATTTACACGTTACCTTCATCAAGTACAAAGCATCATTCCTGAATTCAATTTTTGTTCCTATTCTTATTTTTCCTCTTCTTTCTCAGCTGTCCTAGGCTGCCTCTTTGAACTCATTTCCTCCACACTCCCAGCATCTTGCTCCACTTAAGCTCCACCGGCATAATCCTACCTCAGGACATGTGTACTTACTCTTCCCTCTGCCTGAAATGCACTTTCCCTTATCTGCTCATAGCTTGCTCCTACAACTTTGAGGTTTCTGCTCACCTTATCAAAAAGGCCTCTGTCTCGTCCTCCATCACTCTCTATCCCCTGACATTGTACTTACTGCCCGACTATGATGTATTTGTGTATTTACTGTTTCAGCATCCTGCTCACTAGAATGTAAACTTTATGAAAAAGACATTTCCTTTCTTTCTTTATCTTTCTTTTCTGAATTATCTCCAGAAACTGCAACAGAATAGAAGAGCAGTAAAGATTGTTGAATGAATAAATAGATGATGTCTCATTTTTGTTATTTTGTACCTTATATATAACAATATACTTTAATAGTCTCATGTTCTCTGTTATTCTGGGATCACCATTTCCTTTCCCTCACTGTAGCATAAATGTGGGTAACTGCTGAATGTTTTTACAAAATCCAGAAAATTAATGCGTAGGAGGAGGGAGGAGTTATTTAGCTTCTTTTGTGTTGTTTTCCCTTCTTGCCCCAAATTGCTGCTGCAGGTTTCCCTTCAACAACATCTGGCTATGTATAAGCCACGACCCTCACTCATTCTCATTCTCAAACCTACTTTCTTAGAAAAGGTGGAATAGCCTCTCAGATTTCCTTTGCATGAACAAAGAGAAACGTAATAGAGCCCCCCACATAAGCAAATGAATCTTGCTACTATCCCTGTTTATTGTTACGGTTTGACATGTTTTCTCCCCATTACAGTAAGTGACTAAAAATTAGTAACTCATAATAGTGATTAACATGAATTATTTACTATTTTCCCAACACACATTCTATCCTCACAACAACTCAGTGAAGTATGTACTATTATTAAAATTCCCATTGGGCTTAGAATTTAACTAACTAGCTTAATGTCATGAAACCAGTTTGTGAAAGAGTCAGGAATCTCACTGAGGTCCTTCAGAGTCCAAAGCCTGCCACTCTAACCACTTTCACCTTAAAGTGCATTAAATCTCTTTTGGAACTAGATGGAGGAGTGAATGAATGAATAAATAAATGATTAATTGCATCCATTTTCCATCTTATTAATGGCATTTAAACTTACTTTCAAGTTATATTAGTGGAAGGGCTGGTTTTCACCCTGAGACTTGTGCCCATTAAGCAGACAGAGACTGGGTGATCTTTGCCAAAGATTTAGAAGAGGACATTTCTGAACTGCGTGGGAGGCCTAATTCCATAACCTCTAAGCTCCCTTCAAGGTCAAGTGATACGTCTATGATTCCAAGAGGTTCCTATAAAATGGAAAATTTAGAATCATGAATGACTGGCTGTAGTCTATATAAAAAGAAGTAAGATTAACCTTACTTGGTCTTTATTTCATGCTTTTCTGAAAAAGAAATAATCATTTTAGGATGAACCCAGGAGATAATCAGAATATCAACATTTTGAACTCTATCAGCTTTAATTCATTTTTTCCTTTAAGTTTGCACTTTTATAGCACTGACTTTTCTCTAGAGTCAGAGAAAATAACAATGGTAAATAACGAGCACTTGGTGTTCCTGGAACAAACTACCAATGCTAGAAACGCCGGCTTCAGCATGTGCTGAGAAAGCATCCAGATGTTAGCCAGCTGAAACAATATATCTCAGTGCATCTAAATAAAAAATTCATCTTCATTTGAAAATTGGAAATCAAAATGGAGTTTAGGATTTCCAATAAGAGTCAAGAAACTGCAAATACTAATGAATCTCTGAATGTGCTCTTTGTCAGAGGTATCCACACAGGTCCTAGAACATTGAGAATGAAAAAGTAAATAAAATGCTAGATACAATAGCTTACCCTCTGATTTCTGGACATTGAGTTAATAATAGTAAAGATGCCTAATATTTATTTGGTTAATTATTTGTGATTTTCACATGCCGAATCCTGACAATGGGTTATGTGGAAGAATGAGATCAAACGTGCCAGCTCTGGAAGATGCAGGAGAGAGGAGGGGAGATGACAGAGCGATTGTGCACATCATTGAGAGAGCTGGGGACGGGGACGGAATTCCTCTCCCACTCCCCCCTAAACCCTCTAAAAGGGAAAATTAATAAAACTGTCAGGCAAATGGAACAAAGAGCTGAGAAACCCTGAAAACTTGAGAAATAAGCATTGGTTCTCAGAGTCTCAGAAAAAAATTAGGTTTAATCTCACAGAAATAAGTTTGAGGAAAAATGGAATTTGAATTATAAATTGAGATATAAAGTATGGATACTTTGTTTTTTTCACTAGAGCTCGCTGTCATCAGATGAGCCAAGATAGACTTGAACATATTTCCCAAAGTGTGGCCCACGGACTCCCAGCATTACAATTATAGGGGAGTCAATAAGAAGAGTAAAAATAAATGCCAATTTCTGAGCCTCACATCAGACCCAATGAATAAATATCCCTAGAGGTAGGGCTCAAAAAATCTGCATTTTATAATAATACATCAGTGATTCTTATTTATACTACAGTTTGAACTTTTAGAGGACTTGAATAACATTTTTAGGTAAATAATATTTTTTAGAGAAATCTGAAGTGCAAGGCTGTAGTTAGCTTTGAGTACAAGAACGAAAGAAGAGCCAGCTTAGCTTTTAGGAAACAGAGGCAAATTCATCAAAAAAAAAAAAAACCTGATGGAATATAAAGAAGGGAGTTAGAACCAAATTTCTCTTTTCCAATTTCCCTTTCTTTGGTCTAAGAACAAAAAGGAGAGGCATTACAGTAAAAGACGTCGACTAGTTTGTTTATAGACCATTAATGTCTTCAAAAGGCCTTTTTTTCAGTGTCCAAATTTCAGTGTTCAGTTTTTTTTTAAGTTTCTTTCAGTGTCCAAATTTTCCTCTTCTTCTAAGGACACTAGTCATTAGATTAGGGTCTACCCCAATCCAGTGTGACCTCCTCTTAACTTGATTACATCTGCAAAGATCCTATTTCCAAATCAAGTCATAGCCACAGGTTATGGGGATTAGGACATGCACATATCCTTTTGAGGGCCACCATTTAACCCACTACAGAGGTGATGGAATTTAAAAAGAGAGTAGATTTTCACCTGTCTGAAATGATTTGGGTGTAGTCTTGCCTGAAGTATAATAGATTAAATTACTCTTCAAGGTCATTCCCAATTATTTTAATTCTATAATTTTATAATCATGTCAGAATTTGTGTTTCCAAGACCTTGGCTAAAGAGGAGAAAAAATATTCTAGGCAAATCTATCATGAGTAACTTGAACACAAGGTATTCTACTTTCAATAGATTCAAAGTCACAAAAATGTTTTATTCTGAATGCATTTCATACTCAACCTTTGAACAATGAAATTTTTTAACATTTAGGAATTTATTAAATGATGTAAATCTCAAAGATAGGCCAATATATAGCCTGAACTGATATTCATTTAGAGTCAATATTCTCAATCACTTTTGTTATACAAATCTGACTTAGATAGAAAATTGAAAAGACATAATATGTGCTAAAACATAGTCTTAGGGTGGATATTTTGTCCTTTCTGTCTCCATGTCAACGCCTTCCCTTACCCTGGAACTCAAAGTTTGAAATATTCCCACATGTTCTGAAGAAATTTATTCTAGTGGAAATTTAAGGAAAAGTAGAAGAGAATTGTGAGAAAATATATCAACTCCCACCATCATTGTTTTTGAATCTTGAAGTGACTTAGGTGTTCTAGAGTTCATATTTTAAGTGCGTATGACTGGAAGGTAAGCTTCATTCCCTTAATACTCTAATTGATTGAAAACTGATTGAAAGACCCAAAAGTGATGATATTCAAATGAGGAACACAACTGACGAAGCTAATGATGGCAAAAATGCAAGAAATTGACATTAACTTCTACTTCACAGCATTTCCAGGGTCCATCTTTGGAACTTGCTCTCTAATATTTGGAGTATTCAGAATATTTCTGATAATGAGGTACTCAAAAGGTCACCTCACAAAGTTCTTAATTTTAGGGTTAAAATCAGGAAAAAAAAAAACACAAGCACATATATGCACACACAGTGTCATACCCTACATTGACAAGTCTTTGAAGGCCAAGTCCGTGAAGTAACCATATGGACCTGAAACAAGTCAGCTCATGAAAATTTATAATTTGACAAGCCAAATAAAATTTACTATGTGGCAAGTTTAACAGAATTTCAAGTGGAATAAAGATCATAGTATCTATTTCTTTTCTAATTTCCTAATTGTCATTCAAATCAGTGGTCTCTAAAGCAAGATACGCAACAGCATCTGCTAGGGTGAAAAAAGAACATCAGTTTACACATATTTTTAGTCTTAAAACATAAGGAAAGCATCAAGCTTTAGTTATTTTTAAAATGCAGAGTAGAGTCTCTATAATTTATAAATAAAAATGTATATATTGAGATACATACTCACAATATTTTTACTTATACAGATGCATAATCAGAAAAACTTAGAAGCCCCAATTCAATCAAATTGGAAATAATTTAATCACTTTTTCCTTCTTGTAAAAGTACAGATCCTTAAGTTTATAGTTTTCAGATATCTGAATTTTATATGGATACAAATTATATGGTATATATCATATCCATTTAAATATAGGTATAAATTATATAAAAGGTCTTGGAATATCTCTTTTGGGTCACTGTAGGCTGATTCTGGTTCACTTGCTCAAGAAGCAAACAATTCAACAGTATGATCTTTACATAAAAAGTTTCCAACATGTCACCTCTCTAATAAAATGTTTTCCAACAAAATCATATTCTAACCATTTAGTAGTTTATAAAACATAGAGAAAGGAAAAAGTCGAGTTCAGTGATTTCTTCAGCCTTCATAAAAAGTCAATATTTACTAATATTACATACAGGACAGCCTGTAATTTAAATATTGCAGTCTGAAACACTGGAGTTATTGGATTCCGTGTATGATCTAAATTCTCTTTCCCTTCTTGACGTTTCTAAATCACTAGAGAAACATGTGAATAACCTAAAGACTTGTTCTAAGAATTGACCAATGACTTTTATGATCAGGAACTGTCTTTCACTTGTTTTGAAGCTCACTAAAATAACTATCCTCAGCAGTAGTGTAAAGACAAATTGATGTGTTATGCTCACATCACTAAGAGTACACAAATATTTTATTTTGAACAATAGGTCAAGTATAGAAGTTGGAGAAATAATCTGTGCTTTCTGCCTGCCACCATCCCACCCACTCTCCCAGTGCAAAATCCTTCTTTTCATTTTATAAACTACCTCCTGCTTTCTTGGGTCTGACGTCCATAAAAATACTTGTCCTCCCCTCCCACAGGGGTGGACACATGACTTGAGCTGCTCAGAGTACTTCAAATGCCTGGACACATTAATTAGTCCAAGGATGGACAATTGGCCAAACAGGGTCGACAAGAGCCATTTGCAGGATTGAAATAAATGCTGGGGGTTAAAGGAGAATTTCTTTTCATTCCAGGATCATTGGTGCTAAGGACTGTATAAGCCTGGTGCTACCAGAGCCAATTTTTGCCACCAAGGGGAGAAATTTCCTTCAGTATAAGTCAACACAGAGGAAAACAGAGCTGAGAGATGGAGGGAAAAAGAGAGAATTGAGTTTTACCTGTGTACTTTTGCATTATATGGGGGCAATAAAGTCCTATTTGGGATTGGATTTCTATCAGTTACAAGTGAAAAAGTCCTATTAGCACAAGAGATAATATACCAGAATATATTTAGGTTATTAATACAATAATGTCACTCCTACTTTCTAGATATATTTTCTTGAGTGGGAAAAAGGTAAACCTCCAAATAGCCTGAAATCAATCACATTACTGCAACTACACTCATTCAGTATATCAAACATGTGACCATCATACATTACATGTATCAATTAACACACACACACACACATACGGGTCTCAGAGTATCACCCTAATGTAGCTTAACAGAGAGTACTACATAGAGTTGATATCCAACAAGCATAACTGACTGACCAACACCACCATAATGCTCGCATTTTCTCCAATAATACCTACCCATTGGGTAACCTCTTTATTTCTCCTTTGGCATTCCTTTATTTTCTTCCCTTCTAATTTTTTATTGTCTAATATAGCTTCTTCTAGGCCACACAATGTTAAAAACCAATGAACCCAAATTTTCACAATATTTTGTGACTTGACAGCTTTTACATGCTGAAGCTCAATAGAATGGAAATTAGCATTGACCCAAAAAAAAAAAAAAAATCAAACATTTGTTCAAGTCCTTAGTCAGTTTGAAATATTTTCTAAGTCAACTAAACAGGCACTTTTCTTTGAAGAAAGCCGGCAAATGAGTTCACCTTTTCTTAGATTATCTATTACCAGCATTTTTTAAACAATAGGGTCTAAGGGGGTATTCCTTTAAAAGTGAAATAAATGGAGTAAAGTCTCTTTCAGATCTTTCTCAGTAGTAAAAATTGATTCTTCTATCAACCTCTTTCTCTCTGCTATGATGTATTATTAAAAATGCAAAGACATTGTTGATGGCATGTATTATATCAATAGCATTGAGAGAGACCATTTATTTTACTTTAATGAGAGTTTATTTCATCTCGGGCCCACTTGGAAAGCCTTTTAGAGGCCATCAGCACACTGGCTTTCTTCATCATAGATAAAAGCAAGGACACTGCGTATACACCCACCTTGATCTGGAGTTATTCAAAGACTGGGTTGGGGAAGAGAGAATTTCCTTCCTTGGTACAGAATAACTTTCATATCATATCAATACATTCAAAATCTGCAAAGCCCTTTTTAAATTGAGATGTCAGTGGAAAATTTCGTCTTTTTTGAGATATAAGTTGGAAATGTGGAGACGAAATTTTCTCTGAACAAGAAAGGAATAAAATAAAAATAAAGTTTAATGTTGACTTTAAATGCCAACGTACTCTAAAGTACAAATAGTGAAAAACTGGATTTAAACCATACCAGTCACTTGAGTTGCTTTAATTACTTATTTGTAATTCATAAGTTGTAAGTTAATATATACTGTTTATTTATAGAGTACTAAGCATATGGCTCCCAAAGTATGCTTTTCTGGCAAACTTTTATTTAAAAGCAGATAAGAAATATTTTAGGCTCTGTGGAGCATCTAGCCTCTTCCAAATTCTGCCATGTAGCGTGAAAGCATCTATAGATGATACATAAACAAATGTATGTGTTCCAATAAAACTTTATTTACAAAATCAGGTGATGGGCCAGATTTGGCCTGCAGTTTGTAGTTTGCCAAGTCTTCCTCTATGCCAAACTCTTAAGTTGTTATGTAAGCTGCTAAGATCAGAATGGTTTATACTTTTAATAAACAAAACATTTTCCTTAAAATCAGATGAATTTTCTTTCTAAATTTACCAATAACATGTCTTAATATATTCTTTCCAAAAGGTATTCCCCTATGACCTAAAGATCTTAGGTGGAGAAGGAAAGAGAATATTTTTAGAGAATAAAATATGCATGATTGGTCATGCTCTGATTTGAAGCAGACAAATTCTGATTTTTTCTACTTTATATACTTGAGTTGTGCAAAATTTCATTAAAAAAATATTCTACTTGGAAAGACTGGGAAATCACTGCTCTAAATTATTTGTGTAAGTCACATCTAGCCCTATTTACCACTTAAGATCATATACATGTCTTAAGATCACAGGGACAGATGCAAGTGTAGAGTGAATCTTGTGTATAGGAAATTTTAGGACATAATTATTTGAGATAAAATGAAGACCTATACACTTGTCCAATATCTTAATAGAGAATCCTAGAGAGCCGAGAAATGACGACAGGAAACAAATGTTAGCGGTATCAAGACAAGGGCACAGTCACCCTACTGCGTGCAATCACTGGCTTGCGGGGAGTATTCCACCGTGAGGTTTTCAGGAGCTGCTCCCCACTGACACAGATTTTAATAGGCATCATGGAGCAAAGGCTGCAGCTTTTCAGCAGTGCTCAGATCACATGTGACAGCCATTATGGAGTGAGCAAAGAGGGTGCTGAGAAGAGGTCAATGGGCCATGCAGACACAGAGAGCTGAGCCTGTACTTAGACATGATTCTTACTGAGAGCGTTGTGAAACTGGTAGGTGTATATTGAGTTTCACACATCCTTCTGATCCAGAGACTGAAGCTACTATTATCATTTTGACAGGTCTCCAAGTGGTGGCCATTGTCCAAAGGCCATAACACATCAAGAACTAGAGTGTAGGATACAAATTCTCCTTTTTAGGAAGAATTGATATATCCAAGGAATTTATATATTTGGTAGAATTTAGGGCAAACAAGATACTTTAGATTACAACATGTAAAATTGTTTACTCATTGGCCAGCCCTGAGACTCAGAAATTTTGGAAAATAATGACAAAACTGATACCCTAAGTAAACACAATTTTTTGATCTCTCTAACATTCACTTTCAGGCTCTCTGTTCTTCTTTGGTTCTAGTATCTCACTCACTAACCTAACGCTTGTCTGCTTCATAGAGAGAATAAAAACGTGAGATCTTGAAGTAGAGCAGTCCCTAAATGTGACTCCCTGAAAATGGAGAGACTTCTATTCAATTGGACAAGTTTAAGTCTCTTTTAATCTCAAAAACTGAATGAGGAAAATCAAAGAAATGCAGATATGGTCTCACTGCTGAGCTAGGATAGTGGGGAATGCTCTACAACTTTCAACCAAAGCACTAGACATATACTTTGGTTAAGCTGCCCCTAAGTGAATGGTAACTCTTAGTCTAAGTTCTTGTAATCTAAATAGGAAGGCTTTCTATAAACATGATTTATGGATTTAAGGAGAATATAGTCTAATACTACAAGTTAACAGTAATGTGCTATAAAACTATGTATTAGAATAAATATATAAATATTAATTACCATTAACATAATATATTTGTAAGATAATATATGTATATATTACAAACTTTCTCTGTTCATGTCATCCTTAGTGTTTCAGTAACTTTTTCATGGCACTCCTAGGGCAAAAGAAGTGCCTAATAATTCCATTTTTTTAACTAGTTAGGAATCACTAAAAACCCAGCTTCACAAAGATATGACATCAGTGAAGGAAGGTAGCATGATCCAGTGTTGAAACTGCGAACTACTCAAGCTTCATGTGATGATCAACTGGTATCGAGTTTTGCTGTCTTTCCTGTGATAATTTAAAATATCACATGACATTCTTGTGAGTTTGATGTAGCATCCTGGGTGCCAGAAACCATGGGTTTAGAGCAAATCTAGGAACTACTTTGTATCTAATCTCCATCTCAATTTGGTTACCCAACACTAGAAGCTAGCATTTTAATTATCTCCATCTCTGCTCAATCTTAAATTGACCATTTCTTCAGGTTTAAGAAAAAAATAAACTTAAAATTGCCTTTACCTTAAGGCTTCAAAGAGAACCTACATTTCTCTGAGATACTATCTGTTTAACCTTTTTCTTTGTCAGTGGGCGAGTCTCAATTGACTACACACAATTTATGTAGGAAAAGGCTGCATTTATCTTTTCAAGGTCACAATCAATAATTCTCATTTTTCCCAGAAGTAAAGCTGAAGAAACAAATGCAGAATGTTTTCTCTCTTCTGAATATATTCCTTCATTAAAAATCTCTATGACGATCCTTAATTGATTAAGACATTTCTAAATTAATAATCCCTCACCACACAAGTAGCTTGTTATCACATATGGTTTCATCATGTGTTTTAGAACATGTTGTAAGATTTCAACAACCCTGACTAACGTAGAGAGATAATGGTTTCCTCTAGCCTTAAGTTCCTTATCAAGTTAGACTCTTGAAAATAAAATTAAATAGAATATTTTTAAAGGGTAATCATTCTCCACAAAATATCAGGAGAAGCATCAAATAATATCATTTAACTAGAAAAGAATCCTGGCTGCCTATGAAGAAAAGCTAAGAGAGTGTGTGTGTGTATATGTTTGTGCACACCTGCATGCATGCATGCACAAGAGAGAGAATTGAGAGAGAGGGGAGAAAGATAGAGATTCATCTTCTTCACAGGTAAGTGAATGTGAATTTATGACAACGCGAAGATGATAGAATGAGTGTAGGCAGGCAAGGAGAAAGTAGGAGTCTACACTTAAAGTGTGGGCCAAACAATTGCAGCAGGCCAAAAGATTTTCTCAGATCATTGGCAGTTTTTAGAATTCAATCAAAACATGTGAAATATCAATGACAACCACGGGCAAATTGTAACATTCCAAAGCAATCTGAATTAAATCATATTATCCTTCCTCCACACATTCCTAGGAGGTTTATCAAAACAGCAACCATGTATATTATAGACAGCATCACCCTTCATCTGGGCAATTGGCTTCTTCCCAGGCAGTAGTGTGATTTGAGACTACCCTCTGCTCCAACACTTGGTAAGACGTTCTGCATTAACTTTTGCACGGATATCCTCTGAAGGCAAAGACGGGATACTGTTGCATTCACAATTAGCAAAGGTGCCAAAGGCAACAACTTCGACAAGGACCATAGTACAGCATAAGTTGGTATGAATGTTTCTCTTCAACACAGTTATGGGTACACTGCTATCATCTATGAAACATATCAGGGCACAAAGATCAACAAATCATGAGAGTTTGTGGGGAATTAATTACTAGGTTATGTTTATTTAAATGCAAACTTTAAAATCTGAAACTTGGTGAAACTGTTAAATATGGTATTCATTACATGTGGAAAGATGTATGAAATTGATGTAAAAACATGACTATATGGCAATTTAAACTTAAATCTCAATAAATACCTACATTTAAAAGCCCATAATCATTACTGGATGTGCAGCCTTAAATTAAATGAGACTTACATTGTACTATGCATTGAGTAAATGCTAATATTATGCCATACATTGAGTAAATGCTAATTAGTTGTCAAAAGCAATTTTTCAGAAACTTTTCACAGAGTCGTAAGATATGTGTAACACGTATTACATAAAGTGACTGAGGGTGGGGTCTGGAAGATGTAACCAGCAAAAATAAAGCCAGATGTCAGTGAAATGATCCCAGTGTGAGCTGTCTGTCTCTTCCCTGTTATTTTCCTATTACTGTATTATGGAGCTCCACATGGCAGAGAACCATTATGCTTTGGCAGTAGGAACCACCCAAAAGAAACAGACTTCTAAATTTTTATTCTAAACCATTTGGAACTTCCTAGAAATAGTAGCAGTGATGTTGTAATAAATCCCAGTAGTTTTAACATGTAAGTATTCATGGTAATGCCCTTTTTCCTCTGGTGAATCTAAAAAAAGTGTCATGAAGACTGATGACACACACAAAAAAACATTTTCTAACCAGAGAATTGCAGACTTTAAAATAGCTGTTATTGGTAAATATTCCTTTGTTAACCTATCTGATTCAATGTCTTTCTCTGTAAAATGGAGATAGCAATAGTGCCTAACCCATAAGGTTACTGTGAAGACTAAATGTGTTAGCATATGACCACAAATTCTCATAGACAGATGTGTCTCAGAATTCAGAATTATTATTTTTCTTTTAGAGAGATAATACAATACATATACCATGTGCTATATAATACTCTGCAATCAAACACAATATTTCTGCAAAGCCTATAGCATTTGCCTTAAGTGGGATAAATAAAGATTTTAAACTAAAAACTATCCATTCAGGGGCCAGCCCAGTAGTGTGGTGGTTAAATTTGCACGCTCCACTTCGGCCGCCCAGGGTTCGCGGGTTCAGATCCTGGACATGGACCTATGTACTGCTCATCAAGCCATGCTATGGTGCCATCCCACATACGAAACAGAGAAAGATTGGCACAGATGTTAGCTCAGGGACCATCTTCCTCACCGAAAAAAAAAAACAAAACAAAACTATCCATTCAGGACAGTTCTTGCCACCAAGTGAGCAACCAAACTTTTTATTTTTAGTTCCAATTTTTTTTTTAATGGAGGTCACATTGGCTTATAACATTATATAAATTTCAGGTGCACATTATTATATTTTGACTTCTGTATAGACTGCCTCAAGTCCACCACCAAAAGTCTAGTTGCCATCCATCACCAAATGTGCCCATTTAGCCCTTTTGCCCTCCCCCCACCCCGTTCCCCTCCGGTAACCACCAATCTGGTCTCCATATCTATGTCTTTGTTTGTTTATCTTCCACATATGAGTGAAGTCATCCAGTAATTGTTTTTCTCCATCTGACATTTCACTTAGCATAATACCCTCAAGGTCCATCCATGTTGTCACAAATGGCAAGATGAATTTTTAGAATCATAGACAAGAAATTGCAGTCCTGTGTAAGTAAAACATTTAGACACAGCTCAGTAACCGGCACATAGTAAGCATTAAGCATGTGTTTTTCAATTGTTATATTTTATTATTATTATTATCCAATTTGGAACTCAAGAAGGTAATATCTTCCTCCTTTCTTTTCTTCCGTCCTTCTTTCCTTCCTTTCTTTCTTGCTTTTCTCTCTTTCAACAAATAAATATCCAGGGCATTTTACTTAGAAAGAATAATTCCACATGATGAGATAATTTGCCAAGGGTAGCACTCACATAAAATGCAATTCCTTTCCCAGGACCAAGGACAAATAAGATTCCTAAAAATACAAATTTTTATTGCTGCAAAAGTTGTTCGTCACCAAAAAAAATAGCCTTTCTATAGCCATGCTCAGCAGCTGTCTCTCATACATTAAAAAGTCAATAATTGAGTTAAATTAGCAAATAAATAGCAGCCATTCTAACTTTGTTACTGGAATTGTTGCCATAATTTGATTACCAATGTGTTCTCTGATCACCATGTATAACAGGAAAAATGAAAAACCTTGGAAGATTCTTCATAGTTACACTATTCTTAAAATAAATAACTAAACAATACATATTTAAGCCTTACTTTGACATTTTCCAAAGAATTCCTCCTCCTCCCAAAAATGAGATTTCCAACCTAATTTTTAATTCAATAATAGGGATTATTTAAAAAAAAGAACTAGGATAATACCTCATACGTATCCAAAGAGTATTGATCAAAACCAAATCCTAATGAGGGTTATTTTATAATCCTATAAAATAAATAATTCATGTAGATGTAATGTATGGCATGAGGACTATAGTTAATAATACTTTACAATATATTTGAAAGTTAAAACTTTTCATCAAAAGAAAAAATAATTTTTAATTGTGTATGGTGATGGTTGTTAACTAGACTTGTGATGATTGTTTCACAATATATACAAATATCGAATCATTATGTTGTACATCTGAAACTAATACAATGTTATATGTCAATTATATCTAAAGATTTTTATTTATTTATTTTTTCCCCCCAAAGCCCCAGTAGATAGTTGTATGTCATAGTTGCACATCCTTCTAGTTGCCGTATGTGGGACTCGGCCTCAGCATGGCCAGAGAAGCGGTGCCTCAGTGTGCGCCCGGGATCCGAACCCGGGCCGCCAGCAGTGGAGCATGCGCACTTAACCGCTAAGCCACGGGGCCGGCCCTGTCAATTATATCTAAATAAAAAAAACTAAATCCTTATTAAATAACATTTTACACACAAGAGATGAAAATCTTCAAAGCATTCCCCATTAATTCCATAAGAAACTTACTTATGTTTGGTCCAAATCTGTGCAGAAAATAACTCTTGGGGCAAAATGCTAAGTATGCCTTCTAACATAGTGACTATCATTCGTACCCCAGGCTCTCTCTAAATCCAGTTTTAACTTCTAAACAGGACAGACCCTTCTACTCAAAGTGTTTTCACCATTTTTCCAGTTGTTCAACTGCCATACTAACAGTGTTAAGACCTAATTAAAAGACTAACCTGGGGCTTTTTCACATTAATAACTAATTTTGCCTATTTTGAATACAGTACTCTATAAAATCGGGATAAGAACTCCTAGAGTTATTGTGTGGGTCTAATTCAATTTCAAAAACATTTAATTTCAAACTAAGTACTACTTGCCCACTAAAGATATGTGTAACCTGTTGAACACCATAAAATGGTAGCATCACTCTTAATCTACCACAAATTAAGAGAGGAAACAAATTGGACATAGAGAATCATATTCATACATTTCCATTAAGCAGTGAATTGTGGCAGATTCATCTTAAAATTCTTTCATTAAAAACACAGAGGACTCATTTATTAATCATTTTCTAAACAGCTAGATACTGGCTATTTTGCATGCATTATCTTATTTTACTCTCCTAGCAACCCTTAAGGAGCAAATTCCTAAACAAGTATAAGTGTCATCCTTGAACTCCAGAGTTATTGATAGATCTCATTAGAGAGGTCCTAGGTCCAGATATCAGGATACTATGTGACTTTCCTGGGTTGTTCCTAGTTGAAGCAATAGGTGTCCCTAGAGAAGAAGAGACCCAAATTCTCCTAAAGTCCCAAAGTATCTCTAGAACAAGCAACTGGGCTGAGTCCATCACCGGAGTTGAATCAGATTTTATCGGCAGGTTAGATAAAATCAACCACTCCACTTAGTCTTGCAACTGCGCTATTACTGGGGCATGTTCATACAATAGCACAGCACGAATAGATACGCAATACAGAACAGAGCAACCTGAGAGGGCACGTGATAAATCCAACAGAAAATGTTGAACAAAACGGCAAGTTGCAGAATATATACAGTATATTATGTACAGCAGAAAATTGTATATGGGTATATACATATATAGTAAAGTATAAAAATATAAATAAGAATGATCAAGAGCAAATTCAGCGTGGATATATCTCTGGAAAAGAAGAGATATGAATGACATCACAGAAAGAACACAGAGGGCTTTAACCAAATCTAAGATATTTTATTTCTTTAAAATGAAGATCTGATATAATTATGGCAAAATGCTAAGATTTGTTCAAACTAAGTGTAGATGATCATGTGCATATATTTGTTTTATTAATTGTATATGTTGGAATATTTTATAATTTTAATTTTAAAAAATGAATAGATGTGTGCATGATAGAGGAATAAAGACAAAGGAAGAAAACTTGCTACCTAAGGCATTTCTCTCAGAAACTGGGAATTTATTACACATCATTCTGATTTTCTAATAACCTGTTTATCAGCAAAACAATGCCAGATTTTTCTGAAAGCTGAAAAAAATGTATAATATTGAACACTTAGTATGACTCCAATTCTATACTGTATGATCTCATTTAATAATTCCAAAAATTTTGTGATATAGTTATTACCCCTATTTTGCAGGAAAGGAAATTCAGATGTGAAATAATTTGCTTGAGGTCATACAGATGTGACAGAGCTAAGATTCAAACCTGTGCAGATGCCCTCCCAAAGCCCGTTCTCTTTTGTCAGTTCTATATTGGGAAGCCATAAATATCAGACAGAGGAGGAAGGAAGCAATTCAAGCAGGTAGATTAGAATGGGAAGAACTGGAGACATCACTAGAGTAGTCAGTTAGAAATTAGGTTGGGTGGAGAAATGCTTTTAAAAGCTGAGATCTGAGCCATTTTTTAAATAGGATCTCAGTACTGACTTAGAAGTGTAAAATGGAATACAGGTGGTGAAAGTTAAAAAGGGAGTGTGAACTCATGGGAGAGAAGATTCATTTCCTCGGAACAGGAATGGAGAGTGAGATATATACAAAAAAACAAAAACAAAAACAGACAAAAGAGAGAATAGGCCTACTGGAAATTTAAAGAGAAGAGATCCAAATCAGAAAAGAAATCAAATGATAGAAAACATATGAAGACTATTAAGATATAAAAATAAGGAAGATTGAAGATTCAAGACTTAGCTTCTGAAATTTGAATCAAGCCAAACTTTCAAGGCAGAAAGTAGAGCTGAATCATCTGATTTCAAAGGTAGGAAAATTGGAACAAATGATTAAATTGAGAAAAAAAATGGGGAGCAGAATTGTGGTTTGTTTATTTTTGGAGGTTAAATGGAAGACTCTTTTGAAACATGTATTGAAAGCATCTGATTCCACATAAAGAACTTTGAAAAGGGGAACAGAGAAAAGAATTCTGCTTCTGGGTCCCTGAGCCTTCTGTAAGCACTTAGGTGGGTGTGTTTGGGTGGAAACATGAGCTTTTTTATGAACACCCTCTGATCCTCCCCCACCCCAACCTGAAATCCTAAAGCTGTGTTTATGACAACACGATCATTTCTACAGTAACTAAAGAGCTGGCAGCAAAAGAGGATTATTACTTACGTTGAGAAATAAGCAACTAAAAATCTCTTAAACCACAAAGAACAGGTTCCCATGCCAATATTCAAAGTGACAAAGCCAAAGCAATGCAAATACGGAAAATGTTATGTGCTGGGCAGCCTCAACTGACCTTCTAGTGATTGGTCTCCAAACTTCATGGAAAGATTTCTATGATTTAACCCAATACAGTCAGACTTTGATCTATTTTGCTGACTCCTCAGACATAAATTTATCAATGGGTACCCAAACTCAACAGAAGGCATTTGCTTTGTATCCTCTTTCCCACCCACACGCGATATATAGAATTCAAACTGAGTCATTCGGGCGCTCTGTGATAAGAATTATGAATTCCTTGTGAAGTCTTGAGACGGTCCAAAGTCCATCAAAAAATAAACTATTTGTTCAATGAACGTTGCCTAGGAGTTCTAGGGAAGACCGTGATCTATTACTATTTTAGGAAAGCTATCAGACCATTTATCAACGTGGTAATAGAAAAGTAACCACATGGTTGTCTGCAGTGAGCTCACTTTCCTTCTCTTTGCTAATTCAGTTTCAGAGTGCTTCACTCCTCTTTTTTCCATTTGTTAATACCAACAGGGAGGAGGCCGGCCGGTGGCACAGGTGGTTAAGTGCGCCTGCTCTGCTGCGGCGGCCCTGGGTTCACTGGTTCGGATCCTGGGCGTGCACCGACACACTGCCTGGCAAGCCATGCTGTGGCGGCATCCCATATAAAGTGGAGGAAGATGGACATGGATGTTAGCCCAGGGCCAGTCTTCCTCAGCAAAAAGAGGAGGATTGGCAGATGTTAGCACAGGGCTGATCTCCTCACAAAGAAAAAATACCAATAGGGAAGAGTTTTAATATTGTTTACAACAAATTATTTTTGTGCTCAATAGGTTATAGATTAAGAAAAAAATCCTCTTAGCAGGTATGCTAGCTCATGTCTAAAAAAAAGTAATTGGAGAAGAAATGATTATCTACCTTAACTAAACATTTATTCTAAATTTAAAAAAAGCTATGAATTACTTTATATTTTTTAGCCATGACAATGTGTGTTAGACCCTGTGTTTCAGTCTGCCAGAGAGCAAGCAATAGATGCATAAGGGACACATTGACATCATGAAAGCAATTTACTTTTAGTAACAGTAACTATGCTACTGGGGAATTAAAGCCTTCAAGGAAATTTTTCAAGAATTTTTATGCCATCATTTAAATAACTACAAAATAAATGTAAAATTTAAAATTTTTCTCATGCTGAATAGATGCAAATATAATAAGAACCACAAAATGTTAGAATTTCCCATTCCTCAATTTTTGGCAATTTAAGGAGCTGGATTAACCCTGTTGAGCCAGTAGGGTCCACTTGACCACAGAAAAGCTCTATTAGCCATCTTAAAGAGTTAGGTGGTTCCTTCAAAAGTAGCTGCCAAAGGTAGTGTGGCAGTTTTAAGAATGTGGAATTGAAGTCAGAAAATCTAAAATCTATTCTAGCCCTAGCTATTTTTACCAGCCAGGTGACTTTGGTTAAATCAATAAGTACTCAGTTTCTTCATCAGCAAAACAGGGACAATACCACCTACGCCTTCTCTCACAGAATTGTGAGAATCAAATCAAAAGTCTATGTTTAGACATATTTGTGTGCATCTGCATCTTCTCCCTGCCTTGAAGGGGATTTGTGTATATATGTATGTATATGTATAAGTGTGGAAACAAATGTAGAAATTGGGACAAAATGAGAGTACCAAAGTCAGAAAGAATCCAGAAGATCAGCATGTGGAAATGCATGCCAAAAAATATGCAAAACAGTGGCTAGAAAGGGGCTGCACAGTTGGCAAAATATGGTAAGATTCCAAGATACTAAAGCCAACGAGAGAAACAGGAGAAATTGTAGGATTCATGGTGTTTATAAAAACAAATCAGTTACTCAGGCAAGACCAAATTTTTTATGATATTGAAATATCAGAGAAATTTCTGTAGTGGGACCTCAAAAAAGTGTGCACTGTATAGATAAAAATCACCAATGTCCTTCCAACTACTTCCTCAGATCCATAAAATGATGAATTTCACAAGGTTGTTTATTGTGGTGAATCTCAGCTTGAACCAACATGAGGATTATGATGTCAAAACCACAGATTAATAGAAACAACTTTTTGGTATATCAAAAAAAATCACACGCTGGCTGGTGTGAGCACATTGTAAAAGTATTTACCTGGAGCAGCAGTTCTCAAACGCTTTGGTTTCAGGATCCCTTTTCATTCTTGAAAATTACTGTAGATCCAAAAGGGTTTTGTGTACCTGGCTTGTATATATCAATGTTTATCATATTGAAAATTAAAACTGAGAAATTTTTAAAACACAAGAACACATCAGAGTGATGATGATTTCAAATGTCATGTTGTCTTTGGAAAAGGCACTCATGACAGAACGAGAATGAAAAATACAAATAATATCATAGTACTATGGAAACAGTTTTGACATTTCAGGCCTCCTGAAAGTGTCTTAGGGAACTCCAAGAGTTTCAGACCATACATTGAAAACAGCTAGTCTAGAGAAATTGAAGATTTGTGCATCCTTTAAACAAGGCTTCATGAATATTGTTTCTTGATGAAACCTGCAATAAGAAGAAGGCAGCAGAAAATTTGAGATTATACTCTGAAAAAAATTTAGAAGGCAGACATTCTATATTTCTGTTTGTGAGGGATTCCATTTACTTACATGAAGAACATTTTCTTACTAAAATTAAGAAATGTAACCAAAAGTAAAACATTACCTTGCCTGCATTTGCAAATAGACCAAGAAATTTTCTCACAAAATTTAGTTGGGATATCACAGACAAATGTTCTCCAATGGACAAAACCATACATATACAACTTTAGCAATTATTACCAGTCACTCCTCATAGCTATAAAAAACACATTTCACTAAAGCACTCAGAAAATATCTAATTTTAAGCAATGCATCTTCCTTGTAAGTCCTAGGTACACAAATTGCCAAATGTAGTCCCATATAATTGAATGAATGAACCTGATATGTAGAACAATTAGATATATGCCAAGTAAATGTTGGAAAATATCCCTTGAAAATTATAATTTGATTTTGGAATAGTTGAACTTAAATCCATTTTTTAGATATTAAATTGTCTTTGAGTCACTCATAAGTTCACAATGGTACAATGATATCATCAATGAACTGAAGTAAATCTCTCAATTCTGTAGAGTGGGGTGGAAGTAGAGCTGGAGGCGTGTATATAACTTATTCAGAAATTATATTGTGTCTTTATAATATAAGCCCAAAACAGTTCTGAGTCAGACTATCTTCAAATAAAACTCGAGCTTATTTTTAAATCAACTTTACCAGATAAACAACTATTTCTAGGCTTTAGCGGGGGAAAAAAGCAGCAAGGGATTTCACAGCTGGGCAGTAAAATGCTTGCATATCCCCACTGGAGTCTGGGTTCCCTTGATTTCACCATCCAAATTCATGCTACAGGGCGTGATTATGTTCAGTTTTAATGTTCGATTCAGGTCTTGCTACTCAAATTTATTATGCCTGGTTTTTCCAGGGTAATGAGAAGTTTATAATAAGATTGAATTTGATTGAATTCTGAGTAACATCTTCCAAATTTCAATTACCTATGGCTCTCAAAACCAGCAGTTCTCATGATGTCAGTCATTAAGAGAATGAGCTCTACACTTGCCTAATCCAAATTAGACAATGTTGGTTTAAATCTAAGAGCAAATCATTGGTAACAGAAAAAGAAGAGACTCATTCCAAGCACCAGACGCAGAGTTCTGTTCAATCCTCACATAGCAATGGCTTGACATTGGGATCCAGCTTACCTTTCCTAAGACTCCCTTATCCTTTTTTTTTTTTTTCCCCAGCTTTATTGACGTAGAATTGACATATAACATAGTGTAAGTTGAAGGTATACAACGTGATGATTTGGTATACACATATATTGCAAAATGATTACCACAATAAGGTTAGTTAACACATCCATCACCTCATAGTTACCGTTTCTTTGTGTATATGTGTGAGTGTGTGTGTCTGTTGAGAACACTTAATGTCTACTCTCTTAGTAATTTTCAAGTTATACAACACAATATTGTTAACTGTAGTCACCATTCTATACATTACATCCCCAGAACTTATTCATCTTATAACTGGAAGTGTGTGCTCTTTGATCACCTTCAACTATTTCCTCTAGGCCTGCCTCCAGCCTGGTAACCACCAATCTCATCTCTATTTCTGTAAGTTTGTTTTTTTTAGATTCCACATATACATGAGATCACGCAGTTTTCATCTTTCTCTGTCAGACCTATTTCACTTAGCATAACGCCCTCAAGTTTCATTCATGTTGTCACAAATGGCAAGATTTCCTTCTTTTTTATGACTGAATAATATTCTACTGTGTGTGTGTGTGTGTGTGTGTGTGTGTGTATCTCATTTTCTTTGTCCATTCATCCATGGATGGACACTTGGGTTATTTTCATACCTTGGCTATTGTAAATAATGCTGCAATGAACATGGGGGTGCATATATCTTTTTGACTTAGTGTTTTTGTTTTCTTTGGAAAAATATCCGGCAGTGAAATTGCCGGATCATGTGGCAGTTATATTTTTAATTTTTGAGGTACCTTCATACTGTTTTCCATAGCGGCTACACCAACTTAAACGTTCCCACCACCAGTGCATAAGGGTTCCCTTTTCTCCACAATTTCATCAACACTTGTTACTTTTTGTGTTTTTGATAACAGCCATTCTAACAAGGATGAGGTGATGTCTCATTGTGTTTTTGATTTGCATTTCCCTGGTGATTAATGATATTGAGCACCTTTCACGTGACTCTTGGCCATCTGTACGTCTTCTTTGGAAAAATGTCCACTCAGGTCCTCTGCCCATTTTTCAATCAGATTATTTATTTTTGTGTTATTCAGTTGTATGAAATCCTTATATATTTTGGATATTAACCCTTTATGAGACATACCGTTTGCAAATAATGTCTCCCATTTTGTAGGTTGCCTTTTCATTTTGTTGATGGTTCCCTTTGCTGTTGCAGAAGCTTTTTAGCTTGATATAGTCCCACTTGTTTATTTTTGCTTTTGTGGCTTGTGCTTTAGATGCCATGTCCAAAAAATCATTGGTAAGACCGAAGTTAAGGAGCTTTCTTCTAGGAATTTTATGGTTTCGGGTATTACATTTAAGTTTTTAATCCACTTTGAGTTAATATTTATGAGTGATATAAGCTAGAGATCCAGTTTCATTCTTTTGCATGTGCATATCCAGTTTCCCCAACACCATTTACTAAAGAAACTATCCTTTCCCCATTGAGTATTGAGAATACTTGTATTAGTTGACCATATATGCATGGGTTTATTTCTGGGCTCTCTATTCTGTTTCGTTGCTCTATGTGTCTGTTCTATGCCAGTACCATACTGTTTTGATTACTATAGCTTTGTACTATAGTCTGAATCAGGAAATGTGATGCCTCCAGCTTCGTTCTTTCTCAAGATTGTTTTAGCTATTCAGGGTCTTTTGTGGTTCCATACAAATTTTAGGAGTGTTTTTTCTATTTCTGTAAAAAATGCCATTAGAATTTTGGTGGGGATTGCATTGAATCTTTAGGCTTGGGTAGTACGGACATTTTAACACTATTAATTCTTCCAATCCATGAACATGGTGTATCTTTCTATCTATTTATGTCTTCTTCAATTTCTTTTTGCAATCACCTCTAGTCAGGGGGATTTGCAGGGTATTTTTCCTGGCAGGGAGGTGCCACTGGTTGGACTTTATGATTGGGCAGGGCTGCAGTTGGGCAATTGCTCCTGGTTGGGTGGGGCTTCGGGCTGTGCTCCCTAACCAGATGGTTCCTCTAGCTGCAGTCCATGTGTAGGTGGGGCACAGGCAGGGCTTCTGGTTTGATGGGTCCTCAGGTTGTGCTCTGTGATCAGGCAGGCCACAGGCTGTGACCCAAAGTTGGGCTGGGCTTTGCAATCAGATAAGCTGTAGGATGTGCTGTAGGGCTGCTGGGTGTCTGCGGCCACAATTTCCAGAGGGCAGGACTGGACATTATACTCAGCATTTGGGTGTGGCTTCAAATTTGTTTCTTTGCTTGGGCAGGGCCATAGAAAGGGCTCCGAGGCAGGTATGGCCCATTTGCTGGGGACCAAATCAGGCAGTACTGCCAGCTGAGCTCCCTGGACAGATAGGCCACCAGCTTGGCTCTGCAAATAGCCTAAGCTGCTGGATGGGACCTATGCTCAGGCATCACTCTGAGCAGGAATTCAGTCTGCCAAGATATAAGTGCTGGTGCAGTAAGCCCTGCCTTCCTTCTCGGTCTCTTTCTGATGCCCAGTGGTCTAGCCCACAGATTCCCCCAGTGATCCTGGTAAGGCGAGACTCCAGTAGGCCTCCTGGAAAACATCCTCCCAGTGCTGATGAAACTGGATGTCCACCTTGGGCTCTCTTTTCCCACTGGAGAAAGTGTAGACCCAGGGCAGCCCTCTCGGTGCAATGCTGTGCCAGCTTGGGGGGAGGGACAACACTGTCAAAGTGAAATTGCTCCTCTTACCCTTCTAAGGAGGTTCCTGTCAGTCTCTGCTCCAGGAGGATGTTTCAGCCTTACCCCTGGGTTCTGGGATATTCACAATGGTATCTTGTCTATAGATAGATGCTAATTGGTCTTTTTGTGAGGGAGACTGAAATTGGAGACAACCTATGTCGCCATCTTAATACCATCACCCGGTTTCTTTATTTTATTCTTTATTTCTGCTTTTATAGTGTCCCCTCTGCTGGTGCTCCAGGGAGGAGGGGTGTAAATGGTGTCACATATCTCGTTGCCTAACTCAAATGCAGTCCCTCACAGGTATCCACTCTTGTGACCTGGTGGGAGATGTCTCAAGACTCCTTTAGTCTTTTCAACCACAAAATTAACTAAATGCAAAAGTTAGCTAAGTTAATTATAAATAACACTCTTTTATAAAATATATATTTGTTGATTGTAAAAAATGAATAATTTAGAAAAGTATAAAAAAAAAGCTGTACTAAGAGTAAATCTTTAACATTTTGTATATATCCTTCTAGACTGTATAGATGTATTTATGGAAAGAAATATATACATAGAAACTAGGATAAGATAGATATATATTCATATACATAATTAGCATCATGCTATATTTAGAGTTGTGTACTCATTTTTAATTAAAATTCTATAAGAAGCATTTGTTCTGTCAATAAACATTCTTTAGAAACGATTTTAACTTTACACCACAATTTTAAATTTTCTTCTTTAGTGTTAGCCATTTGGATTATTTGAGAGTACTCTGAAAACTGTAGCTCACTTACAAGCATATACATATAAATTATCATGATTACCATTGTAACAGTTATAATGCAACTTGAGTATTATCCTTCGCTCTGAAAAGATGGCCATATTTTACATTAATATATGAGTAAATTAACTTAGCAGAGGCAATAATTTATTTGAAAATAAATGCTTTGCCACTTAAACTAGTCAGTTAAATTTTCTTAAAAGCCTGCTATAGAATAACAGAATGACTATAGAATACCCATTTCTTTTCTTACCCATTTCATTTCTTTCAGTGTTGCATCCTAATGAATTTTTCTAAGTGGTTTGTCCTGTCTCATTTTATCAGTCTAATAAGAATCTATGCTTCAGCTTTCTCACTGCTTTAGGCAGAAATTCCTGTGAATATGTCAAATGCATGAGTGAATGGACAAATTGGCATGGTGGGAGAGCACACACACAAAAGTGAGATGATGGCTGACCGATTTCCCTAATTACTGGAGTTTTAATGAGTCGATAAAGTCCTTACTAAGGATTTCCTAAGTTTTACTAGAAGTCAATACTCTCTTTCTATTTGCAAAATAAAGGCAGCCCAAACTGATTCACAAAAGGGCAGTGTCATATTCAGTTTACAGTGGACAGTGTCTGTTAGCGCCAAATGAAGCAATAATGCACAGCGTTGCTGGACATGCAAACAAAGCAAAATAAAACAAAACAAAAAATTTTAAAAAGGGGAAGTGATCTCACTTGGTGAGCATGACAACACAGTGAGGCCAAGGTGACTGAATCTCACCCGTCCTTTAAAATCGTAGCTCCGAGTCTTCACTCATCTGGGCAGCTGAACCCACAAAGACAACTGAATCATGTTAATTCCCTTCTAATTCCTCCATAGCACATCTTTCCCACCAGCAAAGGTCTGAAGAATATGCTCTTTTCTCACCTAAACTACTTGTGTTTCACTTAAATTAATCCATTTGACGTCCTTTGTTCATCATGCCCGTCTTACTATTATTAGTTACTATTATTAGTTACTTACTAAGTATCGACATATTGCCTTAAAACCCTAATTTCTATGATTTCCTCTTGCAGGTTGCTCTTACATAACTCCACAACCATGAATAGTTTTCAGCTTTTTCCGAAATCTTCTATTTTTTTTTCCAAATCAATGAAATAAGAACAAGGAGGAAAATCAGAAAGTCAGCAAATGTCTCCTTTACTTCTCCATGTTGCACAATGACTCTTTCTTTGGTAACACAAGATACTTAATGGCTCTTATTATTGGCTCCAAACTCATACAGCAGAGGATTGCAGTTCAGTTCTCTGCCCTGTAAACAAGTGTAGACAAAATGCCTGCTCAAGAAAATTGCATAGCCCCAGACTAGTTTGATTTGTTTTATAATCCTTAGTTTTCTGTCGCTGTTACTACATTTGATGACTAGACCCTAGAAAGCAGGGTCATTTGACATGAAGTTGTATTAACTAATTTACATAGTCATTATCCTCGAGAGAAGAAGGTATTCTCTATCTTCTCAATCAACACAAAGATTGGTTATTGATTTTATCAATTGCATAAATTATTTTTAAACTTTTAAAAAGACTTGGGGGGAAAAGGACTTTACTATATTTTATAAAAGGTTGATTTCAAAGGTTGAATGTCATTTTTGAAAGGTTTGAATGCATATTTCACTTCTTATGACTAATTATCAAAATATACTTATGTCCTTGAAATGCTGGCTTTTGAAGTAGGCTCATTCAATGCATGTTCCTCCTCTCAGAAAAATCCTTTGGGAGTGGCCTTGGTGACACGTTTGTTCAGGCAATACTAATTGGCCCCCACAGCCCTAGAAGATTAAGCCAGAGAGAGACATGTGACTTGGATTCTCTTTCACAGGAATTTGGAATTGAGACTATGAGAAAATAGTTTCCTTAGTTTGTAGCTGGAACTGAATATTTAAACTTAGGCGGTATGGGACAACCATGTTTTTTGCAGAGAAAACCATGCTGCACAGATAAAGTGGATTTTGAAGACACATACAAAAGGAAACAGAGACACAAGGCCATTTGGTCACAGTTAAGAGACTAAGAGAATAGCTTCCTTGGTTTCTGGTGGTTTTCTAGTTCTTGATTCCAAGGCCTTCATGGTATGATTAATTTCTGGATCCTTATATTTCCTTTTCATTTTTAAATTCTCTGAGAAAGGAGTATGTAATTGTTTAGAACCAAAAGGACACTGAAATTTACAGTTGTAGAATTTCATTTTATACATCATATTTTTCAGTTCAAAAATTTCCATTTGATTCTTTTCTGTGGTTTCCATGTATCTGTTGAGATTCCTTTTTGTTCCCTGATTATATTCATCCTTGCCTTTAATTCCTTGAACAAGTTTATAATAGCTATTTTAAAGTTCTTGTCTGCTAACTACATTATTTCTGTAATGCTGCATCTATTTTGCTTCTTTTGCTATTTTTTTTCCTAGCAATGGGTCACCTTTCTTTGCTTCTTCAGATATCTAGTAATTTTTTATTGTATGCTGGACATTATGAGTGCACATTGTTGCATGTCTGAATTTTATTGTCTTCCTTGAGTGTTAAAGTTTGTTCTGCCAGGCAGTTAATTTATTTGAAACTCTGCTCAATCCTTTCAAGGCTTGTTTCCAAACTTTCTTAGGATGTTCTAGAGTTACCTTTGCTCTAAAAATAGAATAGCTCTATTCCTAAGGAGTGGCCTGCCTGAGAACTCTACTAAAATCCTGAGTGATCACTGAGATCTCTCTCCTCTGGTTAGTCAGAAACTGAATATCTCCCAGCCCTTTGCAAGCTACAGAAGTTGTTGCCTTCTCAGCTTTCCAGCAGTTTTCTTTGGCAATAATTGTTTTTTGCTTATTCCTGTGGAGTCTTGCCCTGAGCATATGCAGCTTAGATTTCATGAACTTCTCTTGGCAGTGTCCTCCTCTCTGGTAACTTTCCTCAGACAATCCAGCTGCTTCACTATCCCAAACCCTGATCTCTGGTACATCAGCTCAGCAAGACCACTGTGCTCTATTTGGGTTTCCCTTACTTGCAAAGTAGATTAGAAAGTGCCTCCAAATAGAAAGTCAGGCCCATCATGGAGCTCATCTTGTGTGTCACCCACAACCAAGGAATTACAGTCTTGCACCTTTTATCTGGAGTCTGTAAAGAATAATTTCATATAATTTGTCCTTTTTTATAATTATTTCTGGTGAGTGCCTAGACTGGGACCAATTAGCCTATTATGGAGAGCATCTAAACAGACTTATCGTAAAATTTTTCCTTAAAATTAATTTTATTTAGAATGAATCTATTATTGACTGTATTTTTTATTTACCATCTTGTTTAGTATTAGGTTTCTTCATACATTTTTAGAATTATGTTAATAAGCTTATGGTGAGTCAGAGAATTTTTATTATTTTGATCTCACTTTTGTTTCCTCTATACTTCTTCCACTCAGCCCAAGGATTGATTTTCCACTGCCAGGTCTTGTAATGGTATTTTGGGTTACCTGTCCTGCAGTGATAGCTCAGATCTAGACACAAGAGCATGTGGATACCTTGGTTCATTCATGATCACAAGGGTCTTTGCAGGTACCTGAGAGGCCTCCAATTTCAGGATCCCAATAGTGTGTAAAGCCCTCATCACTGTCCCCATGAACACTTTAGTCCCTTTACAATGCAGGAACAGAACTCAAAGCTACTAGTACATGCTTGTGGATCTGAAGCCTAATAGGTCAGCCCTTTCCATCATTGATCAATAGTAAGGTTTATCTAGTTTTTTATTTACTCTCATAATTTCTCTATTATTGCTATGTGTTTGGAACAAAGCATGAAATTACTCAGTCACCTTGACCAGAATACCTCTCTAACTACCAATTAGACTTCTTTCTCTGAAGTTCTCATAATTTAAACATGAGGCAGACTAAATAGTTTTGATTTTATAGAGCAAAAGCATTATATAAAAGAATCAGAAAAAATAATAAATCATCAGATAGCATACTCATGAGAAAGTAATACCTTGTACTAGAAAAGGAACAGAGTCATTATATGAATTGTAACTAAAAAGTTTTTAAACCCCAAAACACTATCACTTTTGCTTAATTAAAGTTATCTCCTTCCTTTCTGTACTCATAATGAACAAATATCAGTGAAAAAATGAAGTATTAGTTAGAATTACTATCATATGATTTTGCTTTGACATGGGAAGGCACAAATTTTAAAATCCCCTCACTACATATTCCTCAGGTGTGAAATACTGGAGTTGAAGTAGGTAATCTCTACTGTCCCTTCCACCTCTCCTGTTCTCTATATAAACCTATTGTCTCAACAGGAAATTACCATTATGTTATTGTAAACTTTGAGTCTATTACTACCTGGCAAACTGTTCCAGAAAGGTTCATTGACCAAATTAAGATGCTCAAATCACAGTTTATTGAATCAATTTAAAACACATAGTGAGAAGAAAGAAGAAAGAGATGGGGTGGGACCAGAATACTTAGGACCAGATGTTAACTAGACTTATTGTGATGATCATTTCGTAATGTATACAAATATCAAATCATTATGTTGTACACCTAAAACTGATATAACGTTAAATGTCAATTATATCTCAATAAAACACATACACACGCTTAGAACACGGTGTGAGTGGGGTAGAAGGACCACGCTACCTGAATCCTTTGTTAGGCAATGTGTATGTGCGCTCTTCTCTCCCTCTTCCTCTCCCCCCTCCATCCCACCCCCAGCAGCCCGTGTGGTTGTAAATACCAGAGTTGAGACTGAACAAGAGAGCTTAGCAGACGAAAACGTCTGGAATAAACATACTTCTTTTTTCTATCAGAAATACACATGAACAAGTACACTTGCCACAGCTCTAACTCACCAATAACTAGCTGAGCAACCATAGCTTTGATCTGTTTGTTTCAGGAAAGGATACTTGGAACCAGAACGGATGCTGGTATAGTCATATACCAGCATATACCTTGCCTAAGGTATAAGTCATAAATATTTGGTGACTTTATTGGGTCCTTCCCTTTTTTGGTGTCTATGTCCAGTACATGTATGCTCTCTTTCCTAATTCCTTTGGTTTAATCTATGTCTCGCATGCCTCAGAAACTACTTCTTTAGTTATTATCATTACTGAGTTTTATTTATCTCCCTTAATTATTGGTTTCTCTTGTTCTCTGCAGCAGATTTGAATATTCTTAAATAATACACCAAACATTCATTAAACTTATGTTTTCTAAAGTTGTAATAACGTCTAGTAATTATTTCATGCTGATGATGTCAGGCGCTTTAGTAAGGTATCACATACTATGACAGAAACTCTTCGTTGCCCATCTGACAGCCACTTTCATCCACAGAAACAGAATCTGTTTGAATACTGGCCCATCATCACCATGTGCATATGGTACTAGGGTTTGCTCCAGACACGGGGGCAACATCTTGACCCGCCACAGCTCATTGAGGCAATCTCATTCACCTTGCTGGGAGTTGGCATTTGACATGGTCCTGGCCAATGAGATCAGAGGGGACATGCTGTGGGGATTCTGGGAAAGATTGTCCTCATTGATAGGAGCTTAGTAAGAACCACTCCCTTTTCTGGACATTTTTCACGTTCATACAACTCTTAGATCTGCAGTAGCCCCTTGAGATTTTGGTGACAGTCAGTTTATAAATATAAGCCTAAAGGATGAGAATGGCAGAGCAGAGAGATGGAAAGAACCAGAGAATTTGATGACTCTGTTAAGCCACTGAATTAATCAACCCTGGAATGATCCTATCTCCAATATCCTTGTTATATAACTTTTTCCTTAATGTTTAAGGCATTTATGCTAGAATTTTCTGTGGTATACAGATTTTTGTAAAATCCTGATTGATACAAAAAAAAGAACCCATTTAATCCTCCCAATACCCCTAACATAAAACTTGTTAAGTTGTAGAACTGTGATTCAAATACATTTTTGCCTGACTCCAAAATTCATATACTTAAATATCATGCTAACTCAACTTGCTAATAATACATTTGATACAAACAGTTCAGATGTTTTCATCTTCCTTGGTTCCTGTAAGTGGATCCCTCGACTAACCTAGATAGTCCATGTTCTCACCTTCATTTTTGTCTTAGTGTTTTCCCACCATCCCCAACCTCAGCCTGGCTAGTGATTTTTGTCACTCTTTTTCTTTACCTACTTTTCATGCCTTCACTTTTTTTTATATTAATAACACTAGCTAAAATCAGTTAAACCAAGAGGATATATAATATTCATAACCAGTTGTCATTTTTTCTTTATTAACATATTTATTAATATTTTTCTTTTTATTTTGTCTTAGACAAACCACATCACTAATCTTTAATGACCTCATTAACTAGTAGTTACTAGAACAACTGGCATCTTTTTATTCAACTGGCCCTTTATTCATATGGTAAATGAATACCCAGGGGGAAAAAATGCCTCCATCGGAAGACACTCCCTTAGGAGAAACCGTCTGTGATATTCTTTGTGTTGGCACTGGAATCAGATTTTCTAAATGACCTGGAGTTTCTTCACTCTTTTTTTCCATGTAAAACCAGCTAGTGATTCACTATCATTTTCTCTTGGGCCTTACACAAAATTTCTTCAACTTTAAATGTAAGACTTGTGATCTTTATCCAGGAGACAGCAAACAGTCCTTATAAACACTTAGCTGAGTCATTTTGATACATCATGTGAACTTCCAGAAGTCCCAGCCTATTTCATGGGGCAGAGAACCTTGCTCCCTGGGAAACACACATCTCTAAGATTTGAGTAAGACAGTCAGGATTAATTAGCATTAAATGCAACATTCATGATCCCTTCAACTTTCAAGAGGTGAGAAGGAAGATTAAGCTTCTCTGTCAAAACAGCTTTGTCTTTTAGTGTAGTGAAATCAAGAGAGGAGTCACTTATGGGCCAGAGGGGACACGTTTAAAAAACATTACAGTAACATTATATCCATCTGGAAATCCCAGTCATCTAAGGCATAGCAAAGAATAACTAAATAAGAAAATAAGGTCCCTGAACAAATGCACTAAGTACGCAACGTCTATTCGCTAAAAGTTACATATATCACTTTTAGAGTAGGCCTTCAAGTTCTTACTCAAAACAGATATACTCACATCTTAGGCATTATTAAAATAAATTTGATTATCTTGTTCCTGTTTCTTAACAGGTAAAACTCACAACATCAGAAAGAAAACATTGTTGGGGGAAGGAGAAAGAGGATGGTTTTAATAACATGCATATTGAGAGCAAGGCACTCCCTGAGGAGAAAGAACAGACAAAGTATAAGCAGAGGTGCCGCTTCACAAAGCATTCTAGCTTGTGGCCATTTCCTAAGCACCAACAAGTCAACAAGTCTTGAAATTTTCACTATTTGGCTCAAAATTATAATATTCATAATTATTACTTTAAACTAATGAGAAAAATTAATAATATTTAATACACATGATTTTGCAGCTTTAGTAATGATGGTTGAATGACAGAAGTTTTCTTCTACTAAATTCACTTAAAATAATTTAAGAAAACATTCATCATTCAAAAATATTAACAAGTTATATTCAAATATATATCATTGAATAAAATTAATCATGGATCTATGAAAACATTTCTCAGTACTAAGAAACAATACGAAAATAATAAGAATTTCTAGATGAAACAAGACTTGATACATAAAGTATAGGATGAAGGGGGAGATAGCTGAATTTCACCAAAATGGCTATGTAGGAGACCCCAGCCTGCATCCCCCTACAAAGATCAACAATTAGAGAGTTATCCAGGAACAAAAGCAGCACTGGGAAAGCTCTGGAGTTCACTTAAGAAACTTCACCAACCCACTAAAACAAAAAACTTGAGAACAACTGAAGAGAAGGAAGACAGCTTCATTTTGCTGCATCATCCCATCCCCCAAGCCAGCATTGCTCAGTGGAACATCCCAGCTAGAAAGAGTGCCCCTCTCTGGGAAAAGAATGGAGTGAGCAACGAGCTTCCCCAGCCATTTGAGGCATCACAGGAAGGTCCTGCTTTGGTTTCACCGAATCCAGGCTGGCAAAGCTGAGACATACAGAGACAGCTAGAAACAAGGAAGAAAAGCAAGGGTTATCAGTAGCAGCCACACAGCAGGAGTGATCATAGTTCACAGTGACCTGCTCTGCAGACAAAACCAGCAACTTTTGCTACTGAAAAAACAATGGCCACTGCAGCAGTCGTGGGACCTTCTTCAGACTTCACCCCACTTTAGCTTTAGTCCCACAGGTGTTGGCATTCACTGATGTCAGCCATCTGAGTACCTCCTCAGTCAATGCCCCCCATCCCTGCTGGAGCCCAGAAACTGCACTGGCAGCCAGCACAGTCCTCTGCAGCTGCATGAGTACAAGATACCACCCTAAACCACTGCAGCTGACCCTCACCACCATGCACGTACTCAGGACTAGCCCCTCCAGCTGTGCATTTGCATGCCACCAACCTGATCCCTGTCATCACCCTCCACTGTAGTGCACACACCTGGAGGGAGACTGTGCAACCATGAGAGAACATGCCGACAGCCAGGGCCCCCACAGGTGCTTGTGTACCTGCTACCCCCAGACTAATCCCCATCACCATCCTCCATTGCCATGCACTCGTGGCAAGACCCAGCAACCAGGGTAATACACACTGACAACCAGGGCTCCTACAACGGCCAGTGCACCCACAGTTGGCCCTGGCCCTCGCTGCCTGTCCTGGCCTCCCTCATTACATGTGTGTCTGCAACTGGACTCTGCCACTACACAGGTACCTGCAGCTGGCCCCCACAGCCCAGTGTGTGCACACTACTGGTTCTGGCGACCAATGCTGCCTGCCCTGGTCCCTGCTCACTGGACCTTAAGAAACTGCTGAGGACCCCCAATAGGGCCGTGCAGTCACTGCAGACCCTCTGCAGTGCTAAGTACCAGCAAGTTGTTGATGTTGTGGACCCCAGCAGCCTGAGCCAAAGAGACAGACAATCCCCTGGACCTGAGGCCACCACATGGTCCTGCACTTGGCACCCTGCATCTCTAGACCTAGGGTCACAGCATGCTCTAGCATGCCTCCACTTGCAGGTGAAAGTCTTCCCTTACCAGCATCACTCCATAAAGTCTGGAAGAGGTGACTGCTTCTTCAAATGTGCAGACACATACACAAGGCTACAGGGTCATAGTCAGGGAAATGTGACTCCACCGAAGGGACACAGTAAATCTCCAGTTACTGGCCCCAAAAAAACAGAGATCCAGTAATTACCTGAAAAAAAATTCAAAATATTTTTTCTAAAGATGCTCAGAGAGCTTGAAGAGAACGTAGATAAAAAATTTAACGATATCAGGGAAAAAATATGAGAACAAGATGAGAAGTTCGACAAAGAGATCAAAACATGAAAAACAACCAAACGGAAATTTTGGAGCCAAAGAATAAAAAGAACTGAACTGATAAATTTAATAGAGAGCTTCAACAACAGGCTTGACCAAGCAAAAGAAAGAATCAGTGAGGTCAAAGATAGATCAATTAAAATTGTCCAATCAGAGGAGTGAAAAGAAAATAAGAATAAAAAGTAATGAAGAAAACCTACATGTCTTATAAGACACCATTAGGAGAAACAATCTGTACGTTATTGGAGTCCCAGAAGGAGAAGAGAGGGAGAAAGGGGTAGAAAGCTTATTTAAAGAAATAATGGCTGAGAACTTCCCAAACCTGGGGAGAGATTTGGACATCAAAGTTCAGGAAGCTAATGGGTAACCCCAAAATTTCAATCCAAAATAATCTTCTCTCAGACACATTACAATAAAACTGTCTAAAATCAAATAAAAAGAGAGAATTTTAAAAGCAGCAAGAGAAAAAAGTGCTTCTCTCATATATGGGAACCCCCATAAGGCTACCAGCAGATTTCTCAGAATTGCCTTTCAGGCCAGGAGAGAATGGGATGATATATTCTAAGCGCTGGAAGAAAGAAACTGCCAACCAAGAATACAACCCAGCAAAGTTGTCCTTCAGAAATGAAGGTGCAGTAAAGACTTTCCCTAAAAAACAAAAGCTGAGAGAGTTCATCACCACCAGACCTGCCTTACAAGAAATGCTGAAAGTTCTTCAAGCTGAAATGAAAGGACACTAATTTGTAACATGAAAATGTGCAGCACACCACTAAAGGTAAGCATAGAGTCAGATTTAGAATTCTCTAATACTGTGATATGATGGTGGTTAACCACTGAATTCTAGTATAAAGGTTAAAAGGACAAAAGTAATAAAAATAGCTATAGTTCAATAATATGTTAATTGATACACAATATAAAAAATATAAATTGTGACATCAAAATCATAAAAATGGGTAGGAAAAGGGTAGAGTTTTTGTGATCAAAGCCAAACTGTTATCTGTATAAAAAAGACTATTATATCTGTAAGCCATTTTATATAAGCTTCATGGTAACCACAAAGCAAAAACCTACAGTAGATTTACAAAAGATAAAGAGAAGGGAATCAAAGCATACCAGTACAGAAAATCTTCAGTTCACAAGGGAAGGCAACAAGAGAGAAAGAAAGGAACAAAAGAACTAAAAAACAGCCAGATGACAATTAGTAAGATGGCATCACAAAGTCCTTACCGATCAAAAATTACTCTAAATGTAAAAGGATTGAATTCTCCAATCAAAAGACACAGAGAGGCTGGATGGATTAAAAAAAAAAAAAAAAACCCAACTATACCATAATCACATAACCAATAATAGAAATTCCCAAAGAATGAGATAAAATTGACACCTGAAGGGATAAGGAAATCACTGAGTAATATGAGCACTGAAATCAAGCATATTATAAGAAATATAGAACTTAAATGAAAAGTAAAATTATACAAGTTTCAAGCAGCAAAATCATATTACATTTGTATGGTAGAAACCAAACCAAAGAATCTTGAGAAATAAACAATAACAGAAAACAGTGAGAGAAAGTTTCAGAAACCTCTGGGAAACTATATTATCCATATTGATTGAATATAGACAAATTACCTTTCATCCGTTTGCATAACAGAAAGATATTTTTGGGCTCAACAAAGCCTTGAGAGATTTACTAGTCAAGTAACTTTTCTACAAAAATTGTGAACGTGCATTCAAGAAAACTAATGATTGGGGCCAGCCCCAGCAGCCTAGTGGTTAAGTTCAGCACCCAACACCCAGTTCAGTGGCCCAGGTTCAGTTCCTGGGCGTGGACCTACACCACTTGTCTGTCAATGGCCATGCTGTGGCAGCTGCTCACATACAAAAAAAGGAAGATTGACACAGGAAGAACATTTAAAAAAGTATTATGAGTTAATATTGTGTTAAATTTGCAGATTATTATCTTTCTTTTTTTCTAATTGAAGTACAATTGACATACAATATCTTATTAGTTTTAGGTGTACATCATAATTATTTGACATTTATATACATTATGAAATGATCACCATGATAAGTCTAGTTACTATCTGTCATCATGGAAAGTTGTTATGATATTATTGACTACATTCCCTATGCTGTACATTACATCCCCATGACTTATTTATTTTGTATCTGAAAGTTTATACCTCTTAATCTCTTTCATCTATTTTGCCCACATCCAAACCTCTCCTCCCTCTAGTAACCACCAGTTTGTTTCCAGTATCTGAGTCTGTTTCTGTTTTGTTTGTTTTGTTCATTGTCTTGTTCTTTAGATTCTGCGTGTAAGTGGAAATTATATGGTGTTTGTCTTTCTCTGTCTGTCTTATTTCACTTAGCATAATACCCTCTAGGTCCATCCATGTTGTCGCAAATGGCAAGATTTTATTCTTTTTTTATCACTGAGTAATTTTCCATTGTATATATGCCACATCTTCTTTTTCCATTCATCTGTTGATGGACACTTAGGTTGCTTCCATATCTTGGCTGGAGCTGCACAGGCTTGGGGGGAGGTCCTGGAATGTGCCATGCCAGGGCTTCCTTGGAGGGACAGCTGGAGCCGGTGTGGGCCAGGGGCCTGGGGCACACTGGGGTGACTGTAGCAGGCCACTTAGGTCATCTGGATCAAGCTCCCACTGGCGTTATCAAGGAGGAGGGGGAAGGCAAAATATGGCACTTACCAGTGCCTCTGACCCTAGAGAGAGTTCCAGCAGTTCCCCACCCATTTGACAGATGCTCTGGGATTAGTAAACGGATTTCCTTCATGTGTAATCTAGTTGCTCTTAAACCACTGTTTTTCAACTGTGCTCCAGGGCAGGCAAGACCACACATGGGCCCCTCAGTGATATCCCTCCCTGACGCAGGTTGCTGCATTGGGGCTGGGGTTCCTATCAATACCGTGTCTCTGTCTCTCCTGTGGTCCCTCTATTGTTTATTGTACAGAAGCTGTTCAACCAGCCCTCAGATCTTCCTCAGAAGGAATTGCTCTATATTTAGGTGTACATTTGGTGTCTCTGTGGAAGGAGGTGAGTTCAAGGTCTTCCTATGCCACCATCTTGGACCTATCTTTATTTCTTTAAACACACATTTACTGAATGCCAAGAGACTGGTCCATGTTTCCTTTTGTGGAAAAAAAGGAAATCATAACAACAAATTCTTTAAATTAACACCAAAAATGTCAAAAATACAAGATAAAATTCTATTACCTATCACATCTCTACAATAGTTTTTCCTATTTTTTTATCTAATATTCTTGATCACCTTTTCATAGAACAATGATATTTTTTGTTTTGCTTTATTCACTTTTTAATTTTCATTCAGTAAAATGCACTCTTTTGATGTACAGTTCTACGAGTTTGACACTGCAACAATAAAGATATGGAATAGTTCCATTACCTCCAAAAATGTCCTCCGTGACCAGTTCCTGAAAACCACTGACACACTTTCTCTTCCTATAAGTGCACCTTTTCCAAAATTGGAATCACACAGTCTATCTTGTGAGTCTGGGTACTTTCATTAAGCATAATGCATTTAAAGTTCATGCAGGTTTTTGCATTTAGCAGTAATTTCTTCCTTCTTATTGCTCAGTAGCATCCCATTGTGTAGAAGTTCCATAAATGTTTATGAATTCCTCCACTGAAGAACATGGTTATTTCCATTTGGGAAAATTATGAACAAAATATCTGTAAAGTTTTTTGTGAGAGCCTAAGTTATCGTTGCTTTGGAGTATAATACTGTGGAGTGAAATTTCTAGGTAGTATAGTAGGTGTATATTGACCTTTACAAGGTACTTCTAAACTATTTTCTAAAGTATCTGTCTCTCATGTTGTACTTCCACTAGCAATAATGGGAGTCCCACTTGTATATTCTCTCCAGCACTTGTTATTGTCAGAGTTTTTTGTTCATCTGTTTGTTTTTTGCCATCCTAATACCTATGTAGTTATATCTTGTAATTTTAATCTGCAGTTTTCTAATGACTAATCTTTTTATGTACTCATTTGTCATCTGTGTGTGTTCTTTGGTGAAATGTCTTATCTAATCTTTTGCTCATTTTTAACTGAACGTTTGCTTTCTGATTATTACTTTTGAGAGTTTTTATATATACTTAATCTGATACATACTTTATCAGATGTATAGACTTAATACATCTATATCAGATCAGAAATATTTTTGCGCTGTTTATGGTTTGTCTTTTTATTTTCTTAAAAGTGACTTTTGCAAAGAAATTTTTAATTTTGATGAAGTCCAATTTATCAATTCTTTTTGTTGTTCTTTTGTCATCACGAAGACATGGAAGAGCTAATTGTAGGAATTCTTTACATAATCCAAGGTCACAAAGATTTTTTCACCATGTTTTTTCCTAGAAATTTTATCATTTTAAGTTTCCCATTTAAGTCTATGATCCATTCCAGGTTATCTTTCGTATAAAGTGCAAGGTGTAAGTTAAGGTATTTTTTTTTTTCGCCTATGGATGTTCAATTATTTCAGCACCGTTTGCTGAAAAGGTTCTTTTCTCCATTGAATTGCCTTTGCGCCTTTGTTAAAACCATTTGACCATACCAGTGCAGGTCTATATCTGCACCTTCTAATCTGGTCTGTTGATCTACGTACCTATCCTTTCAGCAATACCATAGTCTTGATTTCTGTAACTTTATAGTAAGTCTTGAAATTGGATGAGTTTTTTTCACATTCAAAATTGTTACGGCTATTCTAGTTCTTTTCCCTTTCCATATGAATTTCAGAATCATTTTGTCACTATCTCCAAAAAACATTTGTTTTATATTTTGATTTGGAGTTCATTAAATCTATAGATCACTTGAAGAAAATTGACAAGTTAACAATATTGGCTCTTTAATCCATGAACATAGTGTACCTTTTTTTTTTTTTTTTTGTGAGGAAGATCAGCCCTGTGCTAACATCTGCCAATCCTCCTCCTTTTTTGCTGAGCAAGACTGGCCTGGGGCTAACATCCATGCCCATCTTCCTCCACTTTATATGGGACGCCACGACAGCATGGCTTGCCAAGCAGTGCATCGGTGCGCGCCCGGGATCCGAACTGGCGAACCCCGGGCCGCCGCAGTGGAGCGTGCGCACTTAACCGCTTGCGCCACCGGGCTGGCCCCTGTATCTTTCTATTTGGTTAGGTCTTCTTTGATTTTTTTTCATCGGTTTACTGTAGTTTTCAGCATATAGATTCCCTACATATTCTGATAGATTTATACGTATTTTATGTTTTTGTTGTTATTGTAAATGGTACTATTTTTTATTTCAATTTTCAATTATTGCTAATACACAGAAATAGAATTTATTTTTATATATTGACCATGTATCCTGTGACCTTCCTAATCTTACTTGTTACTTATGGAAGCTTTTATACAGATTCCTTAAGATTATGTACATAATTACCTACTGTGTATATAGAGACAGTGTCATTTCTCCCTTTCCAATCCTTATACCACTTATTCATTTTTCTTATGTGATTGCACCGCCTAGGACTTTCACTATGATTTTGCATAGTAGTGGTGAAAGAGAACGTCCTTGCCTTGCTCCAATCTTAGTAGGAAAAAATTCAATCTTTCACCAGTAAGTATGATGTTAGCTATTTTGTGGATACCTGTGTTAGTTTGCTAGGGTTGCCATAACAAAGTATCACAGACTAGATGGCTTAAACAACAAAAATTTATTTCTCACAGCTTTGAAAGGTAGAAGTCCAAGATCAGGGTGTTGGCAGGTTTGATTTCTTCTGAGGCCTCTTTCCTTGGCTTACAGATGGCTGCCTTCTTACTGTGTCCTCTCACGGCCTTTCCCAGTGTGCACACATCCCTGGTGTCTTTCTTTGTGTCTAAATTTTCTCTTCCTATAATAAAGTCCTTCATCAGGTTAGGAAGTTCTTTGCGATTCTTAGTTTGCTGAAAGATGTTTTTTCATGAACGGAAGTCAAATTTTGTTAAATGCTTTTCTGCATTTTTTTTGAAAAGAATAAATGAGTTTTTTTCTTAGATGTTGACGTAAATCGTATTAATTGATTTTACAATGTTTAACTAGTCCTTCATTCTCAAGGTAAACCCATTGGTCATGCTGTATTATCATATTTTATATTGTTGAATTTGATTTACTAATATTTTGCTAAAGATGTTTGTATCTATGATTATGAAATATATTAGTCTTTAGTTTTTCTTTTCTTGTAATGTCTTTGGTTTTAAAATCAAGGTAATGCTGAGCTCATAAAATGAGTTGATTCTCTTGTATTTTCTCGAAGAGGTTATGTATGATTGATAGTATTTCATCTTTAAGTGTTTGGTAAAATTTGTCATTGAAGCCATCTAGGCCTAAAGCTTTCTTTGTTGGACGTGTTTACAAATTCAATTTCTTTGACAGATATAGAACTCTTCTGGTATAACAATGTTTTTTACTATCATTTTCCATAGAGAGAAGAGAAAGATAATTCAGTCTTTCCTCCAGCATGGTTGATAGGTATTTGTTATTTTATTAGTGATGTTTAGGATGCATAAAACATAAGCCTTCACACATTGACATAGCCGCTACTTGTAGTACAGTTATAGGCTTTTGCCCCACAACAGAAGAAGTCTGATATATTTTACACAATTTTTAAATAATTCCCATCAAAGGAGAAGAAAATGTTTGGTGTTTTTATGAATACTACTTTATTATTTTATACTTTATTAAACGTATACTCTATATACTTATAAAAACACGTCATATTTTATACTTATAATATATATGCAATATACTTTATTATAGTTTACATTTCTGTTATATTATATAATCCTGTCAGAAGAAAACTTTCACTTTTACTAGACATCAACGAGAATCTATTCTTCAACTGACAATTCCCATGTCTCATGTTTGGGAGTCTCTTCCACAGACTAGCTTCTGGCTTCATGGATCACAGACCCTGATTCTTTCACACGCTTGGAGTTCTGTTACTTACAGAATGTCACATTAGACCAAACATGATATTTATAGCTATAAATTTCTAAATTCTAACACTAAAAGGCCAAGGATATCAGAGTGACTAAAAATAATCCAACAATATTCTGATGAAAAGACAAATAATAACTACAAACTAGAGTTGATGTAAGGCTAAATTAGTCTTGAACAAGAGGAAAGCAGACATGGCAATACAACTGTCAAAAATGCGACAAAAGATAGAATCGCTATATAATTGTAGACATTATGGTAAATAATGAAGAAAAACACATAAAAGTAATATATGGTAAACAGAACGGAAACTGTATTAATTAAAATCTGTTAAAATACCAGGAGAAATACAACTGTGGCTAAAGAGTTGTCCGTAATTGACACATCAAACTAAAAAAAGAACAATAAGAACTACAATTAATAAAGTTAATTAATAAAATAAGTCGGCATATTAAATGTCAACTCAAAATAAGAAATGCATCTTATTTTCAAGAGTACATCAATATTCATGGTATGACCATTTACAAAGCCACAAAAAAATCTAACTAAATATAATATACAGATATATTAATTCCTACTCTAAATGTGTTGACTACAATGAATTAATTTATAAATTAAAAGTAAAACACTTGCTGGGCCGGCCCCGTGGCTTAGCGGTTAAGTGCGCACGCTCCGCTGCTGGCGGCCCGGGTTCGGATTCCGGGCGCGCACCAACGCACCGCTTCTCCGGCCATGCTGAGGCCGCGTCCCACATACAGCAACTGGAAGGATGTGCAACTATGATGTACAGCTATCTACTGGGGCTTTGGGGGAAAAAATAAATAAATAAATAAAATTTAAAAAAAGAAAGAAAGAAAGAAAAAAATTAAAAAATAAAAGTAAAACACTTGCAAATGTTTAGAAATATTTCCCAATAAAGTAACTAAATTGAAGAAAAAAGTCCAGAATATTTTTAAAAAGACGAAAATACTGAATATAAATACAATAAATACAGCTAAAACATTTTTACTAGGATAGAAAATTCTAGTAAAAAATAAATTCAATAAAAAAATAAATTTACATTATTTTATTATTTAATAGACAATTAAAATTAGCCAGAGTGATGAAAAAAATTTATGGTTTAAAATGTAAAGAGTATGCACATAAATTTAATAAAGTTAACTTATATTTAAAAGTCTAGAAAAAAATTCTGAAATTAATTTATTTAATAAAACAAATATGATCTTTACCACTCAAATCTGTTTAATGTCAAAACACTCTATCTCACTTATGAACATAGATGTGAAAAATCTATTTTCAAAATGATGTACTAACATATAGAATTTAGTTATACTATATAAAATAACTCACTATAACTAAGCATGGGTATCTCAGAAATGCAAGAATTTTCCAATATAAAGAAGTCATTTTAAATAGCATTGTAGTTAAATAAGAAAAAAAAGGAATTTCTAAAATGAAAAGTATTGACATTTGATAAATATTATAAAATGATACTTTTAAAATTCTGTACCATGTTATACTCCCACTAGCCAAATACTATAGTAGCTACTTGCTCATGCTCTGGCTTAAAATAACTGTAGCCAATTTGATAGTGAGCAATTGTATCCTATTGTTGTTAAGGGTGCACACTGGAGGCTCTGATGATATTAGATGGTATCTTAGACAGCATTGAGAATGCTTGAATCCTTTTCTGCTGGCAGCACTTTCCTCCCTTAAGGTTTCTGAGGCAAATGTGCTTAAGGAATAATACTAAGAGAGAAGCAAAGTATCATTTTATTATCTCTTAGGCCAATGCCCAAGATCCGTCAGTGCTCTGTTCTGATAATTAAGGCTTAGGACGTGTGGCTCAGGCCAGAGATCTAAGCAGGAATCCCTTCTCCTCTATTGGATTTCTAATCTTGAGCTCTGATCTCTTGGCCCTCCACATGGAGGAAAAAAATTAAAGACTTGCATTCAGTCATTCATTTGTTCATTCATTTCAGAAATTTATTAAACATCTACCTTCTTCCAGGTTTGCTCATGGAGCTAAGGATACAGCAGTGAAGAGAGAAGATCGAAGTCCCCCCTCTCATTGAGCTAACATTTCACAGAGAAGATAAACATTATTTATTAGTTATTTATTGTTGTCTTTGGATTTGACCAATACGTTTAGCTACTTTTTCTCCCTTAAGGGAAAAGAGCTAGGAAGGGGTTATAAAGAGATACAAGCCAGACATAAGGAGAAATGAGTTTAGGATTACTTCTCCCTGTTACGTTTGTTTTAATTCATATTCCTTTGATTATTAGTGAGGGTAAATATTTTTCCATATGTTTATTGGCCATTATTATTTGTGTGTGTGTGTGTGTGTGTATGTGTGTTGTCTATCATGAAGTCCTTTTTTAATCCTGAACCAAAAGTGATTTAATCTTACTTAGAAGTTATATAGGATTTTATTGTGCCTCTTTTGCACTTATTAATTCTGCTTAGTATTTGAAATATTTTTGAGCTTGTCTTATCTTCAACGTGTAAATTCTTTGGGGCCAGCCCAGTGGCATAATGGTTAAGTTCACGTGCTCTGCTTTGGTGGCCAAGGTTCACAGGTTCAGATCCTGGGTGCAGACCTACATAACACTCATCACACCATGCTGTGGCAGTGTCCCGTATACAAAACAGAGAAAGATTGGCACAGATCTTAGCTCAGGAACAATCTTCGTCAAGCAAAAAAAGAAAAAGGAAGATTGGCAACAGATATTAGCTCAGGGCCAATCTTCCTCACCAAAAAAAAAAAAAAGTGTAAATTCCTTGAGGTATGAAATTATTTCTTTAAGCCACATCGCCCTTTTTATGTAGCTTAGCATGTTGTATGTGGTAGTTGCTCAATAAGCATTTCTTGAGTTATACTGAATCATGAGTGGACAGGGCTCTGATCTCAGATAGCCTAATCTAGTCTTTTCCAAGTCTTTAGGTATTTTTGCTTTACTCTGTTATGTGAGTTTAGTAATAGTTGGTGTCTTGTGACAGTGCATAGACCACAGTAAAAATTGTCACATCATTTTTAATTTTCTTAAAGTTACACACAAGTATATTTCAACATAATATATTCTTCTGATTTCTAATTATCTCCAAATAAATCTCTCTTCCCTTCCTGTCACTAGTCTTATCTCTCTCTAGATTTGCATTTGCCCTTTGTCTACACACTGATGCTGTCTATTCCGGCAAGGACGGCTGTGTTCACCAACTTGTTTCCAAGGTCACTGCTAGGCCTTGTCTTCAGCAATTCTACCTTCCCCAGAATTTGTGCAAAGCCTCAAGGAACCATTTACAAGCACAACTATGTTAAGTAAAATTATTATATTATTTTTAATAACGTAATAGTTAACATCCAATACACAAACTTAACATGAAATCAGGTTTCTTACCCTGGCATTATTCTAAATATATAAAAATAAATGTCATAATTAAGAGAACATGTTACTAAATAAAGCCAAGCTACTATGCTATTAGGAATGATGAGGTTAGAATCTGCTTGTTTCTTCATAGCTTACAGCACGATGTCTAGAGAATTTAGTTTTGTTCTAAGGTCATTACTACTTAAGATCCTCTGGTATACTGATAATAAAACAGAAAAGAATAGTGTGCTTGAACGGAGACAAACCCAGACAGCCATGGGTTTGAAACAGCCGAACTTTAGCAGGCAGCAAGAGGACATATTAACAGAGATCTGCGAGTCCAACAAGTCCATGCAGAGCTAGTTGCCACAGTGGCAGCTAGACCAAAACTAGCAGCCAAAGGCTCCAGAGACAGAAGAAGTCAAAGGATGCCAAGTGTGCAAGAGGCAGCTGATACAGATCCTCTTCCAGTGCTGAATTGTCCCTGATGATTAGAATCTGGATTCCGGTGTCAGAGATTAGGCAAGAAAATCTATTGCATAGAGAATGCAATTTGAACAGGGCCTGTTTCTATTTCTGTTACACAAGAAAGCCTATCATTAAGAAATAGTTAGCTATCCCTTGCCAGGTAGGCAAGCCATCGCTTGTGAGGAAACTTAGGGGCTTTAATATTCTAAATGTAGAATCTCAGAAATGCAGAATCATTTCTTTAGCACTGGAAGAAACATAATGCCCCCAAATTTGATTTTCACAGCAGAAATCTGAAGCCCAGAATGTTTATGTATGTTTTGTCAGAAATCACAGCTACTAAATAGAAGGATCAGGGCAGTAGCTGCCATAGGCTTTCTAACTCCCTGCCCAGGGCTTTTAATAACACATCTCCCCCTGTGAATATCATGTTTTCCCCGAGCCTCTCTGGTAATGACTATGAGATAAGTTGTCTGGATCCTGGCTCCCACCATGCCATATCCACATTGATACCCTTAACCTCTGGACCTGCCCTGAGAATCAAGGCCTCAACCCCTGAAAGGCAAAGATTGTGCCATTTGTAAGGAACAAAGCTGGCATCAAAGACTCATCAGAGCTTTCTGCACTAAGTGTAAGAAGTTTTGGCTGCACCCAGAGAGAACGTGACCTGCCACACTGTAGAAATACCAGAGAGTGTGTGTGTCATGTTCAAGTTCTTAGTGAGCACAAGAGGGCTGCCATGACAAGACTCAGTAGCAGGCGTAGGCTTCATATCTCTCAAGTTGTCTTTCTCCCCATAGAGAATGTCAAGAGAAAGTTCATCCATGGCCAGAAGTTATCCACCCCAGAGTATTGATCATTTGCCTGGGAATCTGGAATGTTGTTTTCAAGCTAGATCTAGGTTCTAATAACCATATTCCTAAAACACAGCTCTGACCAGACCATTGGCTTTTTCCTCACTGCCTAAATTCAGGAAACTGAATGAGAGGCTTCCTTTCTCAGAGATTTTAAAGTCATCACTATCCATTGGTGTCTGTGTACTTGCACTGTCTGTCTACAATGACGTTTCTAATCAGTAGCCCTGAAATTATTCATTCATTAAGTGTTAAAAGGATGCATATTGTCATAAAGCTCTGCTGATGGTAAACACCGTATGGGATACCAGAATACATGAAGCACACAGAACTTACCATCTCCTTCTATTCACAGATATAAGAATGGGTAGTAAAGCAGCTTGAAAGTTTTTATAGGAATACAAAGATATATTTTATGTAGAGAGCTGAGGAAGTCAATATTTAGGAATAATGACTATATTCAATTCTGATGTCTGAGAAATACTTCTCAGAAATATAATATAGATAATGATCCATTCTTGTACACATTCTCACCAAAAAAAAGGTATATCAGAATTTACCAAAATGGAACTTTAAAAAATTTTTCTGGTTTGTTAACTGCCCAGTTATCAATTTCCTAAAGACCATCCCTGTAGGTCAGTACTAGTTCAATGGAACCGAGTGAGAGCAACAAGTAAGTGAAGAGATAAAAATGAATGAGAAAGAAAACCCTCACATCAGCCATTGTGACCTAGTAAAGGTCTAGATGACATATACAAACTGTACTAATAAACTACAGGACTGAAATTACCAACATTCCCCTTTGAAAAATATACTCATGGCTTTGTACACTGTGTATTACATTTATAACAAAGAATTATAAAATATTTTTCAAATATCAACATAAAATATTGGTGTGCTATCCAATCTGTATTAATGAATAAAATATAATATATAAGAATTGTATAAATAGTCATATCTACTTTGGAAAATTGCTTTGAAAAACATTCAGATAGTCAGACCTAGGTATAAGAAGCTAAACTTTGCATTGGGTCATTCTTTCTGTTATATTTACTTTAATAAAAGAAAAGCCTACAAAGATCTACTGCAAATTCTCCCTAAAATTAACATTAAAAATTCACATGAAGATTCAGCAAAAAGTCAATAGAAAGGAAAATATGTATATGTGATTTCTTTAGGAATAAATTCTGATCTAATTTTAGAATTTGGGGGCATCTATTACTTTAGGGAATGTTTGTTTTTAATGTTTTTAATATTTACATTTCAAAATTGATTTTTTACCTGATCCCCAGAATCCCTTAAGTACGATGGAGTGAACATTTATTAAGCAGTGACATAGAGTCCTGAAAGTCTAGAATACTCCAAAAGATTCTAATTTATTTCCTTTGATAGATTTAATTTATAATTACTAGAGTAGGTTGAATAGTGGCCCCCTCAAAATTCTTGTCCATCCAGAACCTCAGATTGTGACCTTATTTGGAAATAAGATCTTTGCGATGTAATTAGTTAAAGATCAACAAGAAATTGTACTGGATTAGGACGGGCCCTAAATCCAATGAAAATGTCTTTACAAGTCAGAAAAGAACACAGACAGGAAGAGGGACGAAGGTCGTGTAAAGACAGAGGCAGAGATTAGAGTTATGCCGTCACAAGCCAAGGAACATCAGTAGCCACCAAGAGCTGGAAAAGGGAAGGACAGATTCTTCCTTAGAACCTGCAAAGACAGTATGGCTCTGCCAATACCTTGATTTTGGACTTCTGGCCTCCAGAACTGTGAGAGAATAAATTCCTGTACTTTTGTGGCGATCTGTTACAGCAGCCATAAGAAACTAACACAATGGACATGATTCACTCCAGTGTCTAAATCCTTCACTGATGTAAGTTCAACCTGTAGGCAGACAAATTTATCCCCTTTACTGTTGGATCTCAATTTAACATACTAGTGAATCGATTGTACATAATGTGTAACAATGGTGCTGAAAAATCAATTCTTCTCCTGAGGTCCTTCATTGGGTGAAAAGTTAGTACAATAATAAGATGCATAGCAGATCTCTTTATCCACCTCTATTTCTTCATATGGTCCCTCTTTTAAATGTTTTTAAAGTTAAAGTTAATTTTAAAGTTATCTTAAAGTTCAAAGTTAATTTATCCAAATTGCGGACTTTATAAATCAAATTTTTTCAAAATATTATGTTTATTATTCTCTATTTAGCCTTCACATTTTACAAGCTCTGATAATCAAATTGCTTTTTTATTTACATAGATGATAATTTAGCTTCTCTTGAAAAGTATCAAAGAATAAAGCATAAATTCAACCCCACACTTGCCACAGACGTGATCTTAACTATCATTTTACGAGGTGTACCAAGAGTGACTTTATTTATTCCTCCCTAGTATTTCCTCTTGTGTATAAAACAGACTTTGCCATTCCTGCATTCTTTTCATGCCCAAGGACCCGTAGAGATTGGCTCCATAGGGACTTCCTCAAGGTCTCCAGCACTGTCAGAATGTCAAGGCTAGCAGGGTTTCAGTATGGCTTACCCTTTATGGGCTATTGTTCCCACCAACTGTATTGTTGTTTTAGGTTGTCATCTAAAGGGCATGTAAGATTTATGGCTAATTCAATGGTCCTAAGCCACAGTAGCAGGAACCTGTTAAGAGACTATCATATCACCTTTTTAAGGAAATTATAGAGCTGGTCATAATTTGCTGCCTATAAAACCTACCAGATGAGATTATAAGTCCTGTGAAAATTAAAAACAAAATGACACTGCCTACTAACCATTTGAGATTAATATAAACAAAACAGATATACATAGATTAGAATATTGAAAGCCAGAGAAATGTCTTTGTTCTTTAAAACAGAAACATGTCAAAGTTTTCAGAAGGTGATCATATCATTACTCTGGTACGAGAGTCTAAAGCAGAGAAAGACAACTTTTCAATCGTAATATCTTCAATCAAATGAAAACAGGGAGAGTTGTCATCATTCCAAGGATGTGGGTGTTTTACCAGTGAGCCTCTGAGTGCAGATGGATGAGTCCAAATGAATGTGTTGACAGGGGCAAGGCCAAGGGAACCCTTAAGGTAAATAGTGCCCCCTGCCTTGGGCTCCTGGAACATGCAGTGAGAACAGGCTGCTATGTAGAACACATGCACACCTCAGCACCACGATATCTATCTCTCAGGCATCCAAGGGTTCATTTTATGAGTAGGAACAACAGCTGGCCTCTGTCCCACAAAACGTCAAAGAGGAAGTACCAGTGGAATTGAATGGTGCCCCACGGGTTCCTAACATCTGGCGTAAAATATATTTTTAACCAATTGATTTTCTTTTTTTTTCCTTCTATGACCTGTTAGCAATGTAAATTACCACTATGTTTTAGGTTGTTTATGAGCTCTACTTTACACTGAATGGATGTTTGGACTATAACCCAAACTCCTTAATGTGTTTTTAAGATCCTTCAGAATCTGACCTCTTTATAGCTTAAGTTCTTTCCCAACTCCTCCTCTTGACTCTGAGCTCAGCAAATCAGAAGCACTTTCACATTAGGAAGCATTACCCTGGTGAACCAAACACCATTCCTGCCTTCAAAGAAATCAACGAGAGTTGTAATAAGTACAATCAGAGCTGCATATATACAAGCACACAAGCCATATATATACAAGAGCTACATATATACAAGACCTAAGCCATTCTTGGCACTATAGAAGGCTTTCCAGGGAAAATGTCTGGGGCCACCTCTGAAAGGTAACTAAGGGAGAGGCATGTAGGGTTGTGTGGACAAGTATTTCTTAGAGGAAACAGCCTGTGCACGTGCTTGGAGGTCAGAAGTGCCTTACAAACATTCCTTAACTTATCCATAGTTTCAATTTGCCCATGGTGTCTAAGCGCCAATGTTTGTGGGTAAATTTGAGATGAGTTCTCAATATGAGGTATTTTTCCTCCTAGGTTCTCCAAAGTTTCACGAGTTTACTATGCCCAAACCAGTTATAGGAAAACAAGAAACAAACCTACAAAAATTAAGAGTGGAATGATATATGTATACCATTTTAGTATATGATATATCATTTGTGAATTTTGGTATATGGTATATCATTTTGTGAATTGCTATCCCCTGAGTACAGTATTCCTTTCTAAACTATAATGCCTGATGTCATGTGGCTCTGTTAAATGTTTTGTTTCACTCACTGTTCAAATTGTTCTCACTTTCATTAGATTGAAGGCCTGTGGCCTTTATGAAAGACAAGTCCTAAAAGCAAACTTGGTTTTGAGCAGCTGTTTCTTTTCTATAACCTTTTATATTTCATACAATTCAGGTTCACTGGTCTCCCTGACAATATCCTCATTCAGAAACACAAAAGTAAATCAAGAACAATGTTGTCAACCATGCATGCTAAAAGCATGACATCTCCCCACTTCCATTTTGGCCTGACCCCTCTCATTTATCCTCCCTTGGCCTCATTCCAAAATTCTTCTAGTCATCTCCTAAGCTACTAGAAAAATATGTTGGATGAGAACTTGGCAAAATATGGTCCTTCTTTAGCTAAATATACATGTGTTATACATGTATGTGTTCAGAAAAGAAGTAGGCAGAACTAATTTCACATACACCACAGTGGCACCACATCTGTTCTCCATAAGCGTCAGTTAAGGAGGAGAATTAGCTTGGCGTTGGCTCAGAGACTAGAAACTTGTGTGTTCAATTGCTGGCACTTTCTTTTGACTCACAAAGTGATGCTTCACAAGTATCTTACCCTTTTGGCACTCAATTTTCCTCTTCTGTTAAGAAGCAATAATGTCTCCTGGTCTCCATTCTCCCACTGCTTGTACTAACTTCTGTGTATAGTTTTTACTGATTTTGATAGGTGTTCAGTTTAGAGGGAGAAAGGAGATACACATTTATAAGAAAAGAAGTAGAGCTCCTTCTGGTTTGCAAAACTATATGATCAAAGTCAGGATATGAGGTACATATATTGTCAGTGTAAGTCTATTTTGAATGCCAAGTTCTGCTGCTGAAATATACCCACATTTTTACCTATCATTCACGGCATTTATTTTCTACTCCAAAAGATAAAATACCATGTGATAATTCTAGAAGTTTTGCTAGGAAATATCAACACCCTTCAATTTCAGTTTTTTAATATATTTTCTTTTCCAAGGTTCCAAAGGCATAAAAACATAGATCAGTCCATTTTCTGTAATTCCAACAGTAAATAAATTCTGATTCTCATTACTTTGATGTGCTGCCTGACTTTTAAAAAATAAAAGTAAAAATTTTAATAAAAATGAAAATCTGTGGCAATGCTTTTCTTCAGAAGAGCTCAAAGAAATCTATAAATACTCCTTCAACCATTTCTGGTTTTCTAATTTAAAATGATGCATCACACAAGAGTTACAAACAATTGTTTCTTGTAAAATTACTTCCCATACAAAGTTTAGTATCAGCTCTTATAAGTCATTTCCTATGATTTCTGAATCATTTGGAGAGTAGTTATGCATCTGTGCATAAATGAATGACCTAAATTACTTTAACTTCTGATTCATCACACCCCCACCCTATTTTTATATTTAGCTCTATTTTCTCCCCAAATTTCAATGTCAACATGAAGCAAGGTCATGCATAAATAGTCTCCAACCTATAGCTTTATTGTGTACTTCCCAAAAGAGATTTTTGCATCTTTTCTTCTCCCAAATTTCTCTTATTTGAAGTTCTAAGCCATATGGTTATGCCAGGTAAATACACAGAATCTTAAAGTTGGAAAGAGATCTCAAGGTTGACTCATTTCAACCACCTACTAATGCAGAAATATCTTCTTCAACTCTCTGGCAGCTAATCCAGTCTCTGAACAGTTCCAGGACAAAGAGCTCACTAAGAAGGCAAATTCTTGTATTCCCAAATTAAGACTTTTTACTTGCTCTGCCCAAGGCTTGATGAGAACAACCGTCCTCCAGGCCTTTGCATGGCTTGCTCCCTAAATACATTCAGGTGTCTACTTTAATGTCATCTTCTCAGAGAGGCTTGCCAGTCACTCTCTCTTCTCTTATCCATCTTGATATTTCTCCATAATGCTGCATGACACTGTAGGTGTATTTGTTTATTTGTTGATTATCTGATGCAGCATGGAATATAAGCTCCAAGAAAGCAGGGATTGCATTTTATTACAGCTGTAACCCCAGCTCCTAGAATAATGTTCTGGTATATAGTAGTTACCAGAAATATTTGCTTATTGATTGAATGTTGAGCTGAAATGGACATCTATATAACTTTTAACCACTGATCCAAGTTCTGCTTTTTGGAATCAAATAAGAGCCAACACTCTTCTACATTACAGCCAACATTCCAGATATTTGAAAACAGGTTTCTCATCCTTTCTTTTTGGAACTATTGTATATCAGGTAGTAGAGAGCATTTTCAAGAGTGTGATGTTAAAATGTAATTTTATCATCTCAAAGAAAACAACCAGAGAAGCGACTGTGAGGATCAAGACTTGGGGCTTATAAATATTAGAGATAATACTGTGATTTGGGATAAGGAGGAGGAAATGGGGAACAGAGAAGAAATCCAGACTATTGCCATTTCCCCTATTTAAGGAGCGTTACAGAAAATGAATTACTAGGTCAGTACTATAGCTTTTGGATGGTATGCTATAAATTTCAACAAGTTGTAAAAACAGCCACAATATTAATTCTTTCTCAGCAAAAGTTTTCCATTTTATCTGAGGAATTAACCTCTAATTCTTAGTTTCTTTATCTTTAAGTTGAGGAGTTAGACAATATTACAGTAGTCCCCCCCTTATCCGTGGTTTTGTTTTCCACGGTTTCAGTTACCCAAGGTCAACTGTGGTTCAAAAATATTAAATGGAAAATTCCAGAAATAAACAATTCATAAGTTTTCAATTGCTGCCATTCTGAGTAGCATGATGAAATCTTGCACCATCTCGCTCCATCCACCCAGGATGTGAATCACCCCTTTGTCCAATGTAGCCACGCTGTATACCTTACCCTCCCATTAGTCGCTTAGTAGCCGTCTGGGTTATCAGATCAACTATCATGGTATCATAGTGCTTGTGTTCAAGTCACCCTTATTTTACTTAATAATGGCTCCAAAGCACAAGAGCAGTGATGCTGCCAATTCTGATATGCCAAAATGAAGCTATAAAGTGCTTCCTTTAAGTGAAAAGGTGGAAGTTCTTGACTTATTAACAAAAGAAAAAAATCGTATGCTGAGGTTGCTAAGATCTATGGTAACTTTTTTATAGTATATTGTTATAATTGTTTTATTTTATTATTGGTTATTGTTGTTAATTTCTTACTATGCCTAATTTATAAATTAAACATTACCAGAGGTCTGTGTATGTAGGAAACATAGTATGTATAAGGTTCGGTACCATCTGTGGTTTCAGGCATCCACTGGGGGTCTCAGAACGTATCCCCCAAAGATAAGGGGGGACCATTGTATCTTCAAAATTTCTAACAGCTTTAAATTTATCCTTATAACCAACTTCCATCTAGCTAATAAGTAACACCTGTAAGGAACAGAAGTCCGCTGAGATCAGAGATGAGGAAATAAGGACCTGAAGGACAAAAAAAAATTTTGGAACAGCCTTTCTCAGAACTAAGCTAGCGAACTTTAAAGATAATAAAAAAGAAGATATTGCGCATCCATGAAGAGCCCAATTAGAAATATGAAATTAGATTTAGTCATATCTCACAGATTGTGGACTGTCTCTACTAATATTCTGTGGACCAGGAGAGAAGAGGGGAAAGTATATTGTGTGAGTGACCCAGGTCTGGGGCTGGGCAAGGTGGAGACCATGACATTTTAATGGAATCATGAAGGTGATGTTCTGGTAATGAGGTACATCTTGAGAGGAAAATAAGTACAGAAAAGGACTAATGAATTTGTCAAACTGAAGGAAATGAGACAGAGAGAGCAAATGAATGTTTGTTCAGCAACAAAATACATTTTAGGAAGTTGGAATATGCCCATAACTATTTACATTGATGATACATGTAATGTAAATTCTTTACTCCTTTCCTCTACTCTTTTTTTTACCAGTCCTGGCTTTCAAAGTATCTTAAATACTTGCTCCAGACTAAAATTATTTCTAAAATCTCATTCTTCTTTGGGTGATCTTTTTTATCCCACTTTTTAATAATTGTGTATTTGGAAAATTCTCTTTATTCCTATTCAAGTGTCAATAAAATGTCATCAGAATGACTAAAATTGGGTATTGCATATTATCCTATATATTTGATGTGTATACCCCAGTCTGTTTCCAGTTTTTTTATACATCTTTCTTACTAAAGGAAGTACAGCTAATTCCCAATAATCAATGATAATGGAGGATGATACTAGTATGGATAAAATCTATGCACAAACCTTATTTTAGACAATCATTTTAACCTCCTCTTCAACAAATCTTTTATATGAGTTCCTAGAGCTAGCAAAATTATTTGGCTTTCAGTCTCATCTGCTTACCAAAAGGGCAAGCAGCCAAGAGTAGATGAAGGCGAGGTGTGGAGAGTCAACCACACCTCTCCACTGGGCTCGCCTGTACCCTGCTTTCTTACCTCCTATAAAAGTTCCACCCACTTCCTTTGTCCTTTAGAAAGTCAGCTAGCAATATGAATTAATCGACTTTCAACATGCTGACCAAATTATGTTCATTTACCTTCTTAATTTTCTCCTTAGATTATCTTTATCTTCTCTTTGGAAAACAGGTCCAGCACTGGGGTCTCAAACTTGTATTATCACAGCACCTTTTTTCCACGTTTCTAATCCTCCTTGTGGATCTCCATTTATCATCATCACTTTCCTTTTTCCAAAACAATGAGCACTTTTCTGATGAATAGGCTCTGGCCCAGGCTTCTTCACCTTTCCTTCCTTACAAATATCCCCATAAAGACCTTGTCACCAAAATATTTACTGATTGCAACAATTCCTTCCTCAAGTCCCCAATGAGCCTTCTTCCCCTCTGCCAACACTATCTTCCACCAGATAAAAACATTGTTACCTGGAGGAAACTAGTTTCCTGTCTGTAATTTGCTGAGTCACATCTTGCCATTAGTCTGCTATGATCATCCAACTCTTTTTTCCTCTTTGCACCATATTATACAAATATTGTGTCTCCTTGTTGAGCTCTTTATGGTTTTCTCAGGCAAAATACAAAGGTTAACTTTCGCATCATGGTGTCACTGACTAGGTGCTCGAAGAAACTCAAGGGTGGGTTTGGAAGCATTTAACTGTTTTTCCAAGTTGTTTTTCTCTTTTTTGTTATGGAGATGCAACCACCAACCACCCTGAAACTGACCAAGCCTCACCACAAGAGCTACACCCATGAACTTTGCCTTATTTTTAATGCTAAGATCTCTCCAGGAGGAGCTCAGGCCTTATTACCATAACCTACAGTGTATGTGGAAGCACAGTTTCCAACTGAAGCTGTGCAAGCAAATACCCACCTCTCCCTTTTGAATATTCACTCCCCGCCTGAAATAAAAGTTCCTGCTTCCCTTTGTTTGAGGACACTATGACTTTGGAAATGATTCCTCATGGTCTCCTATTTGCTGCAAATACACTTTACTTTATGGGACAACTTCCACTGGTGTAGAGTCTTATTTAACTCACCAGGATGCAAGCCCACTTGGTTGGGTGACAGTGGGTGCTTCCTTCCACTTCCCACTGGCTATCTATCAGATCAACACTCTTTTCCCACCTACCCACCCACTCACTCCATTACTCTTTTCTCTAGTATCTTGGAGAATTACATAAGTAAGTGTGATCATCCCACACTACACAGTTAAGAAAACTGAGGCCTTGACAAGATAGTTCAATTACCTACGATTGCAGACTAGACAAGTGTTTATATACTCTAGGTGGTGAGTCACGGCAGTCACGAAAGTAATATTCATGTTTTGAAAACAGAAACATCTTGTGAATGTATTTTACCAAAAGGTTAGAGGAACACTTGCCTGATTCTCCACTGGTCTCCTCCCCATTTGAGTACAGAAGTTTATATAGCTTTAGCCCCATCCCAAAAAGCCCAGGCCGGAGCATGATAAAACCCAAGGGCACATTCTCCTGTTCCCTCAGGCCTCCTCTCCCAGAACTCAAGCATCTTGCCTGTCCCAGGGTCTTGGTGAATGAAAATAATCATATTTCTTAGAGTTGCTTGATAGACATGGCTTTCCCATTATTTCATCTTCAACATGAGGTTTTTCTCTTCCTAATCTCTACATCTCTCCTTTCCATTAAAAACAACTTATAGCAAATAAAGAAATAAATAAATAAAAATAGAGATAAAGCCTAGTATTTCACTTAGAGATCTCTCAAATAGATGGCGAGTCAGCATCTTGCTTTGCAAAATGCCAAGCCATATTTAATTACTCTGCTTTAGACATTCAACTTTATATTTCCTTAGATAAAATCATCAATGGCACTAAATAACATTTTTCTTAAACAGGAGTTAATCTTAGATATCCTATCTGATAGTGTCATACAGTTTCTGTATATAACCTGGGCAAATTTTAGGATTCATTATAGAACATGGATTCCTAGGTAAGAATACTTTGTATTAGTTTTCCATTGCTGCAATGTATCACAAATTATCACAAACTTAGCAGCTTAATACCAGACAATCTTATTAACTCATCTTCCAAGGGTCAAGATTCCAGCACATTTTTGCTGAGTCCTCCTCTTATGATCTCACAAAGCTGCAAATTGTCAGCCAGGGCTGTGATTTCATCTGAGGCTTAGAGTTGGTAGAGTTAGGCTCCTTGGTTGCTGGCAGAATTCAGCTCCTTCTGGTTGTAAGACTGAGTTACCATCTTTATTCCTGGCTGCCACCTAAGGTCCATTCTCAACTCCTAGATTCTACCCATGGTTTCCTGCCATGTGGCAGTTTGCTTCTTCAAGGCTAGTAGGACAGTGCCTCTCTTGCTTTGACTCTCTCCCTCCAATCAGCTAAGACGATGTCTGATACAACATAATATAATCATGGGAGTGACTAGTCCATCCTGTTCACAGATTCCACCCACAATAGAGCAGAGGAGATTTTAGAGGAAATGTACACTTCTTGGGAGGCTGGACGGAGGATGTATCTTGGAGGCCATCTTAGAATTCTTCCTACCACAATGGTTTGGATAGGAGTTGCTCACAGAAGAGACATGAGCCATCTGTTTTTTCTGAGGTTATCACAGAGGACAATTAATTGGGTCAGGCAAATCACAAATGCAGCAATTGTTGTTGTCAGTGGGCATTTTCCCAAAACTGTGATCCTAGTAGGATATTCAATTGACTGTAAGAGGCCTATAGGAACTGTTATTCACAAATCTAATAGCATTTTAGAAGTCCACAAAAGAAAGCACATTCAGTAACCTATGAATAGGCAATAAGTATTTTCGTTTTAAAGCTTTTGCGCATGAGAGATTCTTTGTGCTGGTAATTCTAGCTAAGCTTTGGAGATAAAATTCAGAAGATAAATTTCCAAATAGTTTAATACTTTTAAGGCTGTTTGGGCACATGAATTATTGGTAGCCTAGCATAAACCCTTCTCCACTAAAATTTTAGGCTTAGCCTGAGAAATTATGGTGTTTGAAAGAAAGCAAAATAATAATAGTCTTCTTCATTAATATGCTAAAAGTGCAGGCTAGCAAAGCTCACGGCCACTCAGTCTATGATTGCATACATAGACAAAGATTAATAAAAATGTGCCAGGGAAACACATTCAATTTGCAATGCCAACTTCACACTAAGTAAAATGTAACATTTTTTCTGTTTAATTTTTTTAAATTATTGGATAAAAGTTTCTACAAACTCTCCTAGGTTAAAAGATATTTTCTTTCCACAATATGTGTGTTTTGAGCCTTAAATATGTATGATTTTGAAAGTGCCAGCTAAGTCAATTAGCTAGAGCAGTAAGCTAATGTCTCCCTAGGTTGTGAGGTTGTATACTGTCAATTGGTAATCAGCCTTCCCCAGGGTACCAACCTAATTCTCTTTCTACCAACTGCCAATCCATGCCTACAATTATATGCACAGCAATATGGTAGGAAGAGGCTGATTCAGCAAAAATTCACCAAGTACTCCCAAGAAATAACTCAATAAATCTATTCAACAGATACCAGAGCAGTAGTTTCATCTTTGAAAATGAAGGCATCACATTCATATTTGAACCTTAGATCAAATGCTGCAGGTTTCTTTTCATTAGTATTTTCTAGCTTGTACAATTTGTGCCGATTGAGTTAGAGGTGAGAATTCTGACTTTCTCTCCCTCCCGCTTAGGTTTTGGAGGCTCTTTCTTCACCATGAGATCTATTAACTGTCAATCATCTCATTCCAGTCAAGGTCTGGGGAGACTCATGAGCCAGAGAATTTGCTGGCCATGGCTCCAAGAAGAGCCTGGCTTACTGGCATTGTTCTTGGCTCTTCAGGAACTTCTCAGTAGTGTGCAGCCTTCTCCAGCAGCATCCAAGTGTATCCAGGCCTCCTGAGGATGTATGCAGCCGGTCTCACTACTCTTGCTCTATTCTCAGCATTCTTAACGCCTGTGGCTCTTTGGGTGGTCGCAAATCCAACAACTCCCTTTAGATTGCTCCTATTAAGTATTTGCTTCTATGCTAATCCCGAGTCTATGTGTTTTATGTCATACCTATACAAATCCCAGATTCTGAATCTTGGTCTTTGAGAATGTGTGATCCAAATCCGACTTCTTGATTTTTTTTCTTTAATGTGTGTAGGAGGTGGGGGGAATGAGAGAGAGGACAGTTTGCAGTTCACGTTTAGAATTTCAGAGGGATAAGTCAGAGGACACAGAAAATAATACAACCATATTTTCTATACATAAAAATATTCTGGGGCCGGCCCCATGGCTTAGCGGTTAAGTGCGTGCACCCCGCTACTGGCGGCCAGGGTTGGGATCCCGGGCTCGCACTGACGCACCGCTTCTCCGGCCATGCTGAGGCCACGTCCCACATACAGCAACTAGAAGGATGTGCAACTATGACATACAACTATCTACTGGGGCTTTGGGGGTTAAAAAAAAGGAGGAGGATTGGCAATAGATGTTAGCTCAGAGCCGGTCTTCCTCAGCAAAAAGAGGAGGATTAGCATGGATGTTAGCTCAGGGCTGATCTTCCTCACACAAAAATAAATAAATAAATAAAATAAAAATATTCTGGAAGGATATACAAGAAACTGTCAACAATTGTTGCCTTTGGAAAAGACCAGAGAATTGAAGACATTATTTATTATATACACTCTTGTTCTATTTGAGTGTGTTCTATTTATTCATTTCGTAAATACTTGTGCATTTAATTTTTTCAATAAAAATGAAAATGAAAGTAAAAAGTACTGAATACTCAAAAGGAGCTCAGTGCTGCTTTGATTTAAGAAGAGAATAGACAAGTTCGTTCATGTGAATCTACATCAATTAAAGCTAAAGTGACAAACCACCTCCCCTTCAGCAGAAAGGAGCATTGCTTCTTCATTCAAATAAAACCTTGCCAAGCACTCTTTCGGGTACTATGAAGATTTTCACAAAATATATGACACCATTTTTGTCCTGAAGGAAGCAGAGATGTGACAGACACATGAACCAATGCATAGAAATTAAAGCAGTTAATGGTTAAATATCAGAGCCTCATTTCTGGCACTAAATGCACAAAAAATAGCTGGAATCATGCTGTTATGAGTTGAATTGTGTCTTCCTAAAAAAGATATATTGAAGTCATAACCCCTAGTACCTCAAAATGTGACCTTATTTGGAGATGGGGTCTTTACAGAATAATCAAGTTAAAATGAGGTCATTAGGGTGGGCCCTAATCCAGTATGACTGGTTATAAAAAGGGGAAATTTGAGCACAGAGGTTGACACACAGAGGGAAGATTATGTGAAGACACTGGGAGTATGCCAACTACAAGCCAAGGGATGCCTGAGGCTACCAGAAGCTGGGAGAGGGACCTGGAACAGATTCTCCCTCACAGCCCTCGGAAGGAACCAACTCTGCCAACACCTTGATTTCAGTCTTCTAGTTCCAGAACTCTGTTGTTTAGGCCACTCAATTTCTGATACTTTGTTATACCAGCCCTAGGAAACTAATATATACACATTAATTTACTAAAAGTTCAAATGAAAGCGAACCCATCCTTACTACCCCACCTCAAACTAGCCTTGAAAATACAAAGCTATGTAGGTAAAACTCAATCTGGCATCTGCCGCTGGCATCTGGTAGGTCTAGAGGCTGGGGATACTGCTGAACACCCTACAATACACAGCACAGCCCTTACAACAAAGATTCATCTGGGCCAAAATGTCAAAAGTTCTGGTTTTAAACTCCGTTTCTGATAACATTAGATCAAATTTTTCTTTATCCATAATATATTGTTATTTTCATTCAACCCTACTACAGTTCATGTGCACATAAAAGGATATTTATTAAAATATATATTCATTTAGTATCACAAACAGCAAGTCCAATGTGGTATATGATGCACAATAAAAAGAGACTCTTCTGTTAATGTCATGCCCCCGTCTGCTTACTGTCACTCTGTTTATTTAACTGATGTGAAGTTCATTATTCTGTTTCAGTTTCGCAATCTGGTTAAAGTAATATATCACTCCCTCCGTGTTATACCTTCTAAATCATCTCTGATAAATTAGCACACGTCTGATGAAAACACTGCTCAGAAGCTGGTTTTAGACTCCCTGTGATTGTAAAGCTTGTGGGAGGTGACCCAGGCTGAGAGAAAAGAAACGAACAGACAAGCTGTTGCTACGGCTGATCTGATGGGATTGAGGCCACATAGTCTGTGGTTTCTCTCCTGGTCTTCTGTGCAGTCTTCCCAATATGGTAAGTCTATCTTCCTGTTTCACAAAGGGATTAAAGCTTTTTTCCATTTGAAATATATCTAAATCCTTTTGTTCAACTGTCACAAAAAGTAAAATACTGATTTTTTTTTCTTTAAAGAATGTGTAATGTGTTAATTTTTTTTCTCCTTTGATGAATTTGGATTTAAATCTCAAAATGAGATGGCTAGTGAAAAGATGTCTTGTAGTTTCATATAGATGCCTGATGGTCTTTTATCCACATTAACTATTGTATATTTGAACTTGATGGACAATTTTTCTTCAAAGAAAAAAAGAGCAGGTTCTAAATTACCCCAAAGATTAGAACGAAATGCTTTAGCAGCCTTACTCCGTGCATATTAGCATCTCTTATTTACTCATTTATTCGCCATACCTTAGAACACTTTCCTAAGGTATTTGACTAGGAGAAATCTGTCTGAACAGTTTGTGCTGCTGCTGAAAAGAAACCATTTTTTTCCACACAAATGGTTTAAAGCCATTGGCCTGATTCACATTAACTCTAAATTGATGGGTTTAAATATAAAACTTCACAGATGATGGGTTTGTTGAAGACAAAAGAAGTAATGTGCACTCAAAACCATAATCAAGGAATAAGCATTACCTATATTATGCACAATAAAACTGTGTATAAACTTAAGATATTACAACCTTATGTCACATTTTTACTTGAAAATAGTCATGTGCTACATAATGATGTTTCAGTCAAGGACAGACCGCATATATGATGGTGGTCCGTAAGATGAGAACCATATAGCCCAGGTGTGTAGTAGGCTGTACCATCTAGGTTTGTATAAGTACACTCTATGCTGTTCATACAACAACAAAATCGCCTAATGACACATTTCTCAGAACGTTTCCCCATCATTAAGCAATGCATGACTGTGTTACAGTATTGGAAGAATGATATGAGCTATGTGAAGAGCTTAAAGGGAAGGAAGAAAGTTTGCCGCCCCCAGAAGTAGGAGGTCCACATCTTTTTATTTTGTATGTTTATAATGGTTTATAATGGCTGCAACCTTGGAATGCTGTAAATAAAAGAAAAGAAGAAATTTAAAATGCCACCTAGAAAAAAGTTTGTATATGTCTGTTGTTTATTTACTTGTTTGCCTGTCTCCTTGGAGCACGAGCTCCTTGAAGTCTTCTGTCAAATAACAGTCCTGCTTCCAAAAAACAAGGTTTCCTCAGGGAAAAGAAGTAAATCCTTTCACCAGCAGAGAGTCAAGAATAAACTGAAGGATGACAGAGATGTGTGGAGTGTATAAGCTTCAAAATGAATGCTGTCAGCATAAATTAAATGTGGTTAGTAATGGAGAAATAGCAGTCACATCAGAAAGACAAGATATTTGCAGGCTTAAAACTAAAAAGGAGACAAGAAAAGAAAAAGACAACAGTGTGTAATGCAAAGCTTGGAGAGGGCAGCCTGTGAGGAAAAGAAATGTACAGCGATTTTATTGTAGTGCAGGACACACAGCATGAAGTGACTGTAAGAAAGACAGAGTTCTAAAGGAAAAAAAGTCAAGCAGAAATAAAAAGATCAGGACAAAGGGACCATGAATGTATGAGGAGTCACGGCAAAGACAGCAAAGCCTTGTTAAAGGAACTGAGATTGAATAGAGATTGAATGAACCTCAAAAGGAGTCTGAAAGCCCCCTCTAACATAGAGAAGGCAACAACAGTAGGTAAAGATACACAGGTCACAAAAGCAACTTTGAAATATTGGCATAGCCAACAGGGCTTATTCCATTAATAATAGGATCTCGAGAACTACTATAAATTCCCTGATGAGAAGGGATCAATGATTTAAAACTAAACTGACACTTCTATAATATGCTTCTAATTTATTCTCATTTTTAAATGAAATTTTAGTCAATTTGATTATTGTCAAATTATCTCTTTTAATTAAAGCTATTGTTCAAAATCTCTAATCATTTTAACATCTACAGTTAGAAGTCCTTGAGTGGCCCCTATTGATGGAAGTGATGCCAGGATGTAATCATACTACTTTGATTAACTCTGTTTACACTCTCACCTAATTATTAAAAATAAAAAGACAGATGGTTAAATAACTAGCATCCCCAAATGGATGGTGACCTGGCAGTATTTTCCTTTCACTGAATAACCTCCCTTCTGTGGAACATGATGAATTCGCAAGCATTCGGAGATGGAGCTGATTTGCTTATTCCTGCTTCCCCCTGCTCCAGATTTTCCTTTATCATGTCTGTTAGAGTCGATCGGGATTGTTCAGTGGTGGTTGACGGCCTGTGTATTATTTCTGCAGCAACGCTGAGAACAACATGGAAAAGTTCCATACGGAGTTCTACATAGCCAATGTAAGCATTCTTGGGCAAATATTTTATACTCCTGCAGAGCTGGTTTTCCAGTAATTATTTATTCCTTCACTCATCTCATATTTATTGAGTTAAAACCTATGATCTGGCAGATAGTGAGCAGTTTTCCCTGCCCACCTGAGATCTGGGCTAAATTCTAAACGCAGCTCTGCAAGGTCCTTAAAACTACAGATTAGCATAATATAAATCCTGTTTGCATTTAGAAGCAGGAGTAATCACCTCTAAATGCGAAGGCCAGGAAGGCATCATGGTAGAAGTAGAGTTGGAATTGGTTGCAAGTGCCTCAAAAGGCAGAAATATGAAGGAAACTAATTCCTGTGTATTACATATAGAATCAACACGATAATCAGAAGTGCCATGTTTAGAAAGCAAGTGTGTAGGTAGACGAGCCATTCAAGGTTGCCTGGAAGGCTGGATGGACACTGTGGGGAAAAGCAGAAGAGACGACACTGTTGAAGTGGGTGGGGCCTATTAAAGGAGGCCACGCCCTCCCAAATGGAGTTTGAATCCTACTTAGCAGGCAATGAAGAGCCAGTGAAGGCTTCTGAGCAAAGGAGCGACTTTTGAAGGACAAATTTTTAACAGTGTTTTGAATGGACCAGCAAGGATATCTGCAGATACAAAATTCAGTTAATAGAATAACCACATAGAATGGATAAAGAAGCTGTGGTATATATACACAATGGGATACTACTCAGCCATAAGAAATGATGAAATCCAGCCATTTGTGACAACATGGATGGACCTTGAGGGTATTATGCAAAGTGAAATAAGTCAGAGGGATAAAGCCAAATGCGATCTCACTCATAACCATATCATCTCACTGGTAAATAGAAGATAAAAACAACACCAAACAAACACATAGAGACAGAGAGTGGATTGGTGGTTACCAGAGGGGAAGGGGGGAGGGAGGAGGGCAAAAGGGATGATCAGGCTCATGTGTGTGGTGATGGATTATAATTAGTCTTTGGGTGGTGAACATGATGTAATCTAAGCAGAAACAGAAGTATAATGATGTACACCTGAAATTTATATAATGTTATAAACCAATGTTACTACAATAAAAAAAATTTAAAAACAAAAAAGAATAACCATCTAGGTATAAATATTATTGGAAATGAGAAGTGAACAACTAGTTTAAAAGCTGCTGATGGCAAGATCATTACTCTACATCCATGGTGTTGAGCACATTATATAAAGACACAAAATGTTTTGCTAATAAGCAGTTGAAGATTTAGGAGCTGAATCACGAACCAGCACAGAACAACAAAAGCCAAAGGGCAGTCAACGCCAGGTGCTATGGCGTGGTTAGGAAAGACCAAGGCTGGTAAACGGCCAGTGGATTTTACAACCAGAAGGTGACTGGTGACAATGAAGAGAAAAGTAAGAGTTTTATCAGTGGGTGGCAGAAAGAGGAGAAGTAGAAAGTCTTAACTCTTATTTCCAGAAACTTGACAGGGAAAGGAAAAAGAGAGACCCTTTGGTAAGGAATAAATAATGAAGTGTTTTTGTTTTTGTTTTTAAAGAGCTTTGTCTTTCGAAAAAGACACCTGGGAAGGATTTAACTCAAAGGGAGAAAACCTAGTGTTCAGGGACAATGAAGGCTCCAGCAAGAGAGCAATTAACTAGATAAAATTAAATAGATATAACCCACTAATGAATATTTGTTAAGCACTATCATGAACTGAAAACTATGCTAAGCAATGGAGATATGAAGATGAAAATAAACGGTTTCTGCTCCCACAGGATTTATAATCACAGGGAGAATCAGATAGGACTAACACAATTTTGAGGCAATACTAACTTGAATTAAGGCATGTACCAACTATAGTTAAGAGCAGAGGAGGAAACAGTGCCTGGGTGAGCTACAGAAAGTGCTGTGGATCCATTTTCTCTTTTTTCTAATTGAACTCTTATAATGCTTTTGCAGGATCCTCCCCACCCCGACTCCACCAAGTCCACACAGTTTGATAAGATTGACCGAGCTCTCCAGCTCCAGGACAGGCACGTGACCCTGGGCCAGCCAATCAGAGTAACACATCTCTCAGTGATTAATTTAGAGATGGGCAAGTGATCTCGTCTGGCCAATCAAAATCCTCCCCAGAATATGGTTTAACTATCAGCTGTCAAGAAAGAGACACTTCTCTTTTAAAGATGACATATGCCAGCACCAAACAAGCCTTGGCTGCAGGTGTTCTCTTTGCCAGCACAAGAGAAGAGTCTGCCTGATAACGAAGTCAACTGAGAGAAATAAAGAGCCAGCAAAAAAGAGAAAGAAAGATAATACAAACAAAAGACACCTAATTACATTTTTAAGACTCTTAAGACTTTGTCCAGCATAATTAAGAACAACCATCCAATCTCATTATACTCATTAGTTTGACAAAAATATCTAAAGTAGTTATAGACTGAATGTTTGTGTCCCCCCCAAAATTCATGTGTTGAAGCCCTAACTCCCAATGTGATGGTATTTGGAGACAGGGTCTTTGGGAAGTAATTAGGGTTAGAAGAGGTCATAAAGGCAGGACCCTGGTCTGATGGGATTAATTCTCTTATAAGAAGAAACACAGGAGAGCTTGTTTCCTATTTCTCTCCCTCTCTTTCTCTCTCTCTCTCCACCTACACCCACCAAGGAAAGGCCATGTGAGGACACAGCAAGCAGGCAGCCATCTGCAACACAAGGAGAGAGCTCTCACCAGACACCAACCCCGCTGGCAGTTTGATCTTGAGCTTCCAGTCTCCAGAACTCTGAGAAATAAATTCCTGTTGCTTATGCCACCCAGTATTCTGTTATTGCAACTCTAGCTGACTAAGTATCAAATACCTGATCACTCAGAACTTACCTCTTGTAAGTATTTGATTAGCAGTATCCAATGGCGATATTTTGCATGTCTCTGTTGTAAATTAGTCATGGACTAATTTAAGTGTTAATCACATCTCTTTACTACCAGAAATGGAGTCATTAGTTCTTTTAAATCTAATAAGATCAGAGGACCAATTCCAGAAACCCAAGAACCAATTCAGAAAACTGATCCTTAAGATTCTGCTTCTCCAGAACCACTCCCAGTACCAAAATAGAGAGATAGGGAAAGAGAGAATGAGAGAGAGAGATTTCTTTTAAGGAATTGTCTCATTAAACTGTGGGAGCTGGCAAGTCTGAAATGTATATGGCAGGCTGGAAATTCAGGTATGATGAATTTCTTGTCCAGTTGATGTTGCAGTCTTGAGTCTGAATTCCACAGGACAAAAGCCTGGAAACTCAGGCAGGGTTTCTGTGTTACAGTCTTAGGAGAATTCCTACTACTTCTAGAGACTTCGGTCTTTGCTCTTAAGATCTTCAACTGATTGGATGAGGCCCACCACAGTATAAACTATAATCTGCTTTACTGAAAATCTACTGATTTAAATGTTAATCACATCTAAAAAATACCTTCATTGCAACACCTGGAGTGGTGTTGACTAAACAACTGGGCACCATAGCCTAGCTAAGTTGACACATATAATTAACTATCACTTGTACACAGATGTTCACATCAACTTTATTCATAATAGTTCCAAGCTAGAAACAGCTCAAAAGGTCCATCAGCAGGTAAACGAATAAACAAATTATGGCATATCCACATCCACATTCATGGATGAATCTCAAAATCGCTATACTGAATGAAAAGCCAAACAAAAAAATATATATATATAATGTATGACTCTATTTAAATGAATTTCCAGAAAATTCAAACTAATGTATAGTGACAGAAAAAAGTAGAGCAGTGCTTGCCAGGGGAAGGAGGTGGAAGGACGAATGAATTATAGAGGGACAGAAGAAAAGTTTGGGGGGTAATGAAAAAGGCAATTTTCTTGCTTGTGGTGATGGTTTCATGATGCACATATGTCATAATTCATTGTGGTAGGCAGCCTCTAAGATGGCTCCCAACAACCCCCTCTACTTAAGTATGGGCTGCATTTAGTGACTCACTTTTAGTGAATAAAATATCGTAGAAGTGATGGATTGTCACTTCCAAGATTAAGTTACAGAAAAGACTGTGACTTCAGCCTGAGATCTCTCTCTTTCTCTCTTTTCCTCTTTCCCTCTCTCTCTCTCCCTCTCTCAAACCTTGCTCTGGGGATAGCAAGCTGCCGTGGAGAGGTTCACATAGCGGCGGACTGATATCTCCAGCCAATAGCTCACATGAGTGAACTTGGAAGGGATCTCTGAGGCCTGCCAACAGTCATATGAGTGAGTTTCAAAGTGGATCTATCCTCTTTGTACATTAAGATGACTGGCCAACACTTTGATTTCAGCCTATGAGAGACCATGAGCCAGAGTACTCAACTGAGCCCCTTCCAAATTCCTGATCCACAAGAACTTTGAGATAAGAAATGTTTGTTATTTTTAAACCACAAAGTTTTGAGCTAATTTGTTATGAAGCAATAGATAACTCATACATTTATCAGACTGTACCTTTTAAATATATATGCAGTTTATTGCCCATCAATGAAGACTCAATAAAGCTGAAAAGAAAGAAAACAAGGAAGGGAAGAGGGAAGGAAGGAGGAAGTGAGGGAGAGATGGAGGGAGGGAGGGATAGATAAAGAGAGGGAGGTAGACATGAAAGGAGGGAGGGACAGAGGTTAGAAGAAAGAAAGAAACTCTGAGGCTAGTTGTAAGAATATCGTTTATGATGATGAAGTCCCAAGGATTATGGCAAGAATAAGGTTGGAAAGGAAGAATTCGATATGGATGCTAATGTTCTTGATAAATATGTCATTGTCCAGTTTATTGGAAGGAAAAGTAGAAGTTTATCTAGTTGGATTACTGGAGTCTTAAAAAGGAGTAGTTTAGAATAAGAGTTAAGTGTAATGTCCTAGAAACAGTACTAGGCAACTGAGAAAATGACTACTCCCAATTCCTGACTCATGATATATTGGAAATAGTGACAAGAAAATGTTCTATTAAAGAGGGCTTCATGGAAAGCCAAAAGCATGCATCACTTAAGACAAGGACCAAGATAAGAGCGTTGTGCAAAGCGTTAAAGTTGTCGAGGAGCATGGATTCCGATGGACACAGAAGAAATTCTTTGGTGAGAGAATACCAGTAGAAAGCCGCATTTAAGGGAAGAATTGCACAGCAGTATTTGAATTTGATTATAGGAAGGACTGTTACCTAGAAAGTTTGGAATAGAATTTGGAATAGAGACAAGAAGTAAGAGGATGAAATGCACAAATTCAACATAGGCAAAAGCTGTTACGATTAAGGGTAGACTGGAGGATTTGATATTAGGAATGAAGAGAGCCACCTTTGTATATAAGAGAGACTCATACAGAAAGACATTTTGAATCATTGGGAGGGAACTGAAGACAAGTGGAAATTCAAGAGCTGGAAATTGAGTAACTTAATCTTCTACATGAGTTTACTCCTGTCTATTCCATGATACAGCAGACCCTTTTGATTGCCCACTCAACACCTGTTCTCCACTCCTTCCTTACAAATAGAACAGCAATTTTATTCAGATTTCCAGCCCCCAGGGAAGATAATTTTATCCCCAAGCCACAGGTAAATCCTGGTCAGTCCAAACCAATATTGGTTATCCCATTATCTTGCCAATGGCTGGTTTAGGAATAGGCATGTAACCCAGTTTGGGGCAATGATACAGACACAAATGGAATCTTGGGAGGGGGAGAAAACCTGAGAAACGTTTTCTCATTCTTAAACTAAGATACAGGAAAGTAACAGGACCTCTTCTGTTAAACCTTGTTCTGTCTGGATGCAATGCAAGAACAAGGACATCTTAAGCGCTTTAGAGGGGCTAGCCTAAGGACCCAGCTAACTGGGGATGACAGAATGGAAAACTAGGGAAAAAGCATGGGTGCCTGATGACATTGTTGAACCAATGAATTAACCAAACGTGGAAATACCTACCTTCTAACATTGGTTATTGAGTTTATTTATTTGTCTTTTAATTTGAAGCTAGAGACATCCTAATTGATTTACAAGGAAAGCTGACTGCATGTATGTTAAAAAGTGTGACATGAAAAAGTGTTCCATCACAGGCTACCATAGCAAAATACCACAGACTGGATGGTTTAAAAAACAGAAATTTGGGGCTGGCCTGGTGGTATAGTGGTTAAGTTCACGCATTCTGCCTTGGTGGCCCGGGGCTCACAGGTTCGGATCCCTGGCACGGACCTATGCACTGCTTATCAAGCCATGCGTCCCACATATAAAGTAGAGATAGATGGGCATGGATGTTAGCCCAGGGCCAATCTTCTTCAAGAAAAAGAGGAAGACTGGCAACAGCTGTTAGCTCAGGGACAATCTTCCTCAGCAACAACAACAAAAACACAGAAATTTATTTTCTCACAGTTCTGGAGGATAGAAGTGCAAAATTAAGGTGTTGGCAGGGTTGCTTTCTTTTGAGGACTCTCTTTTCAGCTTGTAGATGGCTGTCTTCTTCCAGTGTCTCCACATAGTCTTCCCTCTGTGTGCACACATGTCTGTGCCCAAATTTCCTCTTCTTAGAAGGACACCAGTCATATTGGATTAGAGCCCACCCATATGACTGCATTTTACCTCAATTGCCTCTTTAAAGGTCCTGTCTCCAAATATAGTCACATTCTGAGATACTGGGGGTTAGGACTTCAATAGATGGATTTTGAGGGGACACAGTTCAGCCCATTATTAGCACTTAGTACCTGGCATTGTGCTAGACACCAGTGATGGAAGAGTAATTAAGACAGTCGTGTTCCCTGTTATCACGGCACCTACATTTTACCATGCAAAACAGCAATTAAACATGAATATTTAATTACAAGTACAACTTGGAGAATAAAAAGTATGAAAGCATATAACAAGTCCAGCACTGCACTTAACCTAGCCTGGTGGTTCTCAGCTGGAAGCAATTTTGCCTCCCAGGGGACATAGGGCAATGTCTGAAGATATTTTTTATTGTCACAACTTAGGAGTGCTACTGGCATCTGGGGATGCTGAGAAACCTTCTACAAGGCACAGGGCAGCCCCCCCAACAAACAAACAAATTATCTGGTCCAAAATGTCATAGTACCACTTCCCAGCCCCCCTGACCTGGCCTATAGGATCATGGAAAGATCCCTTAGACTGACTTCTGCAGGATTTATAGTAATTTACTGGGGAAGGCAGAGTAGAAATGGAATTCTAGGAAGAGATAACTGCAGGTGTGAAAGCCTTGAGTTAGCAAGGAAAGTGGCACATGTGAGGAACTGAAAGAAGGCCAACAATGGAGCAAAAGTGAGGAGAGATTAAAATAAGATGAGGTGCATAAGACCAGCAGGAGGCAGTTCATGCAAACTCTAGAGGCCATGTCTAGGACTTTGGTCTTTATTTTGAACTTTACTGAAGAATGATGGTGAAACAAGGGGAATAAAGAATCAAAGAGAAGGTCAACCCTCATTCCTTTAGTGATTTGGTGATTTTTTTTTCATGACTTTTTTGTGGTGAATCTCCAAAAGCTGGTGTAAAAAAGGATACCATGTGTGATAAGCCAAGTTAGTCATGGAAAGGAGAAAAAAAGCACTCATGAAAAATTTGGGGTATGCAAGGTCAGGGAGGTCAGAAATACTACTTTGTGTTTGGAGAATCAAATCATTCTGTGGGTCTAGAGCAAAGTGCAAAGAAGGAGTGGTGAGGGAAGAAGCAGAATCACAAAAGGCTGTTTAGAATTTATACAGTAGGCCAATGATTCTCAAACTTTAGTTTGGGTAAATCAACTCAATAGCTAACTTTTAAAGGTATAAATTCCCGGACTTTGTGCCCAAAGATTCTAATTCTCTAATATGAGTTTAGGTCAAGAAATTTTCACTTCTGAAAAAAATCCTAGGTGATTTTAATAAAAGCACGGGGCAATACTGTGGAGACTCTAAAGGAAAGTAATATGAGCTGATTTTCATTGTAGGAAGTGTCTGATGGCAATGTGAAGAGTAACTGAAGGGAGTGGGGTGATATTGGAGGCAGAAAGGCCAGATAGGAGACCATTACAAAGGATCAGGTGATTAACAAGATAACCTAAACTCTATAGCAACAATGAAGATAAAGAAGATTGGGGTAGTCCTTAAGAGGTATAATTAACAGAACTGATTCACTGGGTGAATGTGGTCAGGGGTAACTCCCAGGTTTCCAACTTAGGTCACTGGCTAATGGTGGTACCATTAGTTAGAATGGAAATTCAAGGCAGGTAATAGGTTTGAAGGATAGACGAAATGTGACAAGGAATGTATTGCACAAGGAATGTTGCTTGAGAGTACCTTAGGCCACTTGATTAGTCCAGTAGGTGGTTAGAGATGGAAGTTAGTGCTCAGGACAGAAGTCTAGACTTTAGATGTCTAGTTGGGGTCATATGTGTGTGGCTGATTACACAAGCTCAGGAGGAGTACGGAGAATGAGAAAAGGAAACGGGCAAAATGGAGTCCACCAACAGTTAGAAACTGAACACAGCTAGAGTCACAGAACAATGAAAAGGGACAGTCAAGCAGAGGACAAATGAAGAAAGACTGGGGAAGTAGGGAAGGAGGAATTTTCACGACTTGCCACTTCCAACATGCTGATACATAGGAGGGGGGAGGAAGCAACCTATGAAACACTACAGTTGTGATTTTATAAATTTTCATATGTACATAATTATAAATAGTTGTTACACCTATATAGCACTTACTATATGCCAGGTACAGTTCTAGTATATATCTTATTTAATCTTCACAAAAACCCTATGAGATAAGTAATACTAATATTCCTGTTTTATTGATGAGGAAACTGAGGCACACAGAGATTATGTAATTTGCCCAACTTCATACACTAGGGCCATGCAGTCTAACTCCAAAGTCCATACTTTTAACCTTTATGCTATAACTCCTTTATTCCTGTTATAGAACTTACAGTACTAAAAATGATTTATGTTTTTACATGTTTTCTTCCATAATAGCACGTGCACAGTACTTCACACTTAGGAGGTGCACAGCAGAGATTTGGTGAGCCGACTTCTCTCCATAGCTAAAACCATGAAACAAAAGGGAGCCGCTCGAGGATCCAGTGTCAAGATGGCAGCATAGACGGACTCTGAACTCACCTCCTCACATGGACACAAAAAATTTAAAATGACTCTTGGAACAATTATTCTTCTAGAGAACTGAGAACTAGGTAAAAAGAACCCCACAACAAAGGACAGTAGTGACTGAAGTGGAAGAGGTAGAAATTCCTTTCTGGAGAGGAAAAAAGCCACCTTCTAGCCATGGCACTTGATAGAAGGGAGTGGCATAATATATTTAAAGTGCTGAAAGGAAAAAACCTACAGCCAAGAATACTCTACCTGGCAAGGTTATTATTCAGAATGGAAAGAAAGATAGTTTCCCAGACAAGGAAAAACTAAAGGAGTTTATCACCAAGAAACTAGCCTTACAAGAAATGCTGAAGGGACTTATTTAAGTAGAAAAGAAAGACCACAAACAGGCATAAGAAAATTATTAAAAAAAAAAAAAAATGGGGCCAGCCTGGTAGCGTAGTGGTTAAGTTCGTGCAGTCTGCTTCTGCAGCCTGGGGTTTGCCAGTTTGGATCCTGGTCACGGACCTGCTCACTGCTCATCAAGCCATGCTGAGATGGTGTCCCATATAGAAGAGCTGCAACTCTACAACTATAATACACAAATATGTACTGGGGCTTCAGGGGGAAAAAAAAGAAAAAAGAGGAAGATTGGCAACAGAGGTTAGCACAGGGCCAATCTTCCTCAACAACAACAAAAAAAATAAAACAAACAAAAAACAATAAAATCACTGGTAAAGCCAAATCTACAGTAAAGGTAGCAGATCAACCACCTATAAAACTAATATGAAGACCAAAAGTACTAAAATTATCTATTTCCATGATAAGAGGGTAACATATGCACACACACAAAAAAGAGGTTAGATATGATACCAAAAATATAAAATGTGGGAAGAAGGGAGTAAAAGAGTAGAGCTTATAGCAAGGGGTCAAACTTAAGACCAACAACTTAATGTAGATTGTTATACATGTATGTTATTATAGATGAACGTCATAGTAATCACAAACCAGACACCTATAATAAATACACAAAAAACTAAGAGAAATTAACCCAAACATAATACTAAAGAAAGCCATCAAACCACAAGGGAAGAGAGCAAGAGAAGAAGAAAGGAACATAGAAGAACTACTAAAACACCCAGAAAAAAAGTAACAAAATAAATACATTCTTATCAATAGCTGCTTTAAATGTCAATGGACTAAATGCTCCAATCAAAAGGCATAGGTGGCCAATTGCATAAAAAATAAGACCCATATATATGCTGCATAGAAGAGATACACTTCAGACCTAAAGACACTCACAAACTGAAAGTGAAAGGATGGAAAAAGATACTTCACGCAAATGGCAATGAAAAGAAAGCTGGGGTAGCAATACTCATATCAGACAAAATAGGCTTTAAAAGAAAAATGGTAGCAAGAGACAAAGAAGGGCACTACATAATAATCAAGGGAACAATCCAACAAGAGGACAACAAAACTTGTAAATATCTATACACCCAACATGGAAGAACCTAATATATAAAACAATTATTAACAGACATAACAGGATAAATAGACAGCAACACAATAATAGTAGGGGACTTGAACACTCCATTTACACCACTTGATAGATCATTCAAGCAGAAGATCAACAAGGAAACATTGGCCTTAAATGACACATTGGACCAGATGGATCTATTAGATATATACAGAATATTCCATCCAAAAACCACAGAATACACCTTCTTTTCAAATACACATGGAACATTCTCCAGGATAGGTCACATATTAGGCCTCAAAACAAGTCTCAATAAATTTAAGAAGACTGAAGTAATACGAAGGATCTTTTCTAACCACAATAGTATGAAACTAGAAATCAACTACAGGAAGAAAATCAGAAAACCCACAAATATGTGGAGATTAAACAAAATGCTACTGAACAATGATTGGGTCAATGAAGAAATCAAAGGAGAAATCAAAAAATACCTGGAGACAAATGAAAATGAAAATATGACATGCCAGAATTTATGGGATACAACAAAAGCGGTTCTAAGAGGGAAGTTTATAGCAATACAGGCCTATCTCAACAAACAAGAAAAATCTCAAATAAACATTCTAACAGTGCGCCTAAAGGAACTGGAAAAAGAAGAACAAACAAAGCCCAAAATCGGTAGAAGGAAGGAAATAATAAAAATCAGAGCAGAAATAAATGAAATAGAGACTAAAAAAACAATAGAAAAAATCAATGAAACCAAGAGCTAGTTCTTGGAAAAGATAAAGAAACTTGACAAACCTTTAGCTAGACTCACCAAGAAGAAAAGAGAGAAGGATCAAATAAATAAAATCAAAAAGGAAAGAGGAGAAATTAAAACAGACATCTCAGAAATACAAAAGATTATAAGAGAATACTATGAGAAGCTATACACCAACAAATTGGATAATCTAGAAGAAATGGATAAATTCCTAGAATCATACAACCTTCCAAAACTGAATCAAAGAGAAATAGAGAATTTGAATAGACCAATCACCAATAAGAAACAGTAATCAAAAACCTCCCAAAAAATAAAAGTCCAGGACTAGATGTGTTCCCTGGTGAATTCTATGAAGCATTCAAAGAAGACTTAATACCTATCCTTCTCAAACTACTCTAAAAAATTGAAGAGGAGGGGAAGCTCCTTAACTCATTCTACAAAGCCAACATTACCCCGATACCAAAACCAGACAAGGACAACACAAGAAAAGAAAATTACAGGCCAATATCACTGATGAACATCGGTGCAAAAATCCTCAACAAAATACTAGCAAATCGAACATAATAATACATTTAAAAGATCATACACCATGATCAAGTGGGATTTATTCCAGGGGTGCAGGGATAGTTCAACATCCGCAAATCAATCAATGTGGTGTGTGATACACCACATTAACAAAATGAAGGATAAAATTCACATGATCATCTCAATAGATGCAGAGAAAGTACTTGACAAGATAAAGCAACCATTTATGATAAAAACTCTGAATAAAATGTGTATAGAAGGAAAGTACCTCAACATAATAAAGGCCATATATGACAAACCCACAGCTAATATCATCCTCAATGGTGAAAAACTGAAACCTACCCCTCTAAGAATAAGAACCAGACAAGGATGCCCACTTTCACCACTCTTATTTAACATAGTATTGAAAGTCCTAGCCAGAGCACTCAGGCAAGAAAAAGAAATAAAAGGGATCCAAATTTGAAAGGAAGAAATGAAAAGGTCACTATTTGCAGATGACATGATTTTATATATATAACACCCTAAATAATCCACCAAAATCTTTTAGAAATAATAAATGAATATGGTAAAGTTGCAGGACATAAAATTAACATACAAAAATCAGTTGCTTTTCTATACACTAACAATGAAGTAGCAGAAAGAGAAATTAAGAATACCATCCCATTTACAATTGCAACAAAAAGAATAAAATACCTAGGAATAAATTTAACCAAAGAGGTGAAAGACCTGTACACTGAAAGCTGTAAAACATCTTTCAGAAGAAATTGAAGAAAACACAAAGAAATGGAAAGATATTCTGTGCTCTTGGATTGGAAGAATTAACATAGTTAAAATGTCCATACTTCCTAAAGCAATCTACAGATTCAATGCAGTCCCTATCAAAGCTCCAAAGACATTCTTCACAGAAATAGAACAAAGAATCTTAAAACTGATATGGAACAACAAAAGACCCTAAAGAGCCAAAGGAATCCTGAGAAAAAAGAACAAAGCTGGAAGCATCACACGCCCTGATTTCAAAATATACTACAAAGCTATAGTAACCAAAACAGCATGGTACTGGCACAAAAACAGACACACAGATCAATGGAACAGAATTGAAGGCTCAGAAATAAACCCACACATCTATGGACAGCTAATTTTCAACAAGGGAGCCGAGAACATACAATGGAGACACGAAAGTCTCTTCAATAAATGGTGTTGGGAAAACTGGACAGCCACATACAAAAGAATGAAAGTAAACCATTATCTTACACCATACACAAAAATTAACTCAAAGTGGATTAAAGACTTCAATGTAAGACCTGAAACCATGAAAATTCTGGAAGAAAACACAGGCAGTATGCTCTTTGACATCAATCTTAGCAGCATATTTTCAAGTACCATGTCTGACTGGGCAAAGGAAACAATAGAAAAAATAAACAAATATGACAACATCAAACTAAAAACCTTCTGCACAGCAAGGGAAACCATCAACAAAATGAAAAGACAATCTAACAATTGGGCGAAGATATTTGCAAACCATATATCTGATAAGGGGTTAATCTCCAAAATGAAGAACTGATACATCTCAACAACAAAAAAACTAAGAATTCAATTTAAAAAATGAGCAAAATTTGAACAGGCATTTTTCCAAAGAAGATATGGAGATACCCAACAGGCACATGAAAAGATGTTCAACATCATTAACTGTCATGGAAATGCAAATCAAAACTACAATGATATGACCTCATGCCCGTCAGAATGTCTAAAATTAACAAGGCAAGAAATAGCTTGTTGGAGAGGATGTGAGAAAAAGGGACTCGCATACACTGCTGGTGGGAGTGCAAACTGGTTCAGCCGCTATGGAAAACAGTATGAAGATTCCTCAAAAAATCAAGAATAGAACTACCATATGACCCAGCTAGTCCACTGCTGGGTATTTATCCAAAGAACATGAAAACATGAATGTGTAGAGATGTATGCACCCCTATATTCAATGCAGCATTATTCACAATAGCCAAGACTTGGAAGCAACCTAGGTGCATGTCAAGGGATGAATAGATAAAGATGTACTATATATACACAGTGGAATACTACTCAGCCATAAAAAAGGAAGAAATCTGGCCATTTAAGACAACATGGGTGGACCTTGAGGGTATTATGCTAAGTGAAATAAGTCAGAGGGAGAAAGTCAAATACTGTATGATCTCACTCATAAGTAGAAGATAAAAACAATAAACAAACACATAGCTACAGAGATTGGATTGGTGGTTACAGAGCGGAAGGGAGGAGGGAGGAGAGCAAAAGGGGTGATTAGGTACATGTGTGTGGTGACGGATTGTAATTAGTCTTTGGGCGGTGAACATGATGTAATCTACACAGAAAATGAAATACAATGGTGTACACCTGAAATTTATATAAACCAACATTACCACAATAAAAAAAAAAAGGAAAAGGAGCAGCTCGTATAAGAACAGAGGAGACAACCACCATTAAATCCATACAGGGCGGCCCCTTGGCTTAGTGGTTAAGTGCGCACATTCCGCTGCTGGCGGCCGGGTTGGGATCCCAGGCGCGCACCAACGCACCACTTCTCCGGCCATGCTGAGGCCGCGTCCCACATACAGCAACTAGAGGGATGTGCAACTATGACATACAACTATCTACTGGGGCTTTGGGGGAAAAAAAAGGAGGAGGATTGGCAATAGATGTTAGCTCAGAGCTGGTCTTCCTCAACAAAAAGAGGAGGATTAGCACGGATGTTAGCTCAGGGCTGATCTTCCTCACAAAAAAATAAATAAATAAAATAAATAAATAAAAATAAAAAAAAATTAAATCCATGCAGATGTTTCTGACCAGGAAAAGTTCTGGCAAAAAGGAAAGAAAAGGGAAGAGAAGGGTAGGTGAGGGGAGGGGAGGGGAATAAGGAAGGGAAGGGAAAATGATATCTCAAAGCAAATAGCTAGAATAGATATACATTTTTTACCGTTTTTAGCCATAGCTGCTTAGGCTCTGAGATTTTTTTTTTTTTTGATTCTGCCTTTAATTTATTTTGGAATTTTACAAAATCCATCTTTTCTCTCAGGACCCCTCTCTTTGTTTTGCACCAAATAGGGGACCAAATGCTGATCTATCAATAAATACTTAGAGAGCCTTGAGGTAAAAGTGTTATCTAACCACAAAGGAATATTTGATTGGTATACTTGTAGGCTATTACTAAAGGAACATTCAAAAAATTAAAAGCTGCACATTTGCTGTCCAGAAAAGAAGTAGTATATTTATATGAAAAATTTCTCAGTCAATAAATCACCCCAGGCAAGCTAAGGATTCCTCAGTCTCCATGTGAGATAGTGTTCATAAGTGAAGATGTTCTTCAATCACAAATAAAAACTCAAAATTGCCTTATTACTCTGGTAGCACTATTTGCACATTATTTATTTACCTCTTTTGAGGATCTAAGACTTTGACCTTTGGCTTCATGGTTCTACATGGTTGGCCTAAATATTAAACATATCAACATGAAAAGAAATGTCAATTGACCCATCAAATACTAGAATATGTTGGGAGCATTCAACAACTGTTCTATTAGTGAAACTATGGGGGAAAAATAGGTTCCTTAGTAATTCTTTCTTTTTTTTTTCTTAAAACTTTTTTTATTGTGGAAAAATATACATAACATAATATTTGCCATCTTAACCATTTTTACTTTTTTTTATTATTATTATTTTTTTCCTTAGTAATTCTGATCATGGTCTGACTGGTTAACACAGCTGCTGCATAGAGGGTTGGAGGGGCTTGTGAAGGTATTTTTTTCTAGGTGTTCCACATCCTTGAGGGAGGTTTTGTTTTCTCTTCCTGGGGAAATTAGAGATCTTCTCTCTTCCTTGCAAATCAAATTCATTGCTTATTAACCTTACTTTATCAAACTTTTCGTTTAAAGATACTCATTCTTCTTCTTTACATCCCTCCCTGTGCTCACTGATGTACACACAGTACATTTTTCCTCTTCTAGTCTCACTCCCTCAGTGAGCTGATGCAGACCCACTAATTTAAACACCATCCTCCCGCTCTCTCTCAGACTGAAGCCATGACCTCTCTCTTGAGCTCTAGAATTGTATACACACTAACTATTTGACATATTTTCTTGGGTATCTGATAAGCATCTCAACCTGCATGTCTTCAAAGGAGAGCTCTTGCTTCCCTCCTAGAGGAAATGTTCCTCTTCAACCTCAGTATCATAGCCCCAGTTGTCATCAGTGGCTTGACCAAAATATTTGGGAATAATATTTGGCTCTTCCTTTTTGCTCACCCCCACACCCAGTTCATTAGCAAGTTCTGTTAATTTCTTTCTAAAATATATCCCAAATCTCTCCAGTTCTCATACCTCCTACTGTTGCTCATGTTCCTCAGCCCCAGTTATAACCTATTCTCTACAGAGCAGCTAGAGTGCCTTTAAAAAAAAAAAAGAAGAAATCAGATCTCACCATTCCTCTTCTTTCCAATTAATAATAAAATCCAAAATCCTTATCCTGATCTCCATAGCAGGCATTTATTTCACCAACCACCACTTTCTATTTCCTGCTAACTCCCTCTAGTTCCCAGCTCTGACAATTTTTGACCCACCATGGTCTATAACTCATATATCTTTCCATCTTTCACAATCATCTCCTCATTCACTTCTTTGGACAGTTTGAAATCTAGGATCAATAATCATAATCAGTCCCTTGTGGATACTTTCAAATCCCTTCTTCCTCTCTTATTACTTCATACTTACTTGGCAAACTTCTACTCTTGGTTAAATCTAACTCAACTGTGTACCATGTCTGCATCCACACAAATGAATGGGGTCAGAGAAAAGCACATGCCCAAACTGAGGATTCCTCTAGCATCAAGGAGACCAATAGTGCTGCCTGGTAACATTTCTACATTTCTCTGGCCCATTCTCTTTCCCACTCCTCTAATCTATTAAATAAGAACCAGGCTTCCTGTTTCTCTGGAAACAGAAAATAATCTTCACAAGCTTCCACCATTATATCCACCAAGCTACCTGCATCTATCTCCATATGCTCTGATTTCTTTTGTAACTTTGGATAAACTGTCCATTATCCTAGCAAAACCCAAACACTCCATCTATGCATTAGATTCCAGTTTCTCTCATCTACTCAAAAACATTACTTCATGACTCCCCCACATCTTTCCAGTACAGTCAAATTTTCCTTTTGTAACAGACCTTTTCCAACAGCATATAAACATGTTATTATTTCTCCCATCTTAAATAAAAAATTTTGCTGGATGTCACACACTCTAACTACTGCTCCATTTCTTGCTTTCCTTTTACAAAAATATACCTCGAAGAGTTCACTATCTTCAATATTCCTCTTTTCATTCTTTTAGCCCACTCTAATCATCCTTTTTACCTACTAACTAGGGAAAACACACTCCTCCTGTTATGTCTCCTTTCCTCTCACTCTGCTACCTCATTCACAACTCTGACAGATGTGTGGGGATTTTTCCCCCACCAAACAATACTCTGACACCAGCTGGGTGTACTACAATTCAACTCAGTTCTGACTCTGTCTACCTGGAGATAGCAGATCCCACAGGTTAAGGGCTCAGTCCCACAAGAGTGTCCACCCCCCACTTCAGATGCCAATTGCAAGTCCCAGGTGTTCAACTGTACTTCTGACAACCTGCTACAAATGTGGGTTCCCATAACCCCCTCCTTGGGTTCAATCATTTGCTAGAACAGCTCACAGAACTCAAGAAAACACTTACTTACATTTACCAGTTTATTAAAAGATATGATAAAGGATATAGATGAACATCTAGATGAAGAGATGCATAGGGCAAGGTCTGGAAGGGTCCCAAGTACAGAAGCTTCTGTATTGATGGAGTTGATGGAGTGATGCCCACCCTCCTGGCATTTAGATGTTTTCACCAACCTGGAAGCTTTCCAAACCCTGTACTTTTGGGATTTTTATGGAGGCTTCATCACACAGGCACGATCCATCATTAACTCCACTTCTAGCCCCCCTTCCCTTCCTAGAGGGGGAAGGAGGCTGAAAGTTCCAAGCTTCTAATCATGGCTTGGTCTTTCTGGTAACCAATCCCCATCCACGAGCTATTCAGGAGCCCACCCAGAGTCACCTCATTAGAACAAAAGACACTCCTATCAATCAGGAAACTCCAAGGGATTTAGGGGCTCTGTGTCAGGAACCAGGGTCAAAGACCAAATATTAAAACAAAGGATGCTCCTAGTAGTCTTATAACTTAGGAAATAACAAAAGTTTTAGGAGCTCTGTGCCGGGAACCAAGGGCAGAGACCAATAAATGTATTTTCTATTATCTCACAACTACCATTGCCACAAAGCTGCTCTTACCTAGTTCACAGTTTACCTCCAAGTTGTTAAATCCCAATGCTCAACTCTCAGCTGCCTATTCTTTGACTCTCAGCAGCATTTGAGGCAGCTCTTTACTCCGTCCCCCAGTTAACATTTTATTCACTTAATGTCTGGCAAACCACACTCCCCCGCATTTCCTCTTATCTCACTAGACTTCTTCCTCAGTCTCCATTGCTGGTTCCTCCTTTTCCCTCCAATCTATTAATATTGCTGTGCTCTGGGCTTGACTCCTCAGACCATTTCTCTTCTCTTTCTATGCTTGCTCCTTGATGATCTCATCCAGCTTCATGGCTCTACATATATCATCTCTATGCTGATAATTCTGAAATTTATCACTCTAGCCTGGACATGTCCTCTGAACTCCAGATTCACACACCCAAACACCTACTTGATAACTTCACTTCAGCGTCTAATGGGCATTTAAAACATAACATGCCCAAACCTGAGCTCTTGATCCTCCCTCTCAAACTTTCTCCTCTTAAAGTCTTACCCATTTCAGTACACATCAACTCCATCCTTCCAGAGGCCTAAGCTAAAATCTTTCCTTCTCTGACACTACACATTCAACCTCTCAGCACGCGATGCTACTACCACTTGAGTACAAACTACTAGGCTTGCTGTTTCTCTACAAACTACCAGCATCTCTTGTATAGATTATTGCAAGAGCCTCCTAACAGGTCTCCTTGCCCTTCTCTTTCCCTATTTACAGTCTTGTCTCAATGCAGCAGCCAAAGTCACCCTGTTAAAACATAAGTAATCCCATCAAAACCCTTTAATAGCATCCCATTTCAGGGGTAGGGAAAACCAGAATCCTTAGAATGGCCTGCAAGGCCTTAGACACTCTGGCCCTCTCTACCACTCTGATCTCATATCCTGCTACGGCCAGAGTCTGACTTGTTCCCTCCATTCCTACACGTTGGTCTCCTTATTGTTCCTGGAACACACCAGGCACTCTTACCCCCACTATTCACATGGCTCAATCTTTTATCTCTTTCAAAAATTTTCTTAAATGTCTCTATTTAAAATTATAACCTCGCTTCTCCCACCAATACTTTCTATTCCTCTTTTCTGCACTATTTTTCTTCATAGCATCTATCAACTTTAGTCATTTCTGAATTCACTTCTGAAGAGTTTCTTCAACTCCATTATACCTGTGTGTGTGTGTGTGTGTGTGAGAGAGAGAGAGAGAGAGAGAGAGAGAGATAAAGGAACAGACCATACCGGACTCAGTCCTCTAATCTGAATGCAGGCAGAATAAAGTGAAAGGTTTACTCCTGGGTCTCTCACGATTCCCTAGTCACTGGCATAAATTAAAAAGCTGATGGGGGCCGCCTGGTGGCATAGCGGTTAAGTGTGAGCGCTCTGCTTTGGATCCCGGGCGCGCACAGACGCACCGCTTGTCAAGCCATGCAGTGGCGGCTTCCCATATAAAGTAGAAGAAGATGGGCACAGATGTTAGCCCAGGGCCAATCTTCCTCAGCAAAAAAAAGGAAGATTGGCATTAGACGACAGCTCAAGGCTAATCTTCCTCACAAAATAAAAAACAAAACTCTGAGAATCTAAACAATACTTTATGATAATAATTGTTACTACTATTTTTGCAGATGAGAATATCTCAGAGAGACTTTAAGTGACTTGCCTAAGGTAATTCAGCCAGTAAAAGAGGCTGAGCCAGGATCTAAACCCAGGACTTTCTGACCTCTCAGAAATTTTCTAGGCTGCACTGTCGTAAAGCTGTGTTAATTATGTAATAATCACTTCCATGCAAAGGCACTTTCTTTTGCAATATACTAATTGCTTAAAAGTTATTTTGCCTAAAACTGCTTTAATATGTGCTATGACCTCTTTGTCCATTTTCTGTAATATGTAATTCTTTACATTATAACCTGGAAATTCCACCCATTCTAGACAGAACACCTGTTTACACCTTCAGCACAACAAATATTTATTCACTTTAAAAATCCGCTTTACTCTTTCTACTCTGGTTCTTACACTTATAATTGCCATTCTACTAATTTAGGCTGAGATTCATTTTTCACAGTCAATCAAAATGAAATAGACACAGATTTGCACTTAGCGAAAATGAACTGTGATTCATACCATCATAAATTTCTCCAGACGTTATTTGGGAAATAGCTAAAGATATCTAAAGATTGTCCCAGAAATGTTCCAACGCCCTTACCTCCCTTCAACCACCCCCAGATTGGTGACACTGGTTTTTGCTCCTTAGCAGGAAGGCAGCAATAGACAATCTCGCTGACATCCCATCTGAGATGCGCTGCAAAACCTCACGGTGAAGCCCAGGGCCAGTCTATCTTTTCTTTTTTTTTTTTTTCCCATTATAAATCCAAATTTGGTTTTTTTTTTTTTACACAGTCAGTTTATATTTTTATTTTTTTTAATTTTTTGTTTATTGCAGTAACATTGGTTTATAACATTGTATAAATTTCAGGTGTACATCATTATACTTCTATTTCTGCGTAGATTACATCATGTTCACCACCCAAACACTAATTACAACCCATCACCACACACATGTGCCGAATTATCCCTTTTGCCCTCCTCCCTCCCCCCTTCCCCTCTGGTAACCACCAATCCAATCTCTGTCTCTATGTGTTGGTTTATTGTTGTTATTATCTACTACTTAATGAAGGAAATCATACGGTATTTGACCTTCTCCCTCTGACTTATTTCACTTTGCATAATACCCTCAACGTCCATCCATGTTGTCACAAATGGCTGGATTTCATCGTTTCTTATGGCTGAGTAGTAGTCCATTGTGTATATATACCACATCTTCTTTATCCATTCGTCCCTTGATGGGCACTTAGGTTGCTTCCAAGTCTTGGTTATTGTGAATAACGCTGCAATGAACACAGGGGTGCATGTATCTTTATGCACTTGTGTTTTCAAGTTCTTTGGATAAGTACCCAACAGTGGAATAGCTGGGTCATATGGTAGTTCTATCCTTGATTTTTGGGGAATCTCCATACTGTTTTCCATAGTGGCTGCATCAGTTTGCATTCCCATCAGCAGTGTATGAGAGTTCCCTTCTCTCCACATCCTCTCCAACATATGTTGTTTCCTGTCTTGTTAATTATGGCCATTCTGACGGGCGTGAGGTGATATCTCATTGTAGTTTTGATTTGCATTTCCCTGATATTTACTGATGCTGAACATCTTTTCATGTGCCTGTTGGCCATCTGTATATCTTCTTTGGAGAAATATCTGTTCAGGTCTTTTGCCCATTTTTTAATTGGGTTGTTAGTTTTTTTGTTGTTGAGATGCATGAGTTCTTTGTATATTTTGGAGATTAAGCCCTTATCAGATGTATGGTTAGCAAATATCTTCTCCCAATTGTTAGGTTGTCTTTTTGTCTTGCTGATGGTTTCCTTTGCTGTGCAGAAGGTTTTTAGTTTGATGTAGTCCCATTTGTTTATTTTTTCTATTGTTTCTCTTGCCCGGTCAGACATGGTGCTTGAAAATATGTTGCTAAGACCGATGCCGAAGAGCGTACTGCCTATGTTTTCTTCTAGAAGTTTCATAGTTTCAGGTCTTGCATTCAAGTCTTTAATCCATTTGGAGTTAATTTTTGTGTATGGTGTAAGGTAAGGGACTACTTTCATTTTTTTGCATGTGACTATCCAGTTTTCCCAACACCATTTGTTGAAGAGACTTTCTTTTCTCCATTGGATGTTCTTGGCTCCTTTGTCAAAGATTAGCTGTCCATAGATGTGTGGGTTTATTTCTGGGCTTTCGATTCTATTCCATTGATCTGTGTGTCTGTTTTTGTGCCAGTACCATGCTGTTTTGGTTACTATAGCTTTGTAGTATATTTTGAAATCAAGGAGTGTGATACCTCCAGCTTTGTTCTTTTTTCTCAGGATTCCTTTAGCTATTCGGGGTCTTTTGTTGTTCCATATAAATTTTAGGATTCTTTGTTCTATTTCTGTGAAAAATGTTGTTGGAACTTTGATAGGGATTGTATTGAATCTATAGATTGCTTTAGGAAGTATGGACATCTTAACTATGTTAATTCTTCCAATCCAAGAGCACTGAATATCTTTCCATTTCTTTGTGTCTTCTTCAATTTCTTTCAGAAATGTTTTATAGTTTTCCGTGTACAGCACTTTCACCTCTTTGGTTAAGTTTATTCCTAGGTATTTTATTCTTTTTGTTGCAATTGTAAATGGGATGGTATTCTTAATTTCTCTTTCTGCTACTTCGTTGTTAATGTATAGAAATGCAACTGATTTTTGTATGTTGATTTTGTATCCTGCAACTTTATCATATTCATTTATTACTTCTAAAAGTTTTCTGGTGAATTCTTTAGGGTGTTATATATATAAAATCATGTCATCTGCAAATAGTGACAGTTTCATTTCTTCCTTTCCAATTTGGATCCCTTTTATTTCTTTCTCTTGCCTGATTGCTCTGGCTAGGACTTCCAGTACTATGTTAAATAGGAGTGGTGACAGTGGGCATCCTTGTCTGGTTCCTCTTCTTAGAGGGATAGCTTTCAGTTTTTCACCATTGAGGATGATATTAGCTGTGGGTTTCTCATATATGGTCTTTTTTATGTTGAGGTACTTTCCTTCTGTACCCATTTCATTCAGAGTTTTTATCATAAATCGATGCTGTATCTTGTCAAATGCTTTCTCTGCATCTATTGAGATGATCATGTGATTTTTATTCTTCATTTTATTAATGTGGTGTATCACGTTGATTGATTTGTGAATGTTAAACCATCCCTGCATACCTGGAATAAATCCCACTTGATCATGGTGTATAATCTTTTTAACGTATTGTTGTATGCGATTTGCTAGTATTTTGTTGAGGATTTTTGCATCAATGTTCATCAGTGATATTGGCCTGTAATTTTCTTTTTTTGTGTTGTCCTTGTCTGGTTTTGGTATCAGGGTAATGTTGGCTTCATAGAATGAGTTAGGGAGCTTCCCCCCTCCTCAATTTTTTGGAAGAGTTGAGAAGGATAGGTATTAAGTCTTCTTTGAATGTTTGGTAGAATTCACCAGGGAAGCCGTCTGGTCATGGACTTTTATTTTGGGGGAGGTTTTTGATTACTGTTTCGATCTCTTTACTGGTGACTGGTCTGTTCAAATTCTCTACATCTTCTTGATCCAGTTTTGGAAGGTTGTATGATTCTAAGAATTTATCCATTTCTTCCAGATGGTCGAATTGGTTGGCATATAGCTTTTCATAGTATTCTCTTATAATCTTTGGTATTTCTGAGGTGTCTGTTGTAATTTCTCCTCTTTCATTTCTGATTTTACTTATTTGTGCTTTCTCTCTTTTTTTCTTGGTGAGTCTAGCTAAAGGTTTGTCAATTTTGTTTATCTTTTCAAAGAACCAGCTCATGGTTTTATTAATTTTTTCTATTGTTTTTTTGGTCTCTATTTCATTTATTTCTGCTCTGATTTTTATGATTTCCCTTCTTCTACTGATTTGGGGCTTTGTTTGTTCTTCTTTTTCCAGTTCCTGTAGGTGCATTGTTAGATTGTTTACTTCAGATTTTTTTTGTTTGTTGAGATAGGCCTGTATTGCTATAAATCTCCCTCTTAGAACCGCTATGGCTGTATCCCATAAATTCTGGCATGTCGTATTTTCATTTTTCTCCAGGTACTTTTTGATTTCTTTGTTGACCCAGTCATTCTTCAGTAGCCTTTTGTTTAATCTCCACGTATTTGTGGCTTTTCTGATTTTCTTCTTATAGTTGATTTCTAGTTTCATATTGTTGTGGTCAGAAAAGATGCTTGGTATTATTTCAATCTTCTTAAATTTATGGAGACTTGTTTTGTGGCCTAATATGTGATCAATCCTGGAGAATGTTCCATGTGCATTTGAAAAGAACGTGTATTCTTCGGTTTTTGGATGGAATGCTCTGTATATATCTACGAGGTCCATCTGTTCTAGTGTGTCGTTTAAGGCCAATGTTTCCTTATTGATCTTCTGTTGGGATGATCTATCTGTTGGTGTAAGTGGAGTGTTAAAGTCACCTACTATTATTGTGTTACTGTCTATTTCTCTTTTTATGTCTGTTAATAATTGCTTTATATATTTAGGTGCACCTACATTGGGTGTGTAGATATTTACAAGTGTTATATCCTCTTGTTAGATTGTTCCCTTGATCATTATGTAATGCCCTTCTTTGTCTCTTTTTACAGTTTTTGTTTTAAAGTCTATTTTGTCTGATATGAGTACTGCTACCCCAGCTTTCTTTTCATCGCCATTTGCGCAGAGTATCTTTTTCTATCCCTTCACTTTCAGTTTGTGAGTGTCTTTAGGTCTGAAGTGTGTCTCTTGTATGCAGCATATATATGGGTCTTGTTGTTTTATCCAATCAGCCGCCCTATGCCTTTTAATTGGAGCATTTAGTCCATTGACGTTTAAAGTAGCTATTGATAAGTATGTACTTACTGCTATTTTTTAAATTTTTTTTCTCAGTGTTTTAGTAGTCCTTCTCTGTTCCTTTCTTCTTCTATACAGAATTGATGGTCACTTTAGTTTGACCTCTGTCTGAAAGCTGTACTCTTTAACTCCCCTCCTCCCTCCTTTTATGTTTTTGATATCATATCTAACCTCTTTTTTGTGCATTTGTATCCATTACCCTCTTATTATGGAAATAGATAATTTTTCCTATTTGTGGTCTTCTCTTTTCCCCTTAAATAAGTCCCTTTAACATTTCTTGTAGCACTGGTTTCTTGGTGACAAACTCCTTTAATTTTTGCTTGTCTGGGAAATTTTTGATCTCTCCTTCCATTTTGAATGATAACCTTGCTGGGTAGAGTATTCTTGGCTGTAAGTTTTTTCCTTTTAGCACTTTAAATATATCGTGCCACTCTCTTCTAGCCTGTATGGTTTCTGCTGAGAAGTCAGCTGATAGCCTTATGAGGTTTCCTTTGTATGTAACTTGACATTCTCTTGCGGCTTTTAGGATTCTCTCTTTATCTTTAATTCTGGACATTTTGATTATGATGTGTCTTGGTGTGGGCCTCTTTGGGTTTATCTTGTTTGGGACTCTCTGTGCTTCCTGTACCTGGATGTCTGTTTCCTTCCTTAGGTTAGGGAAGTTTTCATCTATTATTTCTTGAAATAGATTCTTTGCCCCTTTGTCTTGCTCTTCTCCTTCTGGGACACCTATAACACGGATGTCAGTGCACTTGATGTTGTCCCAGAGGTCCCTTAGACTGTCCTCACTCTTTTTAATTCTTTTCTCTTTTACCTGTTCACCTTGGGTAATTGCTTCTAGTCTTTCGTCCAGCTCACAGATCCGTTCTTCTGTATCCTCTACTCTGCTTTTGAGTCCCTCTAGTGAATTTTTCATTTCCAGTCTTGTATTCTTCATTTCTGATTGGTTCTTTTTTATATCTTCCATTTCTTTGTTGACATTCTCACTGAGTTCGTCTATTCTTCTCCCCAGATCAGTGAGCATCCTTAACACTCTTAGTTTGAACTCTCTGTCGGGTAGGTTGCTCATTTCTGTTTCACTTAGTTCCTTTTCTGGGGTTTTGCCCTGTTCCCTTACTTGGAATGTATTCCTTTGCCTCCTCATTTTGCCTCTTTCCCTGTGCTTGTCTCTATGTATTAGGTAGGTCAGCTACGTCTCCTGCTCTTGGATAGGTGACCTTATGTAAGTGATGCCTTAGGAAGCCTGCCATGTGCTTCCCTCAGTTCTCAATGTTCCAGGGGTGACCCCTATATGAGCTACATGTGTCCTTCTGTTGTGGCCTGTTTGCTCTCCCTGTAGGCACCCAGGGAGGCCGAGTTATGCTCCTGGCCAGCTGTTGTAATGCTCAGCTGCTTGTAGTTGTTGTGGGCCCTTCAGTCTCTTTATCAAGTGTGGGGAGCCCCAGCACAGTTGGCTGCAAGTTCTAATACCACATTTGTGTTGCAGTATTTCTGCAGGAGCATGGCAGGTTGTTAGGCTCAGGGGTTTACAATTGCTCTAAGCCTCCAGCCTTTAGTTCTCTTGTCAGCTCTCTCAGGATTGCAGCTGGGTGGGGCTGGCCTCAGGCTCAGGCGCACCCAATTGTTTCAGGCTTTGGAAGGTGGGGCAAACCTCCTATGTGGGTCTTTGAGAAGCACAAGTCTTCTGCAGCTGACAAGCCCTGCCGCCCACAGGTCCACACACACAGTCAACACAGTCAACACATTCCTGCCCCGTGTGCGCGCCCTGACCTCCGGAAGCTGACCCAGTCTCTCCACAGTGGGAGCCCCATACACTCCACCACCGCCCCACACTCTCCACCTGCTCCTTGTGCACGCCCTGCCCCACTGAAGTCGGCTCAGTTGCCAGGCTGCAGAGAATCCAGTCACCAATCTATGCAGGCCCACAAGTTGCCTGAGGGCTTGTTGTTCGGGGGGGCCAGTCTCTAGGGTGGGCTGCCTGCCCTGGCTGCGCTGGATTAAATCGGTGCTGTAGCGGGTGGGGCCGACCCTGGGCTAGCAGGCCTCAGGGAGAACTCCAATGGCGTCTCTGTCAGCACGCCCACACCAGGCCACAACAATGGCCGCCGCCAATGTCCCAGTCCCTGGAGAGGTCTCACCTCTCACCGAGATGCACACAGGGCCTATTAGGTGAGTCTCTTTTCACCAAAGCACGTGCACCTTTCTTTCTGGTGATTTTAGGTTGCTTTCTGAAACCGGTGAATTTGCGCGTGGGCCCTTTAAGAGCCGGTTTTAATTTCTTTGTGAACCAGCTTTTCTGGGGGTGCTCCCCAATGTTTTAGTAGCAGGCAAAGTCAGATATTATGCCACTCGCCTTGATTTTGCTGGGTCCACACAATGCCCCCAGCAGGGGCACTCCCCGGCTCAGGGCCCCGCTCCTCCAGGGAGGCTGCGTATCTGTGGGCCGCTCCCTGCGGCCGTGAAGCTGGCAGCTTGTGAAGGCAGCATTTTTCCTTTCCAGAAGGGAGTTTCTGCCTCTTCTACCTCAGTTAGGATTGTCTGTTGTTGCAGGAGTTCCTCTTATCCAGTTTTCAGTTCTGTCTCAGGGGTAATTTTTCCACGAGTACTTGTAAATTGGCTGTGTCTGCGGGAGGAGGTGAGTTCAGAGTCTGCCTATGCTGCCATCTTGACTTCTCTTTCCAGTTCTGTCTCTTCTGATCAGACCCTTTCCCTCCCTGCCTCACTCTCGGCACCTGTGCCCAAACATTTGGCTAACACTGAGCTACTCCTGAGTACAATAGCCCAGACAAATACCTTCCATTTTACGGAAGAAAAAACTTTTAAAATAATGAGGACTCCTGTGGTCTGGAATGGATAACAGTCATTTTGTAGGTACTTCATTCCCCACTCAGCATATGCACATGTGCTGAGCTTCCGGAGAAAAATCACTGCCTAAATTCTTTGCTCAATTGACCCAAGAAGGCTGAAAGTTTGCTATTGCCTCCCATTCTTTGATTTTAGCATAGGGCCTTTCCTGGACTTCTTTTAAATGTAAATATTTCTGAAAGAAGTAAAATATTGTTAGTATCACTTTACTGCTGACCAGTTTTTCAGATTTTTCAACGGACAGAAGGCACAGAGGCGGCATCAGGACACCTTAAGGGAGAGAGGTTTACAACTGGAAAAGGTGGAAGTATTGGCCCAGAAAAGGGAAATTAGGAATGCAAAAAATAAATCTCATCTTCCTTCAGAGCCCTCACCACTGGTTAATTGGAGGAAGGAAGGAAGATAGAATGGATGGAAGGAAGGAAGGAAAGGAAATCCAATATAGTTTAAATTCTATCCAACAGGGCCGGCCCCGTGGCTTAGCGGTTAAGTGTGCACGCATCGCTGCTGGCGGCCCGGGTTCGGATCCCGGGCGCGCACCAACTCACCGCTTCTCCGGCCATGCTGAGGCCGCGTCCCACATACAGCAACTAGAAGGATGTGCAGCTATGACATACAACTATCTACTGGGGCTTTGGGGCAAAAATAAATAAATAAATAAAATTATAAATTCTATCCAACAATAATTTTAATAGACCCATTGGTAGTGCTCATTGCCTCTTAGGAAAACACACACACACACGCACACACACAGATTCCCAAGTAGCTAATGCCTGAGTGTGTAAGCAGGAGGGATGTAGCTCATGTGACCTCATGGTGGGGGGGAGTCTTTGGGCCTTAGTATCCTCTTGTTTCTATGGTCTCTACAGCAATGTTGCCAGACGCTGTGCTGGCTTCTAGTCATGGCAATCATGAGATCCACTCTTTGTTCATGAAATGCTCCTGAAGAGCTCCTGCATGAAGACACATCTTCGTTCCCCCGATTCATCAGGCCTCTCTAAAGGCTGTCTGAGACTCGCATTCAGACCAGGCCAAGGCCGTCTGCTCTGCAGTACAAGCTCAGAGATACCTCACCCAGAAAGAGCAACGCCCCTGGAAAGCTTCCCATCAACTCCCTCAGCTACTTCTAAGACTCACTATGTCACTCAAGAACCAGGCTATAGGTGGATATCCCACAAGGAGCGGTCTCTTTTCCAGAGACCTGGTGTAAGATGACTGCAGCAGCTCATTTTCCTTGGTGTTTCTCATAACATGCTAAACATGGGTAGGAAAATCAGGACACACAAATCTGCAAACGGTTCATTCTTTCCTCCCTCCTCTCTGCCATTTTCACCCAACCCAGGCCTGGAAGGAGGGGATGGACTTCCTCCTCTATTATATGCTCCTCTTATTGAATCCAACCTCCTGGCCCATAGGGGTATTTTCTCAACACAGTTCGAGAATTCTAGGAGGTAATTCTTCAAGGATTGGATGTTGATATTCTAAAAGGGAAAAATAAAGAAGTTCAGGAAATCTTCTCAAGAAAATGATCTGACTGGAAAGGAAATTGTCTTACTGCATAATGCTATTTTGCATGTCAAAAGATTAACAATTTCACATTCATTCTATTTACATTTCTACCATAATAAATCCTAATCTCCCCTTAGGTGAATAGCTATCTGAAGACAATTAGGCTAAAAATCATGTACTCAGAATAAAAAAAATCAAGCTCATTAATAATTTTCAAAATTAGTTCAAATGTAAATAGAGAGAAGGCAAAGGAATTACCTAATAAATATGCCTTAATAAATATATATTCTTGACTAAGATAAAAGTTTTAGGTAACCAAAAAAAATCATGTAATATTTTCATGGAAATATAATGAACCCAAAGATTTTTTTCTTGAGTCTTCTAAGAGTTATTTAAGTTTCAACAAGTTAAAAGTTTCACATAACTTTTACGTCCCATACTCAGCACTTCTTTTTTCTACTAATAGCTTGAATTTCAGGATCATTTTCAGATTTTTCCTGGCCATTTCCTTGCCCATCATGCCCTCTTAAACATTATTGTTCCATCGCCAAGAACTGCCCCACACTCCCGTTTCAGATACATAGGACCTGAAAAGTAAGTATCAGTTGTCAGTTTCCATCCTCATATCAAACCTTCCCGGAACTAAGCTACTCTACAGAACTATTGGCTTGTTACCTAAAGACCTAGCGGGTGGTCTGAATGCTTTGTACTTCTCCACTGTGTAAAGGGCATATTGATGCCTTGAATTCTAGAAACTTATTCGGGTTCCCTGACATCAAGGGAATTAACTCAACCAGCTTTGTGGAGGTCACAGAAGCCTGATCACTCCCTACGGAACATTAGAAAAGACTTCAAGCATCTTAACCTCTATTTGCCCAGCCCCTCTCGGCAGTTTACTTTACTCTCACTGAAATTGTCTAAGGATTCACAAGCAGTTGGCTGTAAAGGGAAAAGATCCTATATAAATACCCATGTTGTTTTTTCTGTTTCCTTCTTCCAAGAACATTGAAAAGGACAGGATTTCACACAGGAAACACTTAATGATAATATTTGGAGGAAACCTGCTGACTTTGTAAGACATAGTTGGCCAAAATTCAGGTCAGAAATACCCAGGGAAGTAAAAGACTCCTAGAGTTACGGGGATGAGGTTTCTGCAGGCAATGAAGCTCTCTGTAAAGGACAAGGGATAATTACGCTTACAAAGAAAAGATGGGAACATAAACCAGGCTGCAAGCAGCCCATGAGTGTGGTGCACAGGTGTGCCAAGAAGTAACTCAAGTGTGACTCTGCTATGAGTGAAGGGAATATGGGTCTTCAGATTTAATGATAACAGGAAAAGAGAAGGAGAAGGAAAAAGAGAGGGGAAAGGGAAGGAGAAGAAGGAGATGAAGATGAAGGCAAGAAGAGATAATAGCTAGCCAGGAAGGAATTCAGCAAAGTAAGATTCCACTCTGTGGTTGAGAGAATAATTCTCCGAGATGCCGATTGAGAGAATTCTACAAGAAAATCCTTTACTAAAGGACTTTTGAGAGTGTTCTTGTTATAGTCATTAACACTATTGATCATTATAAACTGCTGAGCCCGTGGAGTAAAATCATCACTTCTTTTGAGTCCTAAGGGCATAAGTACTACGGAGGATGTTCATTTATTTTCTCCAAAAGGAATATGAAGAGAAATGGGTTTGGGGCCTATTAAACTCACTGGAGAACAATTTCCAATTGCCTAATATTAGAATATATGAAAACACATGTTAGATGTTTTGTCTATTAAGCTTTTAAAGCCAGAAGGTATCTTAAATGTTCTTACGGGTTAAGAAACAAAGGATAAATGACAACCCAAGGTCATATCTAGTTAAGTAGAGAGATGAAATTTTAATATCCAATTATCGTGAGTTGTGATAAGGGGCCATTTCCAAGAGTATTATGGAGGGTAAATGGAAGAAAAGCCCCCTATCTATTCAGCTCCATCTGCACATGGTGCCAGGCACTGGGTCAAGTACTGGGGATATTAAGGGGACTCCTCCTGGAGTTCATGAGCGGAAGGAGAGGACAAACATGAGACAAGCACTTATAAATAATCAAAAGCTATGAAGACATACACATGATGATATGAAAGCACATAGCTGACCTATCCTGGGGGTGCCGGAGGGTGATTATAAAGGAATGGGTAACCCAAAGGCAAAGAGGTACATTAGGAACAGAAACTCAGTCTATAAAGATCAAAGGTTTGTCCACAACAAAACAGAAACAGCTTTTGCCTCCCCAGGTCTTCAGAGAAGGCTGAGCAGGAGAAGGGGGAGTGGCCTTTGGGTTCAGAATGTCCCTGTCTGGACCCGGCAGATCTGTGATCTAGCATTTTAAACTGGCACAGAGCCCAGGCTTACAGCTGACAGGTGTGTGTCCAGAAGGACAAATGGAAAGCCTGTTCTGCATGAGATTTTACATGCTTCACTCCTAAAACTCTTTCCCTAACACAGATTTCAGATGTAAAATCACTGCTTCCACTAACTCCTTGCCAGGAGAATTAATACTGGTAAGTGCTGGTCACATAGCCAGGATATGATCTCAGATGCTTCTGAAAGTCAAAGATGCTCTCTAAAGCCCTCCCTGAACCATCAGAGAGTTTCATCTTCAATAATTTTACTAGTGAGCGGCTGGGTTTTGCTAAGTGGCCTCGTCTTGGGCTTATTCCATTTGGTCCCAGTAGGCACTGGAGGAGATGGGCCTAAATAATGAAAGGATGTTCCTTTATCCTTCTGAAGATGTGTCAAGAGGCTTACATCAAGAGCCTTAGATACATGATATAGTTGAGATAGAGGAACTAGAACAGAAATTACCACTAGACGTGAGATTCCCAAGCTTCCCTCAGTTTAGTATGTAGGACAAGGAAGTTTTTTCACCCTGGGGTGGGTTAGTTCTGAGATATATTTATAGATACATACATCATATCATCAAGCACTCTTTGATAGGGACTGGAGTGATCAGGGCTCCCAGTTAGACCTGGAAGGAAGCAATGATGCAATGACACGATCTAGGAAGTAACAGAGTCAACACTTCCTATGTAAAGAGTAGAAGGAGTGGCCTGCCTGGTGGCATAGTGGTTAAGTTTGCACACTCTGCTTCAGCCACCCAGGGTTTACAGGTGCGCAGGTTCAGATCCCGGCTGTGGACCTATGCACCACTTATCAAGCCATGCTGTGGCGGCATCCCATATAGAGTAGAGGAAGATGGGCATGGATCTGAGGGCATGGATCGGCCCAGGGCCGATCTTCCTCAGCAAAAAAAGAAGAGAATTGGCAACAGATGTTAGTTCAGGGCTAATCTTCCTCAAAAAAAAAAAAAAAAGAGGAGGAGGGAGGGAATATTGTTTTTCACAGAGTTCTATCAGGCATACACTGTGAAATAGCATCTGATGATTTCATACCCGGTAACTCTTGCTAATACATAGCCCTCCCCACAATAAGACTGAGGTGTCCATTATTTAGAGGAAGGCAGAACTCAGAACTAAAGGAGAAATGTTCATTTTTAGATTTACAAAACATGTTCAAAAGTTCAATTTAGAGACAAGGTTTCACTTAGGAGAGCTAAACTTTGTTCCAAAAAGCAAGAATTTGTGTAACCCAAGGAGCCATGGTGAAGGACTGGAACATAGGGATTATAAAAGTTAACCAGAGCACATGAAGAGTGCTGGATAAGACAAAGTAGCATTTTACCACCCTGCTGGGAGGAGAAAAAGTCCTTGGATTAAGGAAAGATGATGGAAAAGAGTTAGAAAGGGTCAAGATGTTAGCACAGGGCCTGTTCCCTTCCTCCAATTTGGGATAGAAGTTTCCAAAAGACAATAGAGATACCAAAATATGTTTGTGATTCTCTTGCCAGAAAATTTGAGAGGAGACTGCCCTGCTCAACGCCACCAAGGCAGAGGGTAGGCTCAGCAAGGAGACAATTGAGGAATTAGGAAAAAATCTTAATTGCCCCTCAATTTGACAGAGCTACCTACAGAACATATTATCATCATCCTACTACTGTTCTGTCTTTTCTTCCTCTGCCCTGCTCTTAAATGTTGGTTATTGGATGGAACACGTATTCAGGCCCCACGTGTTCATGAAAAGGAACTTCACCTAGAACAACACTTCCGGTTCCTCTCCACCCCCTCCTCATTCATCCCATGGGAAGAAGCATGGCTTCTTTTATTGCTGAGCTTGGGAGAGGGACAAAGCTCTGTGACCTCTGGCCTTTCTCTCCAGAAAATCTGCCTCTGGGCCAACTTAGATGACGTGGTGGTGACTTGTGAGGGAGTGGGAGGTGAGGGATATATATAAACATATAAATATCCTCTGGGACTTGGGAGCCAGAAGCAGGCCCATCATTATCATGATGATAATTAGCATTTTGCTTACACTGGGTGGTTTAAAACTTGACATTGTTCTTTCTTAAGGGGTCTTCATATTCAGAAACAACCAGTTTCTGTAAACATGCTTGTGGTTGAACACTATTGCTTGTGCATGAGGGCTATTGCTTTTGGATTCCATTGACTAGTGAATGAACGCTTAATGATACTATATATTTAATGACAAATCAAATGGTATCTATTAAAACTGAGTGCTCTGTTGTGTTTACTTGGGAGCACAAGGTAGTGGAGACCACATAAAACGGATGAATAAGCAGTTTTTCACTCTGATTTTATTACCACAGCCATCAGCAATTTTTCAAGCACATTCTTGAAAACCTAGATTGCATACTGTTGCTAGTTTTCTATACAGTCAGTAGCATCTACTGTTTGTTCAATAAAATCTGGCAGGTAAGAGAAATTGCAGAAATTTCAAAATTTACAGATATTTGTATCAAAAATCTTCAGAGACACAGGATGCTATAAATTACAAATGCCTACAAGATCGTTTTTGCTTGTTCTGGAAGACCAGAACCTGCCGTGGTTTTCTTAACTTGTCTGTCAAGAAACAATTAAGGAGATATACACTGTCTTGAAATTTCCAAGTGAGACTAGCAGAAGAAGGTGCAGACAGATGGCCCAGGTACAGCACCCTAAAGAGCAGCACACACTGCATCACAATGAAGGAAACTATTACCTTACTAGGTATAACTTGGAGCAGTGTTTTCAATAAGTCCAAAGATTTCAACATGTTTGCCCTAGCACACAGTCCAATGTGAAGAAGTCTAGATCTTGCACTGAAGCCCTGTAATTTAAGCTGCAGGGCTCTTCAAAACAGATATTTCACAAAAGTAATAGGAACATCTGACTGATTTCCCAATTTTTCACAGCAAAAGATCCAAGAAATCTAGCTCATGAGATGATGTTTTTATTAGCATCCCCAACTGACAATGACAGTAAAGATGAGACTCAGAGAGCCTCCAACCCTAGTTCAAAGGTTCATGATTCACAGCATCCTTCTCATATCACTGCAGGGAACCACATAGAAGGTATATATTATTAGTCCCATTATAGAAGGACTAGGGCTGGAAATTTCACTTAATTCCTTAAGGCAAAGGCAAGACCCAAATCCTGATCTCTTGATATGTAAGTCTCAACTCACATTCCTCACATTGTTGTACAAAGTGCAACATCAGCGTTATACAATTAATTTGATCTTTGTAGGCAACCATATTAGATTTTCATTTACTTGAACATCTATTTAATACTATCCAGGCCAAATTGAGTGTTAGAGGCTATGTCTACACAGAAGAAACCACTGTACTCAGACTTAATAATAAAAAACAAACATAAAACATAGGGAAACTGATTGATTCAAGATCTTAAGGTGTTTACCTTAATGTTCCCATTAACTTGTTTTCCATCTTGAAGTCTTAGGATAAACAATTGTTTTGTCTTGGTTTTTCTTTGTACTTTGAAGCTTGTAGTGTCAATAATATACAAGCCACAGCATGGAGCTGAAGATCTGTAGTTAAATGCTTGACTGCACTTTATGCTGACCATGTAACTCCCTCCTGTCTTGGCCTCGTACCACATGCTCTTCTATTTGTTGTTCTCTTCCTCAACCTTCTCCGAATATTATTTCTCAGAAGACCGATTTCTGAACCACAGTGCCTGAATTCAAATCCTGGATCTGCCACTTACTTGTGTTTCCATTTCTCTACCTATACCTCATGCTTGTTGTAAGGATTAAAGCCAATGGTTATAAAGGACTCAGAACCACACTTGGCACATGGTAAATACCCAATATATATTAGCAATTTTCATCATAGTTAGCATCATAATCACCATCATCGTGTTACTGTTTCATATTCTTTTCCTCTGCCCTCCTCTCAAATGTAGGTTATTGTGAGACCAGTTATTCTGGTCTCAACTTTCCATGTGAAGGAATGTTACCTAGAGCAACACTTTCAGTTTCTTTCCAGCCCCTCCTCACTCTTCTCCATGAAAAGATTGGCTTATTCAATTGGTGAGCTTGGGAGAGGGACCCTCTTTTTTACTAATTTGCCTGCCAGGGGCAAGGAAGTAAATCTAACTACTGGATGAAATTCTAACAATGCCTTTTGGCCTCAGAAAAAGAGCCGTGTTCTCCAATAAGCTGTATCAGTAATCAAGATTATGTTTCCATCTCAAACCATCTGACTCCTGTGTCTAGCTCTGCATTGGTTTTAAACTCCTCAGGGGAACGAGAATGTTATACATTGGTCATTTAAGTTTTCAGCATTAGCATGCACCCAAATTCTATCCTTTCTCCTGCATACTCAATCCACCCCTTCAAATTCCATCTCTCTTCTAATGACACAACTGCATATCCACTTCAGGGGCAGATCTGCATAGCACATCAAACACTTTCCAAAACTGAATTCACAACTTTGCCCTAGCCGTAATCCTCCTTATTCCCAACCTTGACGTATTTGTCATTCACCTTGCCTCCCAAGCCAAAATCCCAGGAGTTTTCATTGACATACCTCTTTTGCTCACATCACATGTTCAATTCTACCTCCCTTATATATCCCATATTCTTCCTCTCCTGCTCATTTAGCCTTCCATACCTTTAATTTGGACTCTTCATACATAACAATCTCCTACATTTTCACCCTGCCACCAATCTTTCCCCCTCTTCTCCATTTCTCGACTGCTATTAGGATGATCTTTCTAAAACAGCAACAAAAAAAAAAACCATGTCACATCCTTCCTAGATAAAGCCTGAACTCCTCAGGGTAAAGCCTTCTATTATTTAGTTCCTGCCTAGCCCTCCAGCCCAATTCCTCGTGACTAATCTTCTCCATTGACATGCCCTATGTCTTAGAGATACTGCACCCTTTCCAGAATGCTGAGCTTTATTCACATGACTTATGGAGGTTTAAGCAGAAAAATAATACATGTGATCAAGATAAAATTAATTTTACCATCACCAAAAATTCCACCCTACCTAATATGAATAAAGATTGTTGAGTACTTCGAATACAAATTCAAATTATGATATTTTAAAGGTTAACAGTGCAAGATGTGTAAAAAGGGAAGCTTTGTGCACTGTTGATGGGAACGTAAATTGATACAGCCACTACGAGAAACAGTATGGAGTTTCCTTAAAAAAGTTAAAAGTAGAACTACCATATGATCCAGCGATTCCACTTCTGGGTATTTATCCAAAGAAAATAAGAACACTAACTTGAAAAGATATATACATCCTCATGTTCATTGCAGCATTGTTTACAATAGCCAAAACACGGAAGTAACATAAGTGTCCATTGATCGAGGAATGGGTAAAGAGGATGTGGTATATATATACAACGGAATATCATTCAGCCATTAAAAAAAGGAAATCTTGCCTTTTATGACCAGAAGGATAGACCTTGAGGGCATTATGATAAGTGAAATAAGTCAGACAGAGAAAGACAAATACAGTATGATCTTACTTATCTATAGAATCTAAAAAATAAATAAATAAAAGAAGCAAAAGATAAACTCATAGATACAGAGAACAGATTGGTAGTTGCCAGAGAGGGGATGAGGGTAGGCAAAATGAGTGAAGGGGGTCACAATGTACAAACTTCCAGTTATAAAATAAATGTCATAGGATACAATGTACAGCACAGTGACTATAGTTAATAATGCTGTATTGTATTTTTGAAAGTTGCTAAGAGAGTAGATCGTAAAAGTTTTCATCACAAAAAAAATATTTGAAACAATGTGTGATGGATGTTAATTAGACTTATTGTGGTGATCATTTCACAACACATACAAATATCGAATCATTATATTGTACACCTGAAACTAATATAATGTTATAATGATATATATTATATGTTATATATCTCAATTTGAAAATAAAGTAGTGGTCAAATTAAACCAGCATGCTGAACGATGCTTTCCTTTATATCACATCAATGTTAACATCTCTATTGTCAGTGAAAAGAAGTCCCACAAATTACCTCTCAATTCTCATGACACATTGTTCTCCATATGGAGCTCACCAGGCTCAAAACAGTCTCTCGGGCCTCTAGGCACCACATGGTTGTGCCCTTTCACTGAAATCTTCACCTTCATTGTCCTCTTAACCTTCTGATCTCAAGTTAGATACCACTTCCTTCAAAGAGGCTTTCCTAATCTCTCCCACCCCCAACTATAATTCCCACAGCAACCTTTACTTGGCTCTCTTAGGACCCTTAATGTACACTGTTGTAATTGCCTCTTTATTTTGCCTTCATGCCCCTCCAAACTCATTTAAGTCAGGTACCATGTCTTGTTGACCTGCGAATCACCAGATCTTTTCATGGGTATTCAGTGGGTATTCAGTGACTGCTTGTTACATAAATTAATGGATAAAGTGCCTAATTTATACTAGACATTATGGTAAATATAAAAGATAGAAGAATGAGATAGAGTAGAGGGACACAAAACAGAGTGAAATGTACTGCACTGACTTTAAGAGGCTTACAGTATACTTTAGGGAACAAAATTAAGTAGGACAGACTGGTTATTCTAATGGTTTTTCCTTATTATTTGAATAATAAATATCAATAATAATTTTTCAAATGCATTTTAATGCAGCAAAAAAAAAATCTGAAGAATTACATTTATTGATAACAGAGAATTCCAAGGAAAGTCAATAATTGCACTTTTGACAGCTTATTTCAGAATTGTTTATAGCCTTTAGTGACTCCTAATCAGGAAAAATTGACCATTCCCTTCAGCAACCATAGCTCTCACTGCCTTGATTATATGTGAGCAGTACACGCTTGCCAAAGCTAGTTTTATGTGCAATAGGTTTACATTTCATTAACTTGGACATAGCTGTTGATAATTTTTCCTGTGCTCTTAAAATTTCACTGTTACAAATACCCATAAATAATGTCACTCTGTCTGGGAACATGGACTTGTGAAACACGTCATAGTGAAGCTAATCATAGATCACGCTGCTGTCACTGATTCCAGACTTCAATTCTTAACAGCTTGATAAAGCTGTGGTGTGAGTCTACCACTGGTTTAGAACATTACTAGGGCAATGTCCCTGATTTTATCCACACTAAAAAGTCAGCTTTGACTCATTTCACTTTGTGAACAGAACATCGTGAACATTTTCCACCAAAACTTAATTAATCATATTTTTAATCAAGGCCTTGTTATAACATGCATGCCAGATTGTTCCAGGAAAAACAGTAGGTTAGTCAGCCGGCTAATAAGCTCAACTGGTAAATTGCTGAGTTTACTTGTTGCTGCATGGACCTTACAGTCAGACATCTCTGGGTCCTTAGACATGACTCAGAGGCTGCAAATGTCCTGCAGGCACATCCATAGACAACTTGCCAAGGACCATTGAGACTCTTTTTTTAGACTTACATCTCTAACAAGCTGTAGGAGTTGGAGGAAATCAGTTGCAAGGCTGTTTTACCTCATGACAGCATGATTGCACTGTGCTTGTTGGGAGTCAAGAAAGAGGAGACTGACCACAATCTACTGACACGTGGCCCCTTGAGTTTTGTGCCTGGACTCGTGACCAACCTATTAAGTTAATTCGTTATGTTCAACGTAACTGTTTAGGTTTAAGAGTACTAAACATAACCAACTCAGAGAGTAGAAATCCAAACAACATCTAAATGTTGCTGACAAATAATTTTTTCTTACTAAGCATGTCTACAACTTTTGAGGATTGCCAGTTGATTTTCCATCTTTTCAAAGTCTTGAGTCAAGGCAATATATCTTCTACAAAGACAAGACTAAGGTGCCACAAATTCAATAATCTATAATGCTATCTATAATGAGATAGCAAAGAAAGAAGAAAATGGGAAGATTCTGAATATTTATCAAACTAACACAATTTATAAATTTAAAATGCATATATAAAGCTTATGATAATTAATAATCTTCTTTGAGGAAATTATTATAGAACCTACTGTGTGAACCACTGTATGACAGATGGGTCCTTTGTTATTTAGAGAACAAAGTTTCTCAAATGTACCAAAATGTCTCAACAAGACATGGTACCCCACTAAATGAGTCTGGAGGGAGCATATAGGTTAGTTAAAGAGAAAATTCAAAGGGAGCGATTAAGCGTTCTAATACAGCCAAGGAAAAGTTGACATGAGAATTATGGTTGGCGAATGGAAAAAGTCAGTAAAACCTCTTTAAAGGAAGCGATGTCTTAACTCGGGAACGGAAGGTTAAGAGAACTATGGGGGTGAAAATTTTAGGGAAAAAGGATAGCACAGGCAATGCCTAGAGGCCTGAAAGACTGTGTTTTGAGATTGGTGAGCTCCACATTTCCCAAATAGTGTCCAAAAAAGTCCTGTAACTATATTGACCAAATTTATTGAGGGTGAGGTGGAATGTATAATTGTTATAATTTGGATGTAGTTTGAATACTTATTGCTAAGATCAACTGCCATATACACACACTGAAGCCTTGTTTTGGCAATATCCTGATGCCCACCCACTAGGGCTCTGTTGGAAAAATGTGTCTTTTTGATTCTTTGGTTTATTACATCCCACTGGACAGCAAAGGAGACTTTTGGTTAAATTGAAATTCGGTCTCTAAATCAATGCATCAGTGGCAGGCTTCAATATATTGCCTCCCCTTGCCCAAACCTCACACACATGGGATTTCCAGATTTTTAGAAAATTGTTAACCTGGAACCAAAATCCAGATATTCTAAAGTTAAACACAATACCAAACATTTTTTTTAAATCCTTCATCTTAAGATATGACCTTGTACACTGAGTGCTTTTTCTTTTGACATAATTATAAATTGGCATTATAAAATGAAACGACTATCTCATTACTGTCTAACTTCTCAACTGGAAATTAGGCATATTCTTTCTAGTGGCATATCTATAATTGCTTATAGTCTGATACATTTGTCTTTCTTCTATTTGACCATCAGCTCAGTAAGGATTAAGAACTTGTCTTAAACTTCTTTATATTCCTCATGTGCATAATAAAATTTCTTAAAAACTACAAGTGAGATTTGAATATTGTTGATGAAAAAACACATGATGTAACTCTAGTGGGTTTTATTCAGAGCCCAAATTTGGAAATAAGCTTTCCAGCCAGAAAGGACAGGAAAGCTTTGAGAAGAACAGATATCTTTACACGTTCATTTCGTATCTCAGCAGAAAAATAAAAGTTTTTAAATTGAAATGATAACCAGAACTATTTTAAATACTCTAACACTAGATCTCAAAGCAAAACTAAAAGGATCTGTAATGGAGCATAAAGAATCTTGCCTGTGTTACAAACACGATTAAAATCAGATCATAAAAGTGAAAAGTTTGGACATCCATATTACCTGAGCAAAGATTTGTTTATGCCAAGAAAACTACATTATGCTCCTAATGGATACATCCCATGGCTCTGTGTGTGTGTTTGTGTGTGTGTGTGTGTGTGTGTGTATGTGCTTAGTATTCCTACTTTACATGTATGCCTATGTTTCATGAAGACAGAGAAATTACTACTAAGCTTGAATTAAAAAGTAGCCTGAGGGTCCGGCCTCATGGCGTAGTGGTTAAGTTTGGTGCAGTCCACCTCAGGGGCCTGGGTTCATGGGTTCAGATCCCGGGCACAGACCTACACCACTCATCGGCCATGTGTGGCGGCAACCCACATACAAAATAGAGGAGGATTGGCACAGATGTTAGCTCAGGGTGAATCTTCCTCAGCAAAAAAAAAAAAAAAAAAAGCCTGGTAATAATCAAAACTAGCATTTGTATAGAGCATAGTACATGCCAGGTATTATTCTAAAACTTTATATATATTAACTGAATGTGGCACAACAACCCTATAAGTTAGGTGCCATTCAAATTTTCACTTTATAGATGAAAAAACAGAAGTATAGAAGATCAGATAACTTGCCCAAGTCACACAACTAATACGTGGCAGAGTGAGACTCTCACCCAGCTAGTCTGACTCCAGTGTTTCCACTTAACCACTGCACTAAAATATCCTGAAAGAGACATGATATTTGAGAAGGGATACCTAACCTCTTTAGCCAAAGTATTATGTAATAACTTCACAGCATTCTAATACATGGTCAGATAGATGGTGTGATGTTTGATAAATGAAGAGAGATGTGGAAGAAAATATTTTAAGTGGGTCCAAAAGTTTACATTTAATGAAGCAAAACATTTATTAGAAAGGAGCCCATTTGGGAAGAAATTTTCTCATACTGTTCTTTTTTACATTTTAATATTTATCACAGTAACCCATAACTATAGTTTGAACAATGTTATAACAAAACAAGACAGTTCTCAGAACTCCTCAATTCTTTCCTATCATCTCTGAGTCCACTCTCTTAGACAACCACTTACAAGTCATTTAATTATTCTATTTTTACATTGCTCATTTCTATGTTTCTAATGCTATTTTGTTATTTTTTCTATTCTTGACATTATCAACTGACTTTCAACTGGGTAATATATGTCTTCATGGTTTGTTGAGAAGTCCAACGTCATTCTGATTCCTAATCCTTCATATTTGACATTTCTCTCTGTGCCTCTTTTTTTTTTTCTCTCTCTCTCTCTCTCTGAAAGATTTTAGCGTGTTCTCATTTTTTCCTAGGATTCTAAAATTTTCTAATGATGTCACTTTGTGTGGGTCTTTTTGAAATGGTACTCCATGGGCCATTTCAAAATGGAAAAACATGTTCTTCAGTCCTAGGAAATTTTCTTATATTATTTTTTGGATAATTTCTTCCTTTCCATTTTTTCCCTTCTTTCATTTTGAACTGCCCTCATTTAAACGTTCACCTTCGTGGACTTATCTTTCCCCTCCTGTTTTTCAACTCTTTGCCAATAGTATATAAGATTTCCTCAAGTTTTGCTTCCAGACTTTCCATTTATTGTTCTGTTTTCATTCATAATGCAGTATTTTTTTTATCCCTCTGAAAATAGCTGTTTTGTTGTGGTTCAGTTTTAGTTCCATTTTGCTACTCGAATTATCTCTTTAAGTCCTATTTTTCTGATTGTTTTGATTCCTATCTTTGTATAAGAGCCTTTTCTCAGATCCCGGGGACCTTTGACTATCTATTCACAATCTACGTTTAACAATGAGATGCTAAAACTCAATTAGAAGTTCTTTGGCTTGTCAATAGGTAAATTTCATTAAAGGGTTATGAGGCTAAAATCCTACTCTTAGGAGGGGACTCTCAAACATCAGTATCATCAAGCCTTTTCCCTTAGACCAATCTAATTCTCCACAGGTAATTACCCAATCTCTTACCTGAGGGGGGCAGGGTGAGGGGAGATAAAGGGTTGGCTAGTGTACTGTTTCTCTAATATTTTTTCCTTCTCTTTCTTTTTTTTTGCAGGTCCCTTCAATACGCTTGTCCTCAGCTGTGCTGTCCCCTAATTCTAGACCATTATTTTTCTGGAGAATAAATCTCTTCTCACCTACCAGGAAAACATATGTGGGGAGGTCATGGGAGCAATTAGAGATTTGTTGAGAGTGGTGATTCCTGACTGTATTAGGTATGGTGAAGAATCTAAGGGTTGAAATGTTCCTTATAAAGACTCTTAATTAATCTTCTCATTTTTATTCTGACCCATCAAACCCATATTTCAGAGAAATCTGGTGCCTCGAATTCCAGAGATTTTTCTGGGATGCTGATACATAAATCATCCTGCTTCTTGTTGGCTTCCCCATGTCACTTACCACGTCTTTCTGTTTGTATCTGTGTGTGTTTATGTGCGTGTATGAGTGTGTGTGAGAAGGAGAGAAAGAGAAATAGAGCTCACGTACAGAAAAGTATACACACGATAATTATTACTTTAAAAAAATAAACATCCGTGTACTCACCACTCAGCTTAATAAACAGAGCATTACTAATGCTTTTTGAAGTTCCCCTTGGAAAGTCCCTCCCTTGTTACATCCCCCTCTTCTGCTCTGAAGATAACCATCATTTTTATTTTTTTGTGTTAATCGTTACCTTGCTTTTCCGTATAGCTTTACTACACATACTCTACATGTATGCACGCACCCCTAAGCAATATACTATTGTTGTAATGTGATTTTTAGCACTATGTAAATGGTATTATACTTTGTATTCTTCTCTAATATACTTTTCTCATTCAATAGTAACTTTTTGCAATTATCTATGTTGATGCTTTTAGATTTAGGCTATTCATTTTTTATCACTATATAATTTTCCTTGTATAAATATCCCACAATTTTATTTATTCTTTCTATTGTTGATGGACAATTGAGTTTACCAAGGTTTTACTGCTAGGGACATCCTCAGCATGTCTTCTGGTGCACACGTGCAAAAAGTCTTCAAAGGAATTCGACATAGAAATAGAATTATAGGTTGTGTGGATGTGCACCCTCAGCTTTACAGGACAATTCCAAATTGTTTTCCAAAGTAGTTGACCCAGTTTACAATATATGTTGTACCCAACATACATGTCACTTCTCAATGTTCCCATCCTCTCCAATATTTGGTATTATTCCAGCTGCTTTGCAACCTGCTAAATTTGGTTGACATTTCTCACGTTGTATGTGTGTTTTTTCCCCCTTTGGTGAATTTCTACTTTATTGCTTCACTATCATTTAATGAGCTTTCAGAAGAGAGCTTTCCATCATGTTTAACTGGAAGACTCACATGTGAGTATTTATTCTTCATTTATAAGATAATTTACAAAGAAAGGAAAATAGCTTTTTATTTACTCTGTTTTTCTTAGGCAAAGATAATTTGTGACACTGAGTCATCATATGAACTATGCAAACCAATACTTTTTAAGATACAAACTTGACAAACCCTTTTAGGAGTGATTATTAGGTTTGGCCATTCAGAGAAGGTAAGAATTACAATGATTTATCAGCAGCCTCTTTTAATGCTGCTGTGCCAAAATATTGGAAGCAAAAAACTTGTTTAAAAAAATGAATAAATAAATAGCAGTTTGCTCTCCTCAGGTTTGTTCTGCATTACAACTATTTAAAGTAAAAATGTCGCTCCAGCTTTTTGCGTTGTATTCCTTCCAAATGTTTTAAAAGCAGTTTTGTATCTTCTCTTCTATAATTGACCAAACTTTTCTTCTTTACATATATATCATATCTCCCTTTTGTCCCACAGATGTCTTTTTTGTGAAACAGAGGAATAAACTCTAGCTTTAGAGCCACAATGTTCAAGTAATAAGGAAAATGTATTGGCTCAAGTAACTGAATACTCCAGAGATAGTTCTGTCTTCAGGTGAGCCTTGATCCAGTAATTCAAGTCATGTCAGTGAAGACACAAGTTTTCTTAGTCTCTCCACTCTTTTTCTGCCATGTTGGCATTGTCCTAGGTTTTATGCAAGGCCTTTCTTTACATCCACAGCTGGATCAGCTTTTGAAGCAGCACAATGGCTTCCCATTCCAGAACTCACATCCTGAAATCAGACCATCCAAGAGAATATTTATCTTTTCAGCAAACATTTCCTTGTACCCCTTTAGTTCTGACTAGGTTGCAGGCCCATCCCTGAACCAATAAAATACTGTGGTCAAGCACTATGGAAAATGCTGATCGGCTGAAGCTGGTAAGAACCACTTGAACTAGGAATGGTGGGTTAGTGTCACACACACCACATAGCTGAGAATGGGGAAGGTGGCTCTCCCAAAGGAAATTTAAAATACTATTAGAAAGAGGAATGCTGAACAGCCAAAAAGCTACAAGTGTCTATTCAAGTCTGAGTTTACATGTATTCTTTTCACTTGGATTCTTGACATATCAAAATGATAGGCCTTCCCAGGGTGTTTTGCTAATATTATCTTCTATAAATCTGAATATTGGTGGAATCCTAGAAAGTAGGGGCAATGGGAAATCTGAACTCACATAGCTAATATAGAATGCCACCTGGTCATTTGTTGTTCTTTGAGTATTAGGGGCCAATTTTATAGAACCATTTAAAAATGAGTACGTACCTATTTAGTATGACTTTTTCTAAATTCAAAGGGAAAAGATAAATTAGAATATGCTTTTCTTGGTATATAGCCCTGTTCTCAAATGTCTCTTGCCCAGCCTTCCAAACACATTCATCAACTTCTTTCACACATTTCCAAGATGTATGTCAGTGTAAAATCTTCATTAAATAGTTTCCTCAATTCTAAGTGTTTTGCCATATCATTTAAGTCAGTTCTCCCTTCCAGTTGAGGAGTTTACTCTAAAAAGAGTTTCATTTTAAAAGAGATTATTTATTATCCAACCTTAAAAAGGAAGGAAATTCTGGCATGCTACAACTTGGATGAAACTTGAGGACATCATGCTAAGTGAAATAAGCCAGTCACAAAAAGACAAGTGCTGTATGATTCCACTTATATGAGGTATCTAGAGTAGTGAAACTCATAGAAACAGAAAGTAAAATGATAGTTACCAAGGGCTAGGGGGAGGAGGAAATAGGGAGTTGTTCCATGAGTGGAGTTTCAATTTTACAAGATGAAGAAGTTCTGGAGATTGGTTGCACAACAAAGTGAATATACTTCATTCTACTGAATTGTACACTTAAAAATGGTTAAGATGGTAAATTTTATGCTATGTGTATTTTACCACAGTTTTTAAAAAGAGAAACTGTTTCATGCAAAAATCGTTCGAAATACTGAGAAATTAAGTGTGCAAGATTGAGTAATAACTAAAATGTACTCTTGGGAAAGAAAAACAATCAGCTTCCCTTTCCTTGAGCTATTAGAGCAATAGATAGACAGAAACAAAATGAGTAAGACAGAAGAAAAATCTTAATTTGAAAGATCTGTCCAAATTGCAAATATTGATATTAGGGCTCTAAAGCTACTGTTAGGTTAGAGTTAGACTAGAATTCTATACATTTCATTTGTCGTTTGTTCAGATTGCAGGCCTGTTCAGAGAGAGCAATGAAGACAGAAGCGTGGATTTAGTAGCTCAGAGTGCCCAGCCCGGTGCCATACTCATATTGGAACCAAGTAAGTGCCTTTTCAAAAGGTGAAGGAAAAGAAGTTGGAGAAGCCAAGATCCAACCACTTCTCACCACCTTCACTGATACCACCATGATCCAAGCCCCCATCACTTCTCACTTAGATTATTGCAGTATCTAACTGGTCTCCTGCTTCTGCCTTTGATTCTCTGAAGTATAGTCTTTTGTGGTATTTTTGAGGTCACATTGGTTTATAACATTATATAAATTTCAGGTGCAAATCATTATGTTTTGTCTTCTGTATAGACTGCATAGTGTTCAAGAGAAATCAAGAATACAATCCCATTTATAATAGCTAAAAAGAATAAAATACATAGGAATAAATTTAACCAAGGAGGTAAAAGACCTATGCCACGAAAACTAAGACATTATTGAAAGAAATGGAAGACATAAAGAAATGGAGGATATTCCCTGCTCATGGATAGGAAGAATTAACATAGTTAAAATGTCCATATTACCTAAAGCAATCTACAGATTCAATGCAATCCTAATCAGAATTCCAATAACACTTTTCATGGAAATAGAACAAAGAATCTGCAGTATATTCTTAACAGAAAACCCATAAAGATCCTGGAAAAAGTGAATTAGATCATGTCACTCCTCTGCTCAAAATCCTTCACGGCCTCCCATCTCAGTCAGAGTAAAAGCCAAAATCTTAGCATGACCTGCAAATTCCTGTAGAGTTTAAACCCTCATTGCCTCTCTGATGTTGCCTCTTACTATTCTCCTCCTTACTCATTCCATCCAACCACACTGGCCTCCTCACTACTTCTTGAATATAACATATGGAGCTCATTCTACAGCTTTTACCATATGAATTATGGTGCCTCCGTTCATAGTTGATTCCAAAACTGGTGTACAATCATGTGGGAATAACATTAATGCGTGAGCTAAAGCATATACACAGATAACCATTGATTTATGAATATGCACTGCTTTATTTTAAAATGATATAAATCATTATTTTTTAAAGTTTTTACCTTTGTTTCACAAACTAAATTAATGACATAGAACAAGATTTAAATATGTAGAAATATACATAGATTTTCTTTTTTTAATAGTTTTGTCATTATTTAAGTTTTAAATTCCATATATCTTGAAAAGTACCATAGGTTGGGAGTGGGAGGGAAGCTTGAACATTTTAGCTGTATATATTGTGTGAGGCTAAAATATTAAAGGAAACCTGTAATATTACTGTACTTAATTTGATAAGCTGTACCTACACACACACCCGTGCACATACACACACACAAACACAAATTAAAGCAGCTTATGAAGTAAAAAATACAAAGTAGAACGACTAAGGAAAAAGTCTATTTGAAAGAATCAGAAAAGAGTAGGTGTTTTCAAGCACTCGCATAGTTATAGAATCCATGGGAAATGATTTTTCAATAAAGGTAAAATTGGAGAAATGGTAATTATTTTAATTTTCAGAGATTTCCAATGTCTCACTCTAAGCCACAACTGTTATCAATCATTGTTTAATTTTCCTCTGAATTTAGCTCGCCAGTCTGAGAAGAATACCATGTCTGACTTCTTTTCTTAAGGTCAGAAAGGACTGGGATCACTCTGGTTTCGGGGCAGCTGCGTTTCAGTGTGGTGATGAAAATTTACTGCATCAGCAGGCTTTTCTGCTTTGGCTTGTTAGAGACTTAAGCAATATCAAAAGCAATTCTATTTATTTGACCTAACTAAAAATAGACATTTGCTCTTGGCTCTAATTTTTAATTCAGTTTTTACTAGGGGATTAAGACTCTTGCTCTGTCACTCCCCACTGTATGGTTTGAATCATCAATATGGCCTTCTTTCTAGATAATTCCACCAGTCAAAGTCAGTGCTGTGTTCCTTTTCTACACGATCTTTTGTCCCAAATCATGGGCATCTGTTCCATTAGGAACTGTGTCATCCAGCTATCTTACTCGTCCTCTGGGAAACTGGGTGTTAAATTATTTTCACAAAGATACAAATGGTATTTGTGTTGGCCACGGAGGTCCTCTGCTCTGATCTCCCTTTGAGAGGACCTGCTGGGATGGAAGTTGTTGGGCAGAGAACCTCCAGTTGTCACATCTTCCAATTGGCTAGACTTTTCACCTGAAGCCATCCCTTCCTCAGGCTGCAACCAGGCAACAATTGACCATAGCTGGGGAAGTAGGGTTGGATCTTTACTACTCAACTCAGGACTTCTCTACAGACAGTCTTTGCTCTGGGGCTTCCCATCAGTCTAGACAAGACTTTCTCAGAGCCACACTGCAGTCTGAAACTCCACCTACCCAAACTTCTTTCCTTCCTTCTCTCTTGGACAGTAGTCAGATCAGTATCATGATCTGAAGGCTTCCTCTCCTATTCCTTCTGCTTCCTCTCCCCTATATCCTATAACACCAACTAGCTCATAGGCATTGGGTAAATTGGACAATGGTGTTAGTATATCCTGGACACTGTGGTGATTTATATGCAATTTTTCCTGATAGACTGGATAACCTTCAATTGGAAAAGAAAGAGCCCTCAGCTCTGCTAGTGCCCAAAATCCTTTCCAGCTCTGTTATAAGAAAATTAAAAATGAGTAATTACACTCAGAGTTGCCTCCTCGGAGAGACTCATCCCATCTTTGTACCCACCCTTATGGAAGAGTTACCCTTCCTCTTGGGTTCATCCTAACAGCAGCTCTACTCCTTTGGAACTCTGCTTCCATCGCTAATATCTTGGCACCACAAGCAAGCATTTACACTCCACCCATTTTCACTTTCTGAATACCCCTAACGCAACCTCCAACCACACTGAATTGGCCTGCTCTGTTCAGGTTACCGTCTGAGATAGCAACTGTTTTTTTGTTAGTTCTATGGATACAAATTGAATAGGTGTGGAGGTTATTATGCTACTGTCTTTCAGCTCCAAACGCACCTGTGTTAATTTCCTAAGGCTGTGTAACAAATGACCACAAACTTAGTGCCTTAAAATATCACCCATTTATTATTTCACATTTTCCATGGGTCAGGTGTCTGGGCAGAACTGGGTGGATCCTCTGCTCAGGGTCTCACAAGGCTGCAGTCAAGGCGTCAGCAACACTGTGGTTCTCATTGGGAGCTCAGAGTGCTCTTCCAAGCTCCTTTAGGCTGTTGGCAGGTTGTGGTTGTAAGACTGAAATCCCTGTTTTTTTCTAGCTGTTGGCCAGGGAACACTCTCAGCTCCTGCAGGCTGCCTGCAGTTCCTTGCTATCCGGCCCCTTTAGTCTATTCACAACATGGATGCTTGCTTTCTTCTAGGCCAGGAGGAGAGTGCCTCTCTGGCTTCCAGTCCCTCTCCAGTCAGCTATGACTGCGTCTTATGTAATTGTGACATACTCACGGGAGTGATTATCCCATCACTATTCGCCATATAACAGAACATAATCAAGGGCACCACTGTCCCATCATATTCACAGGTTCTGCCCACACCCAAGGGTAGGAGTTGCATACAAGTCACAGACACCAGGGAGTGAGAATCTCAGAGTCCATCTTAGAATTCTGCCGACCACAATGCCCTTCTGTACTCTGCTTTGTGAGGTTAGAGCTGAAACTGCAAACCACATTTCTGCCTTGCCGTCTGGCTCTGTGTTGCGCCAATGATGGGCATAAAGGGAGAAGGAAAGGCTGAAGAAGAGAAAGGTCTTACTCTTCGTTTTCTCGCTGCTCCTGTCAGCATTGCCTCAGCCACAGCCTTCTACTCTGCCAGCAGAAGTTGGCTTCAGTCTTTACTTTTTTAGCAAAAACAACCTCACTGTGCTCCCTCAGAGGTCTGAAATCCTATTCCATGGGACACCTCCTCAGAGCTCCTGAGATACCATCACAAGTGGTGGGACCAGACTCAAAGGGTTTGGTACCAGCTTTATTTGGTCCCTTCTGGTTTCTGATGAACTTACTTTCTTTCCTTTTTCCCTTAAACCTAGGGTGAGAGCAATGTCCTTCTGTTACTTTATCTGTGTGACCTCAGTGTCTCTTTTTTGCTTTTTCAGTTCTCTAATATTTGTTAAACCAATTGCTCATAGTAAATTCTCTCTGTAAAATAACTGTCATGGTTTCCATATTCCTGATTTGACCCCAGCTTATACGATAGGTTTTGAATAGTCTGCTCTACTGCTGTTCTTTCTAAGCCCTCTTATTTTAGTGAGAGATATTGTAAAACACGGGATTTTCAGAAATGCATATATTGGGCTATAGATAATTGTCTGTAATCTCCTACATTTTTAATGACTGAAGTTTATTCTATCATATATATGTATAATAATTTCTTTATCCAGTCCCTCATCTTAGTTATTTCAAACACTATGCTATTATATATGATCCTATGATAAAACTCATAGATACAAATGTTTGCCCACATCTCAGCTTGTTCCTTAGAACGAATTCTTAGAAGTGAAACTATGAGGTTAAAGGGTAAAAGCATTTTTAAAGCTTTTGATACCAGATTTTCCTTCTGAAAGGTTCTAACAATTTAAACACCATCAGCCATGAATGAGAATGTCTATTCTCTACGCTCTTACCAACATGTTACTTTCTTCACCTGGTAAAATGTTGCCATTTTGATCGATGGAAAATGGCTTCTCATTTTAACTCATTGTTAATAGATATTTTTCCATATGTGTGTTTGGCATGTTCACTTCTTCTATTGTGAATTGACTGTCATCGTGCCTTTTCTAATCACTCCAACCAGAACTGATTTTATGCTCCTTTCAGCCTCAGTAATACTTTATTTGCACTCGCCACTTACCATACTCTGCTACTAGTCCACCACTGGTAATGGGAACATTTCTGTTTCTTTTAGTCATTATCATAGTCTACTATTTTTCCCCAAGGGCTTACTCTTCACATTCTTTACTCCATTCCACATGTTCTATAGATGTAAATTTTGCATGGCAGAATTTCTACTGTATAAGTAACCCCTTCCTATGTCAAGACAAATTTAGAAATTGACCAATGAGAGTTAGACTGGAAGATTCCTTAGAATTCTTCTAGCACTTATATTTTATGTTTCTCTGGTCATACTTCAAGTGCTGCTCTGGTAAGCTGCATTCTTCAAACAATTTGATAGTTTCTAAACATACTGTGCATAACTTTTAGAGATCAGCTCATTCTGATAAATGTAGGTGAAGTTAAGGGACAGTCATATAAAATAATTATATAATACTTTACTTCCATGAGAAGACAACAAAAGTCAAATATGTAGTAATAACACTTTGATGTAAGATATGCTTATATTCAAATACAGTTTTTGTTGCTTACTAGCTTAATGATTTTAGATAAATTATTTAATATCTCCAATATTCAATTTTCCTACCTAAGAGATGAATATAACAATAGGTACTTAATCAATATTACTTGAATAAATAAATAAAGCACTATTCAGAAAATTAAATGATAAAATGTGTGTCAAATCTTTAACACAATTTCAGTTCAACAAATATTTATTAAGCCCCTATTATGTTTCAGGTACTCTCCTAGATTATGGGGATATAAAACTCAATGTACAGAAAATATCTGTCCTCATTGAGCTGCAATTCTAACGAGAAGAAATGGACAATTAGGAGGCGGAGTCAAGATGGCGGCGTAAGCAGACTCGGCACTCACCTCCTCCCGTGGACACAGCCAATTTACAACTACTCGTGGAAAAATTACCCCTGAGACAGAACTGAAAACTGGATAAGAGGAACTCCTGCAACAACGGACAATCCTAACTGAGGTGGAAGAGGCAGAGACACCCTTCTGGAGAGGAAAAATGCCGCCTTCACCAGCCGCCAGCTTCACGGCCGCCGGGAGCAGCTCACAGGTACGCAGCCTCCCTGGAGGCGCGGGGCCCTGAGCTGGGGAGCGCCCCCGCTGTGGGCATTTTGTGGACCCAGCACAATCGAGACCAGCGGCATAATATCTGACTTTGCTGCTACTAAAACATTGGGGAGCACCCCCAGAAAACCCAGTTCACAAAGAAACTAAAACTGGCTGTTAAAGGGCCCATGCGCAAACTCACCCGTTTAAGAAAGCATCCTAAAATCACCAGAAAGAAAGGTGCACAGTGCTTTGGTGACAAGAGACTCACCTAATAGGCCCTGAGTGCATCTCGGTGAGGGGTGAGACCTCTCCAGGGACTGGGACATTGGCGGCGGCCATTGTTGTGGCCTGGTGTGGGCGTGCTGACACAGGCGCCATTGGAGTTCTCCCTGAGGCCTGCTAGCCCAGGATCTGCCCCACCTGCTAGAGCACCGATTTAATCCAGCTCAGCCAGGGCAGGCAGCCCACCCTAGAGACTGGTCCCCCCCAACAACAAGCCCTCAGGCAACTTGTGGGCCTGCATAGATTGGTGACTGGATTCTATGCAGCCTGGCAACTGAGCCGACTTGAGCAGGGCAGGGTGTGCACAAGGAGCGGGTGGAGAGTGTGGGGTGGTTGCGGAGTGTGAGGGGCGGGGAGTGTGAGGGGCTCCCGCCGTGGAGAGACTGGGCCCGCTTGGGGAGGTTGGGGCGTGCACATGGGGCAGGACTGTGTTGACTGTGTGTGTGGACCTGTGGGCGGCAGGGCTTGTCAGCTGCAGAAGACTTGTGCTTCTCAAAAACCCCCATAGGAGGTTTGCCCCACGTTCCAAAGCCTGAAACAATTGGGTGTTCCTGTGCCTGAGGCCAGCCCCACCCAGCTGCAATCCTCAGAGAGCTGACAAGAGACCTAATAGGCTAGAGGCTTACAGCAAGTGTAAGGCCCTGAGCCTAACAACCTGCCACGCTGGGGGCCTACTCACTTAAAAGAAATACTGCAACACAAATGTGGTATTAGAACTTGCAGCCAACTGTGCTGGGGCTCCCTACACCTCATAAAGAGACTGAAGGGCCCACAACAACTACAAGCAGCTGAGCATTACAACAGCTGGCCAGGAGCATAACTCAGCCTCCCTGGGAACCTACAGGGAGAGCAAACAGGCCACAACAGAAGGACACACGTAGCCTACATAGGGGTCAAACCTGGAACATTGAGAACTGAGGGAAATACACTGGAAGCCTCCTAAGGCATCACTTACATAAGGTCACCTATCTAAGACCAGGAGACGTAGCTGACCTACCTAATATGTAGACACAAGCACAGGGAAAGAGGCAAAATGAGGAGGCAAAAGAATACATTCCAAGCAAGGGAACAGGACAAAACCCCAGAAAAGGAACGAAGTGAGACAGAAATGAGCAACATACCCGACAGAGAGTTCAAACTAAGAGTCACTGATCTGGGGAGAAGAATAGATGAACTCAGTGAGAATGTCAACAAAGAAATGGAAGATATAAAAAAGAACCAATCAGAAATGAAGAATACAAGACTGGAAATGAAAAATTCATTAGAGGGACTCAAAAGCAGAGTAGAGGATACAGAAGAACAGATCTGTGAGCTGGATGAAAGACTAGAAGAAATTACCCAAGCTGCACAGGTAAAAGAGAAAAGAATTAAAAAGAGTGAGGACAGTCTAAGGGACCTCTGGGACAACATCAAGCGCACTAACATCCGTGATATAGGTGTCCCGGAAGGAGTAGAGCGAGACAAGGGGTCAGAGAATCTATTTCAAGAAATAATAGATGAAAACTTCCCTAACCTAAGGAAGGAAACAGACATCCAGGTACAGGAAGCACAGAGAGCCCTAAACAAGATAAACCCAAAGAGGCCCACACCAAGACACATCATAATCAAAATGTCCAGAATTAAAGATAAAGAGAGAATCCTAAAAGCCGCATAAGGCTATCAGCTGACTTCTCAGCAGAAACCTTACAGGCTAGAAGAGAATGGCACGATATATTTAAAGTGCTAAAAGGAAAAAACTTACAGCCAAGAATACTCTACCCAGCAAGGTTATCATTCAAAATGGAAGGAGAGATCAAAATTTTCCCAGACAAGCAAAAATTAAAGGAGTTTGTTACCAAGAAACCAGTGCTACAAGAAATGTTAAAGGGACTGATGTAAGGGGAAAAGAGAAGACCACAAATAGGAAAAATTATCTATTTCCATGATAAGAACGTAATAGATACAAATGCACAAAAAAGAGGTTAGATATGATATCAAAAACATAAAAGGAGGGAGGAGGGGAGTTAAAGAGTACAGCTTTCAGACAGAGGTCAAACTAAAGTGACCATCAATTCTGTATAGAAGAAGAAAGGAACAGAGAAGGACTACTAAAACACTGAGAAAAAAAAAGTTAAAAAATGGCAGTAAGTACATACTTATCAATAGCTACTTTAAACGTCAATGGACTAAATGCACCAATTAAAAGGCATAGGGTGGCTGACTGGATAAAAAAACAAGACCCGTATATATGCTGCAAACAAGAGACACACTTCAGACCTAAAGACACTCACAAACTGAAAGTGAAGAGATGGAAAAGGTACTCCACGCAAATGGCAATGAGAAGAAAGCTGGGGTAGCAGTACTCATATTAGACAAAATAGACTTTAAAACAAAAACTGTAAAAAGAGACAAAGAAGAGCATTACATAATGATCAAGGGAACAATCCAACAAGAGGATATAACACTTGTAAATATCTATGCACCCAATGTAGGTGCACCTAAATATATAAAGAAATTATTAACAGACATAAAAACAGAAATAGACAGTAACACAATAAGTAGGTGACTTTAACACTCCACTTACAACAACGGATAGATCATCCCAACAGAAGATCAATAAGGAAACATTGGCCTTATACGACACACTAGAACAGATGGACCTAGTAGATATATACAGAGCATTCCATCCAAAAACCTAAGAATACACGTTCTTTTCAAATGCACATGGAACATTCTCCAGGATTGATCACATATTAGGCCACAAAACAAGTCTCCATAAATTTAAGAAGATTGAAATAATACCAAGCATCTTTTCCGACCACAACGGTATGAAACTAGAAATCAACTATAAGAAGAAAATCAGAAAAGCCACAAATACGTGGAGATTAAACAAAATGCTACTGAACAACGACTGAGTTAACGAAGAAATCAAAGAAGAAATCAAAAAATACCTGGAGACAAATGAAAATGAAAATACGACATGCCAGAATTTATGGGATACAGAAAAAACGGTTCTAAGAGGGAAGTTTATAGCGATACAGGCCTATCTAAACAAACAAGAAAAATCTCAAATAAACAATCTAACAATGCACGTAAAGGAACTGGAAAAAGAAGAACAAACAAAGCCCAAAATCAGTAGAAGAAGGGAAATCATAAAAATCAGAGCAGAAATAAATGAAATAGAGACCAAAAAAACAATAGAAAAAATTAATAAAACCAAGAGCTGGTTCTTTGAAAAGATCAATAAAATTGACAAACCTTTAGCTAGACTCACCAAGAAAAAAAGAGAGAAGGCACAAATAAGTAAAATCAGAAATGAAAGAGGAGAGGTTACAACAGACTCCTCAGAAATACAAAAGATTATAAGAGAATACTATGAAAAGCTATATGCCAACAAATTCCACAATCTGGAAGAAATGGATAAATTCTTAGAATCATACAACCTTCCAAAACTGGATCAAGAAGAAGTTGAGAATTTGAATAGACCAATCACCAGTAAGGAGATCAAAACAGTAATCACAAACCTCCCCAAAAATAAAAGTCCAGGACCAGATGGCTTCCCTGGTGAATTCTACCAAACATTCAAAGAAGACTTAATACTTATCCTTCTCAAACTCTTCCAAAATTTGAGGGGGGGGGGGAGCTCCCTAACTCATTCTACAAAGCTGACATTACCCTGATACCAAAACCAGACAAGGACAACACAAAAAAGAAAATTACAGGCCAATATCACTGATGAACATTGATGCAAAAATCCTCAACAAAATACTAGCAAATCGCATACAACAATACGTTAAAAAGATTATACACCATGATCAAGTGGGATTTATTCCAGGTATGCAGGGATGGTTTAACATTCGGAAATCAATCAACGTAATACACCACATTAATAAAATGAAGAATAAAAATCACATGATCATCTCAATAGATGCAGAGAAAGCATTTGACAAGATACAGCATCCATTTATGATAAAAACTCTGAATAAAATGGGTATAGAAGGAAAGTACCTCAACATAATAAAGACCATATATGACAAACCCACAGCTAATATCATCCTCAATGGTGAAAAACTGAAAGCTATCCCTCTAAGAACAGGAACCAGACAAGGATGCCCACTGTCACCACTCCTATTTAACACAGTACTGGAAGTCCTAGCCAGAGCAATCAGGCAAAAAAAAAGAAATAAAAGGGATCAAAATTGGAAAGGAAGAAGTGAAACTGTCACTATTTGCAGATGACATGATTTTATATATAGAAAACCCTAAAGAATCCACCAGAAAACTTTTAGAAGTAATAAACAAATATGATAAAGTTGCAGGATACAAAATCAACATACAAAAATCAGTTGCATTTCTATACACTAACAACGAAGTAGCAGAAAGAGAAATTAAGAATACCATCCCATTCACAATTGCAACAAAAAGAATAAAATACCTAGGAATAAACTTAACCAAAGAGGTGAAAGATCTGTACACCGAAAACTATAAAACATTTCTGAAAGAAATCGAAGAAGACACAAAGAAATGGAAAGATATTCTGTGCTCTTGGATGGGAAGAATTAACATAGTTAAGATGTCCATACTTCCTAAAGCCATCTATAGATTCAATGCAATCCCTATCAAAGTTCTAACAACATTTTTCACAGAAATAGAACAAAGAATCCTAAAATTTATATGGAACAACAAAAGACCCCGAATAGCTAAAGGAATCCTGAGAAAAAAGAACAAAGCTGGAGGTATCACGCTCCCTGATTTCAAAATATACTACAAAGCTATAGTAACCAAACCAGCATGGTACTGGCACAAAAACAGACACACAGATCAATGGAATAGAATCGAAAGCCCAGAAATAAACCCACACATCTATGGACAGCTAATCTTTGACAAAGGAGCCAAGAACATACAATGGGGAAAAGAAAGTCTCTTCAACAAATGGTGTTGGGAAAACTGGATAGCCACATGCAAAAAAATGAAAGGAGACCCTTACCTTACACCATACACAAAAATTAACTCCAAATGGATTAAAGACTTGAATGTAAGACCTGAAACTGTGAAACTTCTAGAAGAAAACACAGGCAGTACGCTTTTCGACATCGGTTTAGCAACATCTTTTCAAACACCATGTCTGACCGGGCAAGAGAAACAATAGAAAAAATAAACAAATGGGACTACATCAAACTAAAAAGCTTCTGCACAGCAAAGGAAACCATCAACAAAACGAAAAGACAACCTAACAATTGGGAGAAGATATTCGCAAACCATACTTCTGATAAGGGCTTAATCTCCAAAATATATAAAGAACTCATGCATCTCAACAACAAAAAAACTACCAACCCAATTAAAAAATGGGCAAAAGACCTGAACAGATATTTCTCCAAAGAAGATATACAGATGGCCAACAGACACATGAAAAGATGTTCCAAATCACTAACTATCAGGGAAATGCAAATCAAAACTATATCACCTCACGCCCGTCAGAATGGCTGTAATTAACAAGACAGCAAACAACATGTGTTGGAGAGGATGTGGAAAGAAGGGAACTCTCGTACACTGGTGGTAGGAGTGCAAACTGGTGCAGCCACTATGGAAAACAGTATGGAGATTCCTCAAAAAATCAAGGATAGAACTACCATATGATCCAGCTATTCCACAGTTGGGTATTTATCCAAACAACTTGAAAACACCAATTTGTAAAGGTATATGCACCCCTGTGTTCATTGCAGCATTATTCACAATAGCCAAGACTTGGAAGCAACCTAAGTGCCCATCAAGGGACGAATGGATAAAGAAGATGTGGTATATATACACAATGGAATACTACTCAGCCATAAGAAATGATGAAATCCAGCCATTTGTGACAACATGGATGGACATTGAGGGTATAATGCAAAGTGAAATAAGTCAGAGGGAGAAGGTCAAATACCGTATGATTTCCTTCATTAAGTAGTAGATAATAACAACAATAAACAAACACATAGGGACAGAGATTGGATTGGTGGTTACCAGAGGGGAAGGGGGGAGGGAGGAGAGTGAAAGGGATAATTCAGTACATGTGTGTGGTGATGGGTTGTAATTAGTATGTTGGTGGTGAACATGATGTAATCTATGCAGAAATAGAAGTACAATGATGTACACCTGAAATTTTTACAATGTTATAAACCAATGTCATTTACTGCAATAAACAAAAAATTAAAAATAAATAAATAAAAAAAGAAATGGACAATTAACAAATAAATTTTAAAAAATGTAATGTATTCAATAGGGTAAGTTAAATGAAGAAAAACAAAGCAAAGAAGAGGAATATGAAGTGTCGGCCAGGGCAGTGGGGGAACAGGAAGTGATAATTTTACACAGGGTCATCTGAGAAGGCCTAACTTAGAGTGATTTCTGCTCAAGGAGAAGAACAGAGAGCAAGTACAGAGCTCAGGGGGTCGGAAATGAGGAGAGGAGGACATGCTTGTCTTCCAACACAAATGACAGAGACCACCAAAAATAAACAAACAACCAAACAGAGAAAGATAATTATGAGTAAACAAGGCCAGCCCTGATTGCCTAGTGGTTACAGTTTAGCGCTCACTGCTTTGGCGGCTGGGTTCGCTTCCCACTTGCAGAACCACACCACTCATCTGTCAGTAGCCCTGCCATGGTGACGGCTCACATAGAAGAACTAGAAGGACTTACAACTAGAATATACAACTATGTACTGGGGCTTTGGGCAGGGGGAAAAAGAGAGAGGAAGAGTGCCAACAGATGTTAGCTTAGGGTGAATCTTTCCTAGAAAAAATAAATAACATTATTAAAAAAAAAGAAAAAGAAGGAACAGAGACTATGCAAGGGTAATAAAATTTCAAAGATAAAAATTTACCATTAATATTCTCTGAAAACTAAGAAAAAGGATGTTATAAAAAGGATTATTTAGAGATTAAAAATAGAGTTCTTATGGAGTGATGTCAGCAAGATACAGATTTGGAGGTCCCAATACTCATCCCCCCACAAAAACAGCAATTAAACAACTATCCACCTAAGAAAATAGCTCTGACAGAGCTCCTTGTTACAACGAAGATGCTCCAGCAACCCAGTGGAGCAGAGAAACCGAGGATGGCCACGTTGAAAAGCATAGGAAGCATTTTTCCTACATCATCCCATCTCCTAGTCTGTCACAGCTTAATGCCAAAAGAGATCTCTCCATCTATGACCTCCTCCCATGGAGGAAAAGGAGAGCAGAAGGACTCCAGCAGCCCTCATAACTGAGGACCCCACAGTCTTTGCAGATGCTGATCCCAACTGACAGAGCTGTCCAGAGTCCATGCCACTGAGGCTAATCCCCCCCAGAAGGATCCACCATTGCACCACCCTCAGGACCGGAGCTGCCACCTGCTTGGTCCCCCTGACCCCAGCACCATCATGCTAGTGCCCCAGCCCCCACTCTGTAGCCATTCCTCATCCTGGACACTGGCACCATCACCACAAAATGCATGGCAAACTAAACCTGAGTTAGCAAAAAGAAGGAAAAAAATAAAGATTAGAGCAGAAATGAGTCAAAAAGAGAATTAAAAAACAATAGAAAAAAATTAACAAAACTAAGAATTGGTTTTTTGAAAAGATAAACAAAATTGGCAAAGCCTTAGCTAGGCTAACTCAGAAAAAAAGAGAGAAGACTCAAATAAATAAAATCAGAAACAAAGGAGGAGATATTACAACAGAGGCCTCAGAAATAAAAAGGATCATAAGGGACTACTATGAATAATTACACTCCAAAAAACTAGATAACCTAGAAGAAATGGATAAATTTCTAGAAAAATACAACCTACCAAAGCTGAATCAAGAAAAAGTAGAAAGCCTGAACAGATCAATGACAAAAAAGGAGATTGAATCAGTAATCAAAAATCTCCAAACAAAGAAAATTGCAGGACCAGATGGCTTTACAGGAGAAGTCTACCCAACATTCAAAGAAGAATTAATATTAATCCTTCTTAAACTCTTCCACAAAATAGAAGAGGGAACACTTCAAAACTCATTTTATGAGGCCAACATCACCCTGATACCAAAACCAGGCAAAGATACCACAAGAAAAGAAAACTGCAGGCCAATATCTCTAATGAACATAGATACAAAAATCTTCACTAAGAAATTGAATTCAAACCGAATTCAACTGCACATTGAAAGGACCATACCCTATGATCAAATGGGATTTATTCCTGGGATGCAAGGGTGGTTCAAAATATGCAAATCAATTTGATACAACACATTAACAAAATGAAAGAAAAAAACACATGATCATTTCAATAGATGTAGAAAAAGCATCTTACAAAGTTCAACATCCATTCATGATTAAAACTGTCAACAAAATAGGTATAGAAGGAACTTATTTCAGCACAATAAAGCCCATATATGAAAAACCCATAGATTATACCACTATCATGGGGAAAAACTGAAAACTTTCCCTATAAGGCCTCGTACAAGGCAAAGATGCTCACATTTGCCACTTTTTTTCAACATAGTACTGGAAGTTCTAGCTAGAGCAATTAGGCAAGAAAAATAAATAAAAGCCATTCAAATCAGAAAGGAAGAAGTAAAATTATCTATGTGAAGATGATATAATCATATATGTAAAAAACCCTAAAGACTCACTAAAAAATTTGTTGGAACCAATAAACAAATTCAATAAAGGTGCAGGACAAAATCAAAATACAAAAATCAATCATGTTTCTATACACAAACAGTAAGCTATCCAAAAATGAAATTAAGAAAACAATCCCATTCACAATAGCAACAAAATAATAAAATACTTAGGAATAAACTTAACCAAAGAGGTGAAAGACTTGTACACTGAAAACTATAAAACTTTAATGAAGGAAATTAAAAAAGACACAGATAAATGGAAAGATATCCCATGTTTATGGATTGGAGGAATGAATACTGTTAAGATGTCCATACTACCCAAAGTGATCTACAGATTCAATGCAATGTCTACCAAAATCCCAATGGTATTCTTTACAAAAATAGATAAAAGAATCTTAAAATTTATAGAGAACCACAAAAGAACCCAAATAGCCAAAGGAATTTTGAGCAAGAAGAAAAATCTGGAGGCATCACAATTCCTGATTTCAAAATATATTACCAATGTACAATAATCAAAAAGGTGCTATGCTGGCATAAAAACATATAGACCAATGGAACAGAATAAGGAGCCCCAAAATAAATCCATGCATCTACAGTCAACTGATCTTTGTCAAGGGTGCCAAGAACACACAATGGGGAAAGGATAGTCTCTTCAATAACGGTGTTGGGAAAACTGTATATTCACATGCAGAAGAGTGAAAAAGGAACTATATCTCACACCATAAACAAAAATAAACTCAAAATGGATTAAAGACTTAAACGTAACACCTGAAACCATAAAACTACTAGAACAAAAATAGGGAAAAATCTTCATGACATTAGTCTTGGCAATGATTTTTTCGATATAACCCCCAAAGCAAAGTCAACAAAAGCAAAAATAGATGAGTGGGATTACATCAAACTAAAAATCTTCTACACAGTAAAGGAAACAATCAGCAGAGTGAAAAGACAACCTATGGAATGACAGAAGATATTTGCAAACAATATATCTGATAAGAGGTTAATATCCAAAATATGCAAGGAGCTCCCATAACTCAATAGCAAAAAAAACAAGCAACCAAACTAAAAAATGGCCAAAAAGCTTGAATAGACATTTCTCAAAAGAAAAGACATACAAATGGCCAACAGGTATATGAAAAGGTGCTCAATTTCTCTAATCATCAGAAAAATGCAAATCAAACTACAATAATATATCACACCTGTTAGAATAGCTATTATCAGAAAAGATAAATATAACAAGTATTGGCAAGGATGTGGAGAAAAGGGAGCCCTTGTACACTGTTAGTGGGAATGTAAATTGGTATAGCCATTATGGAAAACAGTATAGAGGCTTCCCAAAAATTAAAAATAGAACTACCATATGATTTAGCTATCTTGCTTGTAAATATATATCCAAAGGAAATGAAATCAGTATCTCAGAGAAATCTGCGCTCCCATGTTCATTTCAGCATTATTCATAATGTCTGTCAATGGATGAATGTGGTATATATAGATACAATTGAATAGTATTGTGTTAAAAAGGAAGGAAATCCTGTAATTTGCAATAACATGAATAAATCTGGAGGACATTATGCTAAATGAAACAAGCCAGATGCAGAAAGACAAATACTACATGATCTTACTTATATATTGAATCTAAAACAGTCCAACTCATAGAAGCAGAGTAGAATGATGGTTTCCAAAGGCTAGGGGGAGGGGAAAATGGAGAGACATTGGCCAACAGGTACAAAGTTTCAGTTATGCAAGATGAATATGTTCTGGAGATCCAATGTACAATAATGTGACTAGTTAACAATACTGTATTGTATATTTGAAATTTGCTAAGAGGGTAGATCTTAAGTGTTCTCACCACAAACAAAAAGGAGCAATTACGTGAGGTGCTGGATATGTTAATTAGCTTGATTGTGGTGATTATTTCACTATATATATGTATATGTGTATTATATATATATAAAATCATAAAGTTGTACACCTTAAATATGTATAATTTTTAATTTTCAATAATACCTCAATAAAACTGGGAAAAAATTTAAATTAAAAAATAGAGCTCTTAGAGAGAAGTGAAGGTGGCAATGTAGGTGGACTCTGAACTCACCTCCTCCCACAGTTACAGCAGACTTACAACTAATCTTGGAACAACTACCCCTGAGAGAGAACTGAAACTGGGTAAGAGGAACCCCTGCAACAAACAACAATCCTGACTGAGGTGGAAGAGGCAGAAATTCCCTTCTGGAGGGAAAAAAACGCCACCTTCACAAGCTGCAACACTTCACAGCAGGCCGAGAGCAATCCAAAGGTAAGCAGCCTTTCCTGGAGGAGTTGGGGACCTGAGCCAGGGAGCGTTGCTGCTATAAGCATTTTTTGGACCCAGCACAACCGAGACAAGTGTCATAATATCTGGCTTTGCTGGCTACTAAAAACAATGGAGAATATCCCTGGAAAAGCCGGGACATAAAGAAATTAAAGCCAGCTCTTAAAGGGCCCATGCACAAATTCACCCATTTCAGACAGCAACCTAAAATCACCAGAAAGAAAGGTGCACAGTCATTCAGTGAAAAGATGCTCACCTGATAGGGTCTGGCTGCATCTCAGGGAGAGGTGAGACCTCTCCAGGGACTGGGACATTGGCGGCAGCCATAGTTGTGACCTGATGTGGGTGTGCTGACACAGATGCTGGCAGACACCATTGGCGTTCTCCCTGGGGCCTGCTAGCCCACTAGAACACCGATTAAATCCAGCTCAGCCAAAGAAAGCAGCCTACGCTAGGGACTGGCCCACCCAACAACAAGCCCTCAGGCAACTTGTGGGCCTGCATAGGCTACTGTGCCTGGACTCTCTGCAGCCTGTTGAGTGGGTCCACCTCTGTGGCACAGGGCGTGCACAAGGAGTGGGTGAAATACGTGGGGCATTGGTGGAGCGTGTGAGGCCTCTGCTGTGGAGCAACTGGGTCTGCTTCAGGGAGTTGGGGCGCAAGGATGGGGCAGGACTGTGTTGACTGTGTGTGTGTGGCCCTGTGGGCAGTGGGACTTGTAAGCTGTGGAAGACTTGTGCTTCTCAAACAGCCACAGAGGGGATCGGCCCCACCTTTCAAAGCCTGAAACAATTGGGTGCTCCCGTGCCTGAGGCCAGCCCCACCTAGCTGCAATCCTCAGAGAGCTGACAAGAGCCTTATAGGCCAGAGGCCTATAGCAATTGTAAGCTCCTGAGCCTAACAACCAGTCACACTGATGTCCTACTCACTTAATAGAAGAACGGCAACAGGAATGTGCTATTACACCTTGTAGCCAACTGTGCTGGGGCTCCCCACACCTGATAAAGAGACTGAAGGGCCAACAACAACCACATGAGAGGGAAGCACACTGCTAGACCTCATAAGGCATCACTTACATAAGGTCACTTCTCTAAGATCGGGAGATATAGCCAACCCACCTAATACATAGGTATAAGCACAGAGAAAGAGACAAAATGAGGAGGCAATGAAATACGTTCCAAGTAAGGGAACAGGACAAAATCCCAGAGAAAGAACTAAAGGAAACAAAAATGAGCAATCTACCTGACAAAAAGTTGAAACAAAAAGTCATAAGGATGTCACTGATCTTGGGAGAAGAATGGATGAACTCAGTGAAAACATCAACAAAGAATTGGAAGATATAAAAAAGAACCAACCAGAAATGAAAAATACAATACTGGAAATGAAAAATTCACTAGACGGACTAAAAAGCAGAGTAGAGAATACAGAAGAACAGATCAGCTAGCTGGACAAAAGCCTAAAGGAAATCACCCAAGCTGAACAGATAAAAGAAAAAAAAATTTTTAAAAGTGAGGACAGTCTAAGGGATCTCTGGGACAACATCAAGCACACTAACATCTGTGTTATAGGTGTCCCAGAAGGAGGAGAGAGAGACAAAGGGGCAGAGAGTCTATTTGAAGAAATAATAGCTGAAAACCTCCATAACCTAAGGAAGGAAATAGATGTCCAGGTATAGGAAGCACAGAGAGCACCAAAAAATGTAAGTCCAAAGAGGCCCACACCAAGACACATCATAATTAAAATGTCTAGAATTAAAGATAAAGAGAGAATCCTAAAAGCCACAAGAGAAAGGCAACAAGTTACATACAAATGACACCCCATAAGGCTATCAGCTGACTTCTCAGCAGAAACCTTACAGGCTAGAAGGGAGTGGGACAATATATTTAAAGTGCTGAAAGGAAAATACCTACAGCCAAGAATACTCTACCCAGCAAGGTTATCATTCAGAATGGAAGGAGAGATAAGGAGTTTCCCAGACAAGCAAAAATTAAAGGAGTTTATCACCAAGAAACCAGTCCTACAAGAAATGTGAAAGGGACTTATTTAAGGGGGAAAGGGAAGACCACAAATAGGAAAAAATTATCTATTTCCATGATAAGAGGGTAACAGATACAAACACAAAATAAGCTAGATATGATATCAAAAACATAAAATGTGGGAGGAGGGGAGTAAAAAAGTACAGCTTTTAGAAAGAGGTCCAACTAAAGAGACCATCAACTTAATATAGATTGCTACATACATAGGTTACTGTATATGGACCCCATGGTAATCACAAACCAGAAACCTATAATAAATATACAAAAAACTAAGAGAAAGGAACCCAAACATAATACTAAAGAAAGCTGTCAAACCACAAAGGAAGAGAGCAAGAGAAGAAGAAAGGAACAGAGAAGAACTACTAAAACACCCAGAAAAAAAGTAACAAAATGGCAGTAAGTACATACTTATCAATAGCTACTTTAAATGTCAATGGAATAAAGGCTCCAATGAAACAGCATAGGGTGGCTGATTGGATTAAAAAAAAAAGACCCATGTATATGCTGCATACAAGAGACACATTTCAGACCTAAAGACACACACAAACTGAAAGTGAAGGGATGGAAAAAGATACTCCATGCAAATTGCAATGAAAAGAAGGCTGAGGTAGCAATACTCATATCAGACAAAACAGACTTGAAAACAAAAACTGTAACAAGAGACAAAGAAGGGCACTACATAATGATCACAGGAACAGTCCAACAAGAGGATATGACACTTGTAAATACCTATGCAGCCAACATAGGAGCACATAAGTGTATAAAGCTACTATTAACAGACATAAAAGGAGAAATAGACAGTAACACAATAATAGTAGGGGACTTGAACACTCCACTTACACCAATGTACAGATCACCCAGATCAATAAGGAAATATTGGCCTTAAACAACACAATAGACCAGAGGGACATGGTAGATATAAACAGAGCATTCCACCCAAAACCCAAAGAATACACACTATTTCAAATGCACATGGAACATTCTCCAAGACTGATCACATATTACGCCACAAAACAAGTCTCTGTAAATTTAAGAAGATTGAAGTAATACCAAGCATCTATTCTGACAACAACAGTTTGAAACTAGAAATCAACTATAGGAAGAAAATCAGAAAAGCCACAAATATGTGGAGATTAAACAAAATGGTACTGAACAACGATTGGGTCAATGAAGAAATCAAAGGAGAAATCAAAAAATACCTGGAGACAAATGAAAATGAAAATATGACATGCCAGAATTTATGGGATACAGCAAAACTGGTTCTAAGAGGGAAGTTTATAGCAGTACAGGCCTATTTAAACAAACAAGAAAAATCTCAAATAAAACCTTCTAACAATGCACCTAAAGGAACTGGAAAAAAAAGAATAAACAAAACCCAAAATCAGTAGAAGGAGGGAAATAATAAAAATCAGAGCAGAAATAAATAAAATAGAGACCAAAAAAACAATAGAAAAAATCAATGAAACCAAGACCTGGTTCTTTGAAAAGATAAACAAAATTGAAAAACCTTTAGCTAGACTCACCAAGAAAAAAAGAGAGAAGGCTCAAATAAGTAAAATTAGAAATGAAAGAGGAGAAATTACAACAGACACCTCAGAAATACAAAAGATTATAAGAGACTACTAGGAGAAGCTATATACCAATAAATTGGATAATCTAGAAGAAATGGATAAATTCTTAGAATCATACGACCTTCCAAAACTTAATCAAGAAGAAATAGAGAATTTGAATAGACCAATCACCAGTAAGGAGATTGAAACAGTAATCAAGAACCTCCCCAAAATAAAAAGTCCAGGACCAGACGGCTTCCCTGGTGAATTCTACAAAACATTCAAAAAAGACTTAATACCTATCCTTCTCAAACTCTTCCAAAAAATTGAAGAGGAGGGGAAACTTCCTACCTCATTCTACAAAGCCAACATCACCCTGATACCAAAATGCAGAGAAAGCATTTGACAAGATACAGCATCCATTTATGATAAAAACTCTGAATAAAACGGGTATAGAAGGAAAGTACCTCAACATAATAAAGACCATATATTGGTCTTTTGGTGGATTCTTAGAAATAATAAATGAATATGGTAAAATTGCAGGATACAAAATCAACATATAAAAATCAGTAGTGTTTCTATACACAAACAACAAAATAGCAGAAAGAGAAATTAACAATATAATCCCATTTATAATTGCAACAAAAAAGAATAAAATACCTAGGAATAACCTTAACCAAAGAGGCGAAAGATCTGTACACTGAAAACTATAAAACATTGTTGAAAGAAATTGAAGAAAACACAAAGAAATGGAAAGATATTCTATGCTCTTGGAATGGAAGAATTAACGTAGTTAAAATGTCTATACTTCCTAAAGCAATCTATAGATTTAATGGAATCCCTATCAAACTTCCAACAGTACTTTTCACAGAAATAGAACAAAGAATCTTAAAATTGATATGGAACAACAAAAGACCCCGAAGAGCCAAAGGAATCCTGAGAAAAAAGAACATAGCTGGAGGTATCACACTCCCTGATTTCAGAATATACTACGAAGCTATAGTAACCCAAACAGCATGGTACTGTCATAAAAACATACACACAGATCAATGGCACAGAATTGAGGGCCCAGAAATAAGCCCACACATGTATGGACAGCTCATTTTCGACAAAGGAGCCGGGAACATACAATGGAGAAAAGAAAATCTCTTCAATAAATGGTGCTGGGAAAACTGGACAGACACTTGCAAAAAAAAATGAAAATAGACCATTATCTTACACCATACACAAAAATTAACTCAAAATGGATTAAAGACTTGAATATAAGACCTGAAACCACAAAACTTCTAGAAGAAAACATAAGCAGTAAGCTCTTTGACATCGGTCTTAGTAACATATTTTCAAGTACCATGTCTGACCGGGCAAGGGAAACAATAGAAAAAATAAGCAAATGGGACTACATCAAACTAAAAAGCTTCTGTACAGCAAAGGAAACCATCAACAAAATGAAAAGACAACCTAACAATTGGGAGAAGATATTTGCAAACCATATATCTGATAAGGGGTTAATCTCCAAAATATATTAAGAACTCATACATCTCAACAACAAAAAGACTAACAATTCAATTAAAGAATGGGCAAAAGACCTGAACAGACAATTCTCCAAAAATATGCAGATGGCCAACAGGCACATGAAAAGATGTTCAACATCATTAACTATCAGGGAAATGTAAATCAAAACTACAATGAGATATCACCTCACGCCCATCAGAATGGCTACAATTAGCAAGACAGGAAACAACAAGTGTTGGAGAGGATGTGGGGAGAAGGAAACTCTCATGCACTGCTAGTCGGAGAGCAAACTGGTGCAGCCACTATGGAAAACAGTATGGAGATTCTGCAAAAAATTAAGAATAGAACTACCATATGATCCAGCTATTTCACTGCTGGGTGTTTATCTAAAGAACTTGAACCCATAAATGTGTAAAGATACATGCACCCCTGTGTTCGTTGCAGCATTTTTCACAATAGCCAAGACTCAGAAGCAACCTAAGTGCCCATCAAGGGACGAATGGATGAAGCAGATGTGGTATATATACACAATGGAATACTACTCAGCCATAAGAAATGATGAAATCCAGCTACTTGTGACAACATGGATGGACATTGAGAGAATTATGCTAAGCGAAATAAGTCGGAGGGAGAAGGTCAAATACCGTATGATCTCACTCACAAGTAGAAGATAAAAACAACAACAAACAAACACATAGAGACAGAGATTGGATTAGTGGTTACCAGAGGGGAAGGGAGGAAGGAGGAAGGCAAAAGGGATGATTAGGCACATGTGTGTGGTGAGGGATTGTAATGAGTCTTTGGGTGGTGAACATGATGTAACATATGCAGAAATAAAAGTATAATGATGTATACCTGAAATTTACATAATGTTATAAATCAATGTTACTGCAATTAAAAAAAAGTGAAATTGAGGGGAACTTGATATAGCTTTGATGGAGTAGGGAGTCTATAGGGAAGGCTAAGAACCTGAAGGACCAAACCTAAGGAGCCTAAAGAAGATTCAGCTAGAGATGTTAACAGGCAGTTGAGTCTATAGCTCTGGAGCACATTGTCTATGGATGAAACTCTGGAGTCCATAAAACTTGAGAAAATAAAGGTAAAACTTGGTAAAAAATTAATTAATTAATTAAAAAATAGAGCTCTTAGACACTATAACAATGATAAGAGAAATGAACAAACAGTAGAAGGTTTGGAAGTTAATCTCTTAGAAACTAGGACAATAATATGGAAACAAGAGAGAAAAGATAATAATATTAGAGCATCAGTCTAAGAGGTCCAATATCTGAGAAACAAAAATTTCAGAAAAAGAGAAAAGAGAAAGTGAAGGGAAAGAAATCATCAATGAAATATACTGAGGAAAATTTTCCAAAAGTGAAAAAAACGAGTTTCCAATGTGAAAGATGCATCAAGTATTAACAAGTGCAATAAATGCAAGGGGAACTACACTAAGGCACCGCATCATGAAATATCAGAACATTGAGGATGAGGAGGAGAATCTATAATCTTCCAGAAATTAAAAAACAGGTCTCAAGGAACCAGAATCAGAATGGTTTTAAACTTTCTGATGTAATTTTAGAAGCTTCTAGACAATGGATAAATGTCTCAGAATTGTGAAGAAAAATACTCCAGCCTAGAAATTTTGTACCCAAACTTTCAATAAAATGGAAAAGTAAGATAAAGACATTTTCAGACACGCAAAGTCTTAAAGAAGTAGTTTCCTGTACACAACATCTCAGGAAACTAAAAAAAAAGATGTTCTTTACAAAAATAAGGGAGTGAACCATGAAAGAAGACAAGAAATACAGGAAACAGGATATCTCCAAAATAAGAGAGAGGTAAAAGAGATGAGGATGAGAGTTAAAGGAGATTCCTGAGTAAAAACTATGCACTACTCTAGAAGTAATCTGTCCACACTGACATTAAGAGACATGTTGAGGGCTGTCATCAACAAAATGGCTTCTTTTGTTGAACCACATCTTTAAACTGACAGGAATCAGGTGAGTCTGCCCAGATTCTTCTTTGTCTATGACTTGCCTGGACCATGTCCTGAGAAAAGTTTTATGTTCTCGTTTATGATGACATGTTGATGCAGCTGAGGACACTCATTTTATTCCCCAAAATAATATAGTTTGAGCAACTTCTCAGAGCTGGAGGTTAGTCATTGTGAACTTAAAAGAGAAAATTCAGAGCAGCCCAGCCCAATTCCTCAACTATATTCCTGCTAGATGACCAATATCCGACTTATACCACATCCCTAAATGCTCTATTTTTGTGAGCCATGTTCCCAAGGTCTTGTTCACTAACTTACCCAGAAGAAATTCTTGAAAACTCTCCAGGAAGCCAAAGTCAGTCAATAATCCAGGAATTTTGTTTAGTTAAACTTCTTCTGGGAGTTTTAACACTGACAATTTTGCCTTTTTCCATCACTTGGTTTATGCTTGCTACTCAATTTTTTGTTAATCATTATTCACATTCAGTTGTTGATAAATTATAAAATATTCACTAAAAAATAAAATTGAAGCTTAAGGATATTAGCAAGGAAAAGCATATTCAAAAGATGAACCAAATGGAATTTCTAGAAATAGAGAGCAACTGAAAGTAAAATTGACAGCTACATTGATTAAACAATAGAATAGCCACGGCCAAAAAAAGGATTTTAGGAAGTCCTGATTCCAGTATAACTAAGTAAGCTGTTAATCAATGGAATTTCTTGCAGATAATACCTATATAGCCTGGACAAAATATAAAACACTATGACCTAAAGGGTCAGGAGAATAAACAGAAACAAAAATATTCTGGAGGAGAGTTGAAACTTAGAAGAAGGAACCAGAACAGAGTGAGTATACCAGCTTATTTACTTTTAGCCTGAGAACAGGCTGCAGCCACCGGACAGGTAAAACTATGAAAATCTACATAATATTCAACATGAAGAACAGAAGAAATAGTTGAGAGCAACAAGAACCACTGGAAAATGAGGTAGAAAGAGATGAAGAAATCCAGAGAAGAGGAGGCCCAAATTCTGCATATAAACTTCATCCAAGTGTCTGGTTACCCCTTGAACCATGCATTTGCAGGGCAGAATATGAACATTTCACCTAAGGAGGAAAAAAACTAAAATGATATTTCAACCACTTCCAAAAATACAGTATGCAATTTTAGTCTGACCAAATTAAATTGCCCACTAAAAGAAAAATATCAACACTCTTCAATAGAATATAACAAAATCTACAATCTTCACATCATTAATTTTCACAATTTCTAGGATATAATCCAAAATTACTCAAAATATGAAAAACCAGGAAAATGTGACTATCAAGAGAAAAGACAATCAATGGAGACCAACCCTGAGACATAGCATCCAAATATAGGAATTCATAGACAAGAGCTTTAAAGCAACTACTATAACTATGGTCAATGAGATAAAGGAAAATGTACTCATAATGAAAGAAAATATAGAAAATCTCAGCAGAAAAATAGAAAATATAAGAGGAAAGAAACAGAAGTTATAGAGGTAAATTAAAATATCTGAATTAAAGTATTCACAGGATGGTCTGAGCAGAATAATGAAGATGATAGGGAAAGAGTCAATGATAAGTCAATAGAAATTATGTAAGCTGATAATTAGAAACAAGGGAAGATTATATATGAAAATTGAACAGAGCCTCATGGACCTGTGGGAGATTACCAAAAGGTCTAGAACACATGTGATGGGAATCTCTCAAAAGGAGACTGGAGAAAAAAGGGAGCGGAAAAAAAATTGATAAAATAATGGCTGAAATTCTCCCCAATTTGGTAAAAGACATAATGTATAGAACCAAGAAGATCAGAAACCTCCAATCAGGGTAATTGTGAAGAATAACACACTAGATATCTAATAGTAAAACTTCTGAAAATGAAAGAATAAGAGAAAATCTTGAACATATGCAGATAAAAACAACATATGAAATACAAGGGAATGATAGTTCCAATGACCGATGACTTATCATCAGAAATTACGGAGGCCAGAAGACGGTGGGACTACGTCTTTAAAGTGTGGAAAGAAAAAAAATCCATCAATCCAGAATTCTAAGTCCAGTAAAAATATCCTTCAAAAATAAAGGCAGAAAAAGAAATTTTCAAATAATAGAAAACCAAAGAAAATCTGCTGTCAGCAGACCTACAAAATAAGAAATGCTAAACAATATTCTTTAGGCTGAAGGAAAATAATATTAGAGAGAAAATAAAATCTTTACAAAGAAATGGAAGGGCATTAGAAATAGTAAATATCTGAGTAAAAACATATTATTTCTTAATTTCTTTAAAATACAGATGACCATTTAATGTGAAAACTATAATAGTATCTTGTGCGGTTTATAATGTACATAGATGTGATACATATTACAACTACAGCATAAAAACGGGGGGGATAGTAAAAGGGCCTATGTGGTTGGAAATTTTCTACATTTTATATGAAGTAATATGCTAACTCTAAGTAGAATGTGAAAAGTTAAAGATGTATATTTTTATGCCTAAAACAACGATTTTTAAGAAAATGAAAAGGTGTATAACTAAAAAGCCAAACAGAAACAGAAACAAAAAAACAGAGGAAACAAATAGAAAATACTAATAATACAAAAATAAGAAAATAGAAAAAAATAAAAATAATAGTAACTACATGAAACGTTAATGGTCTTTAACAATGCAATGAGAAGGCAGAAACTTTCAGACTAGATTTAAAAAAGCAAGACCCAACAATATACTGTTTATATAAATAATATATATAACTATACCACCAAGAGGGACTTGCTCTACCAGTTATCAAGTTGTATCATAAAATGGTAATAATTGAGATAGTGCAAGGATAGGCAAACTGACCATATTAAAGGATTATAGACCAGTCCCACAAATAGAAGTAAATTTAATTTATGAAAGAGCATACATTGCAGAAAAGATAGACTTTTTAATGAAGATTCCAGATTAATTGGTTATCACACAGAACAGAATGAAATTTGATCTGTACTTCCCAACACGTGTAAAAATGTATTCATGGCAAATTAAATTTTTGTTTGAAAGGAAAAACTACAACACTTTTAGAAGGCAATATAGAGAACTCTCCGTAGGACCTTGAGAGAACAAATGATTCCTTAAAACAAAACAAAGCCTAACTATATCAGTGTTCTCCAAAGAAACACAACCAATAGAGTACATATACAAAGAGAGAAAGAGATTTATTACAAGGAATTGGCTCACCGAATTAAGGAGGCCAACAACCCCCAAGATCTGCAGTCAGCAAACTCGATACCCAGGAGAGCTAATGGCATAAGTTCCAGTCTGAATGTTGGTAGGCTTGAGACCCAGAAAGAGCCGATATTTCAGTTCAAGTCCCTAGGTGGGAAAGAACCCATGTGCTGGTTCAAGGCAATCAGGCAGGAGGAGTTCCCTCTTACTCATGGGAGAGTCAAATTTTTGTTCTATTCAGACCTTCAACTAATTGAATGAAGCCCACTCACATTAGGGAGGGCAATCTACTTTACTCAGTCTACCGATTCAAATGTTCATTCGTCCAGAAACATCCCATAGACACACCCAAATAATGCTTGACCAAATGTCTGGGCACCCTGTTGCTATTCAAGTTAATACATAAACTTAACTATTACAAGTCCACCCCTTGTCAGTTTGGCACCCATACACATCTCCTTAAACCATACGTAGTCTCCAAACAAAGACAATAACAATGTCATAATTCAACTTAACGTAATACAACTGTCCCGCCTACAACCAAAAATGCACTAACCTCTTCCCCAGAAGAGGAGGTAAAGTCCTTAAGTTACGTTTACTCTTCTCCTTGACGTCTTATAACTTAAATACTATGATGTAAAATAAACAATGCTTAAATACTATGATGTAGAGTCAATACATCTTATGTCACATGATAAAGGAATAAGAAAGGGAAGAAAACAAAGAAATTATATATACTAATTATTATGTATATTACATATATACACACACATACACAAACATATTCATAAGGAACTAAGGAGGAAATACTCTTATAATCTTCATTTCTATAACTGCACACATGATTGTAGCCGGTATTTATAACTACCTTCTTCCACTACCCATCTCATACTCCCTTTGATCTCAGTAAGCATCTCAGCTGGTTACGGTTCTTTCCCTGGTAGGGTGACCCAGACCTTCATTCCTGATGGGTCTGGGCCATTAGCAGTCCTACCTGGATTGGGTTATTGTACTTTACCATTGACCTTTATCACAGGGCATGATAATACTAAGAGATACCCTAAGGAGTCTCCTGTGTTCCAGACATAATCTTCCTCTAGGCCAGCAGAGAATAAAGTTGTGGGAACGGGAAGCAAAAATTTTGCTAGTGTGTCACTAGGGTTAATAATGAGTGGTGCCACTCCCATTTTCATCCTAGACCCGTGAATCCTGGCTATGGGAAAAACAGCACCGCATATTGGATGCTGAACAGAACACATACAGCCTTCTGGAGAACCTTGCCTCCACTTTAAGAGTAAACACCCTACAAATCTAGTATTTCACCTTGCATTGTAATTCAACCAGTTGCAGAATAAGATTCTCAGTTTGATTTTCAGCAACATCAGGCCTGTGACTACAGGAAACATGGGTCTCCTTGAGGGCACATATAGAAGCTTTCAAGTCATTTATGTGCGGTGCTTGAGCTGGGAATTTGAATCTCTGAGCTCATCCTTTTCTTTCATCACTTTGTCTAGTGATGTTAGGAACACCCAGCCAATCTCATATTCGTTAGTTTGACAAGAAGGTTCGAAAGCATTATATATACAGTCACCCAGCTCCTTGCTTTTTATAAGTGGTTGATTACGGGTATCCAAGGGTGATATTTTGAGTATCTCTACTGCCGCGTTATGCCGTGGATTATCAGTGCTTCTCTTCACTGCTGGAAATAGAGCCTTTAGCATCTTTAAATCTAATCATATTAGAAAGCCAATTCCAGAAACCAATTCAAGAAAACTTGAATTTTTACCAGAACCAATTCAGAAAACTCATCCTTAAAATTCTGTTCCTCTAGAACCACTGTTGATACCAAAATCTGTATTAATCAGGGTGCTTCATGGCCCAGTCGAGTTGACACATAAAATTAACCATCGCACTAACCATAAAGGAAAAGTTTGATAAATTCAACCATGTTAAAATTAAGAACGTCTGCGCCGGCCCCGTGGCTTAGTGGTTAAGTGCGCGCGTTCTGCTGCTGGCGGCCCGGTTCAATCCAGGGTGGGCACCCACGCACGGCTTCTCCGGCCATGCTGAGACTACGTCCCACATACAGCAACTAGAAGGATGTGCAGCTATGACATACAACTATCTACTGGGGCTTTGGGGGAAAAATAAAATAAAAAATTTTTTTAAAAAAATTAAGAACTTCTGTTCATCAAAAGATACCCCCATAAACAATTTTAAAAACAAGTCACAAATTGGAAAAGGACAATTGCAACATAAGTGACCACATAAGGATTAATATCTAGAATACGTAAACAATTCCTATGAATCAACCTCACTTATAATCAAAGAAATAAAATGAAAACCAAAGAGAGAGAGCATTTCACACCCACAGGATTGGTAAAACAATACCAAGTATTGGTAAGGATATGGAGCAACTCTTACATACTCTTGTGTGAGGGCAAATTAGCATAATCACTCTAGAAAACTGTTTTACATCACCTAGCAAAGTTGAATGTGCACATATCCTATGACCCAGCAATTCTCTTAGGAATGTATTCTAAAATCCTAAAGCAACTCTTGCCCTTGTGCAACAAGATCTGTACAAAATATTCTTACCAGTAACGTTCATAACAGCCAAAATCTGGAAACAGCCCAAACATCCACCAGCATTACAATGGATGAATCAATTATGGCATATACATGTAGTAGAATACTATATGGCAGTGATAATAAATAAACTATAGGTACATGCATCAACATTATATGGGGCATTGAGTCACTGAAGAATATAATAACAATAGTAATAATAGCTAACATATAAATTGTTTACTATTATCAAGCTCTTGTCTAAGTGCAATATATATAATTTAACCCCACAAGAATGCTGTGAACTACATACAATTATTGTTCTCATTTTATACATGAGAAAATTGCAATCAGAAGGATGAAATAATTTGCCCAAGTTGATCCAACTACCCAGCAAGGATATGAAGCAGGTTTTCAAAGCCAGGGAATACAAATGTAGTCTACTGAGTGAAGTTAGGTATTTCAAAAATTGGCATAACTAAGCTCTGCATTTGGGAATAAATGTACATGTTTATTATGATATGAGGAAATACATGGGAACGATTCACAGAACATTATTCCTCTGGGTGCATTTGAAGGAGAGGCATTTTGATCATTTCAGAATTACTAGAATTCTTTTATTTCTTAAGCTAAGTGGTAAGTATATGGTTGTTCATTTTATTATAATTCTTTAATCTATACCTATATATTATATGTATGTATGTGTATATATATGTATATGTATATCTATACATATATAGTGTGTGTGTGTGTATATACATGTGTGCACATTCCATGATATGGTTGGGTATGCTTTCCTCTTACTCATCTACTTTTATCTTGTATTTAAGCAAAAAACATTACAGCATCACAGAGCAAGGAAATATGAGAGAAGAGGAAAACATAGATAAGGGAGGAGGAAAAGAGTAGAAGTGAAAGAGATGGAGGTAAAGTGATATAGAAGAGAGGAAGAGAAAAGAAAAGAGAGAAGGAAGATCAGCCAGTTTCTCTGAGTGAATTGCGTGGTTTACGTATGAGAAGCTGAAAGGGATCCACTTTATGCCCTAGGCCCTCGTGAAAGGTCAACTGTCATTGCCTGCTAAGAGTAGTCTAGAACACGCTCAACCATCCAGTGGTCTATAATAAACACAAAACAATTGGTTTCTACCTTAACTTTCATTAACCATCATTGTCACCATTCATTGATTCTTAAAGAATATGTTTATTTGACATCAAATGCAAAAAGAAAATACGAAGAAATCAAGGCACAGGTTTAAATAGATGTTTATATCGATATCAATTTCAGCAAATCAATGAATCTTACTCTGGAGGGAGGACAGAAACTAGTGTGCTGCTAGAAAGCTCCTAGAAAAATACTTGAACATCTTATTTCCTTAAAACTCTACACACTGAGAAGAGGTATTTCTTGGACACCAACAAGCAAGCTTATAAATTACAGTATTTCAGGCCCTGATTTATCACTGTATTCAGTATTTTTCAAGACAAAACAATAGGAACCAAAAATCTATAAAAAATTTTCAAGCTTATAATAATCAAAGAAATACAAATGTAAAAAACCATGAGATTTCATTTTAATACATCTTATTCAAGCAGAAACTTTTTTTATAATACCCAGTTTTGTAGAAGGTGAGAGGAAATATGCATTCCCACTTAGGAATGTTTGGCAACATGTATAAAAAGCCTTAATGATGTTCCTACTTTTGATAGAATAATTCCATATCCAAGAATTTGACAAAAGGAAATTATCATGAATATGTTGAAAGTTTTAGCTACAGGAATATCTATTTCAACGCAGTTAGTGAACAATGGAAAGAAATGTCTAACTATATGGGATTAAATGGTGGCACATATATTGAATGGAATGATAGTATTTCAAATGATAGTGAAGAATAGAAAACAACATCAAAAATTAAAATGTTAAGGGGCCGGCCCCGTGGTGTAGCGGTTAAGTGCGTGCCCTCCGCTGCGGCGGCCCAAGGGTTCACAGGTTCAGATCCCCGGCGCATACCGACACACCGCTTGTCAAGCCATGCTGTGGTGGCGTCCCATAAAAAGTAGAGGAAGATGGGCACGGATGTTAGCCCAGGGCCCATCTTCCACGGCAAAAAGAGGAGGATTGGCAACGAATGTTAGCTCAGGGCTGATCTTCCTCAAAAAAAAAAAAAAAAATTAAAATGTTAAATGGAAAAACAAATACTTTTTAAAATCCATACATACAACTCTATTGTCAGATAGTTGGCTTAAAATAAAGGTTTGAAAGAAGGAAGTGAAAAGGAAAACAGATGTGAAATGTGGTTGGCAAAGAAGAGTGAAAGCCTCACCAGTTGCCCAAGTCCAACACTGGTTGAATAGCTTAAAATACAGCCTAATTTCTTTCTCTAAAATGAAAGATAAATGATGTTCTTATAAAGGGCGTACTATTGAGGAAGAAATGAGTAAGAATATTTAAATGACCTTGGGTTATTGATAATAGAAAGAGAACAAATTTAATGAGAATACAGTTTGCATACTGTCCCATCAAGACTTTCTGAGCACAGCTGATGTAAGAAACTAAAATGATCAATGGTGTTGAACCCCACAGGGAGAGCAAAATCCTGGGATGGCCGCCGCTCTGTAATCACAGATGATCATTCATGAGAATGCCACTAGCCAGTCTCCATAAGTGATGCATTAGCCTTGGGTGATTGATCTAGAACTTTGCAAGGGTAATTCTAAATATTTGTGTATTTTTATTCAAGGGAATGAAAAGTTTCTCTCACCTACTTCCTAATGGAAGTTTACACATTCTTTTCCATAGAAAACAGGATTGGGATGAAAAACTAATGGTATTCAGGACTGTCAACCCCTCTCACACATGTGTAAAGAAAAAATTATGATCGACTAAGAAGGCAAAGATGTTCACATCTGAAAATCAGAGTGGTTGAAGAGATGTGTATGTTAAAGAGACATGAAAGTCATGAAGAGCAGGCATTTGTTGACTATAAACACAAACCACCAAATCCCAAAATACTAAAAGTGAGCCAGAAAGGAGGTAGTTCTGGAACAACTTTACTAAACATATGGAACTCATTTCCCCCAATAAATTGTGTGAGACAAAATTGGAATGGCCCAAGAAGGGATTGGTTAGAGAGCTTTTGTTCATGGATATAATATATTATAAAAAGAGTAACGTCATTCCATGAAGACCATTGGAGCAGCAAACAGCCAAGCTCCTCCAAACATGTGTTCTTGCATTACTGACAGTCCTCAAATAGACTCTATGCAATGCCATCTCTCATGTTTTTACCTGCACTGGCACAGTGCCCAGTACATGGTGGATATTCAATGCATATTCGTTCAATGACATTGAATACAATCTGTATATCCCGGCTCCCTCTGAACCATCATTAATCTGCAATCTGCTGTGTAATTGCTCTTAGGGAGCAGAAAAACTAAAAGCCAAAGACCCTTATCAGAATTGCAATCCCCCAAATACTTCTTAAACTCAGTAAAAACATAAAAGTCAGACATGCTTCCTTTATAGAAACATTAAAAAGGTTAAGAGTAATTAAAGTATTCTTGAGTTTCTGAAGAAAAAGTAGTAAAGTAATGCCAAATTAATACATTGTATTAAAAGGAAGCACATAGCAAATATTCAATTAAGGTCACGAATTATTTATATGTCATTTTTTATTTTTTTAGAATTTTACTTATTTATTTTTCCCCCAAAGCCCCAGTGGATAGTTGTATGTCATAGCTGCATATCCTTCTAGTTGCTGTATGTGGGACGCGGCCCCAGCACAGCCGGAGAAGCGGTGCGTCGGTGCGCACCCGGGATCCGAACCCGGGCCACCAGTAGCGGAGCGCGCGCACTTAACCGCTAAGCCACGGGGTCGGCCCTATATGTCATTTTAATACAAAAACCCATTTAACAAAGAATCCCATCATGCTACAGCTTCTCCTTCTTCATCCAAAAATTGTTTAATAAAATTTTGTTACTTACCAGTCTGTCAGTTTTTCAAAAAATTTATGACAACTACAAAGTTGTGACTTGAGTTCTGTCTTATCTTTGGAGATATAAAATTTGTGAGACAATAAACCCCCCTTTCTTCTTTCTCTACCATCTTTTCTTACATGGAAGGCACCCAAGAACATCCCTTACAAGTAGTTCAAAATGCATGACTACTTTGTCAAGGCTGCCAAAATCTGCCTACAAAAGGAGGTAGACAAAATGCTATAAAATGCACTGACATGATGGTTTTAACAGACATGCACATAAAAAGTCTCGAGGTATTTCTCTCCTACCCATTCCAGAGATCTTTCAAGCCTTCATCTGAACCATAAGAAATGTGCCATGTATTTTATTGCATTTCTTCACTGGCCTTCTGGAACCCACTCTTGCAGCTGCAGAAAATAACAAGAACCAAGGTCTTCTCAAAATCCCTTGCTGTCACTTCACATATTAATCAAAAAAGAGTCCCGAAGGAAAGCGTATCCTAGATATCTAAACTTGCTGTCTCTGCACCATCCTCGTCACTGCTGGGAAATAGGGCAAGTCTAAGTCCTCAGAGCTAAACTCCACACAAGGGACAAAACTCACAAGTCAAAGCAGAGCTTTTACTTCCTAGAATGATAACTAAGTGTAGGAGGACAATAGGCATAAAAAGGAGATGGAAAAAATATTTTCTCCCAGTGATTCCCATAGACAGTATCTTTTTTATTTTGAAAAAATTCAAGTCCACACAAAAATTAAAGAATGGTACAATGAACATTGGTATACCCCTTGTCAAGGTACACCAACTATTAATAATCTTGTTGCACCTGCTTCATCTCTCTCTTTTGGTACCCAGAAATACTTCCTCTTGCCAAGCCTTCCAAAAGTATGTTGTGAACAACAAGACATTTCACTACTAAATACTTGAGCACATACGTCTCACAAACAAGGACATTCTCCCACACAACCCAACACCATCACCCGACCTTAAAAAAAATGAATTTAATAACATCATCCAACATCTAATCCATACTCAAATTGCCCCACTTGTCCCTAAAATGTCTTTTATAGCTTTTGTTTAAATTCAGGATCTAATCAAACTCACGTTACATTGTTGTGTCATATCTCTGTAGTCTCCCATCGTCTCCCTCTGATCTCCATGACACTGAATCCTTTGATGAATCAAAGCCAATTGTTCTACAAAACGTTTGACCTTCTGAATTTGTTTGACAGGCTCCTCAGGAGTAGATTTAGACAAAACATTTCCGGCAAGAACCCCACTTTGGTGATGCTGGATATCTCCCCCTGGATCTCATCTGAAGGCCAGGCCATTGTTGCATTGCCGAACTCAACCATTTGGTACAGTGGTCACTGCCAGATCGCTCCACAGTAAAGGCATATTTTGTCCCATTGTAATTAATAAGTAATGTGTGATGTGATACTTTGAAACCATGTGAATATTCTGTCCTTTGATAACCTGGCACTCAATGGTTGTGGCATTCAGAGATGTTCCTCACTTAAATCAATTATTACACTGGGAAGTTTACAAACCAGAAATTTTCTAATTCTGTCATTCTTCCTGCATTTATTAGCTGGCATTCTGCTTTAAAGAAGAGCTTTTATTTTCTCTCTTTCTCCCTTTCTTTCTAATGTCACTATGGAATCAAGGAATTTTCATATCTGTTATGCTTCATTATCATTATTACTGTTTTTGAAGCTGAAATTGTCCCAAATTTAGTTAATAGGATCCCTTTCCAGTCAGCTCATGAGTTTTTTAACGTTTCCATCATTCTTTGAGCATTTTCTTGCTTTCTGGCCAATAAAATATTCTAGATTAAACTTGGACTTTTCCTGCCCCAACATGCAATCAGCCATTTCTCCAAGGAACTCCAATTCATTTTGGTGGGTAATGGGCGCTACATGTGCTCACACTGAAGAGGTGTCTAGTTTGAACTGAAAGCACAAAAGATGGAATCCACTAGGATGTCAAACAATGTCAAAACTCAAAAGAAGGTGATGATTCTGGCCCAAATTTCTGAAGAAATAAAATTAAGAACAAACTCTCTTTATTTCCATTCCTAAGATGTATAACTGTCCATCACAATGCTTAGGACATTGTGTGTGTTCAATAACTGAAAATCATACATTATTCTTGTTAACAAGAAGAAGCATCAATAATATGAAACAGCTGAGAGTAGATCTTAAAAGTACTCATCACAAGAAAAAAAATTTTGTAACTATGTGTGGTGACAGATGTTGACTGAACTTATTGTGGTGATCATTTCACAACATATACAGGTGTCAAATCATTGTGTTGTATACCTGAAACTAGTGTAACGTTATATGTCAATTATGCCTCAATAAAATAATAATAATAATAATATGAATCAGTGAAGTTGTATCAGATATTGACACAAATTACATGGATTATATTTTGACACTAACTTTATCATCCAAGTTATATTTTGCTTAAGCCTGTTGTAAAATTAACTTGCCTTCTTGGAATTACACCAACCAATATGAGGCAAAGTGTACCAGAACATTATTAAGATAAAAGAAAAACCACTTTGAGTGAAATATCTTGTAAATCTTTTTTTTTTTTTTCCCCCAAAGCCCCAGTAGATAGTTGTATGTCATAGCTGCACATCCTTCTAGTTGCTGTATGGGGAATGCGGCCTCAGCATGGCCGGAGAAGTGGTGCATTGGTGCGCACCCGGGATCCGAACCCGGCCGCCAGCAGCGGAGCGCACGCACTTAACCGCTAAGCCATGGCGCCGGCTGGAAGTGAAATATCTTCTGAAGGTAATTTTCAAACGAGTAATCGACACTTCTCTTCACATTTTCTATTGATACTATCCTAGCTTAGGTGCTCATTACCTCTCGCTTGGACTTTAACATAACTTCATAGAATGTCCTTATTTTTAAGGATTCACATGGTGAAGTATTTGGCAGTGAAGAGTCATAATGCCTGAAACCTACCTTCAAAAGGTGCAGGAGAAAAAAATACATAAAACATGGCAAAATGTCAACAATTGAATCCAGGGGCTGGATATATAAGTTTTCATTGTATTTCTCTCACAACTTTTCTGTGTGTTTGAAATTTTTCACAGTAAAATAAGGAAAGCTGTCTCCCTAATGGATTCAAGTTATTCATTCTCCAAGTCTTTGTAAAGCAATCAGCATTGTCATCTTTAAATTTAATGATGAGCATGTCACTCTCCTACTCAAAAGCCTTCAAGAGCTCCCCACTCAACTCACAGCCTTGGAGGCGTTGTTTATTACACTGATTAAAAACATGGACCCTGCAGTCAGAACACTTGGGTTCAAGTCCCAGAGTTACTACTTATTAGCTTATGACCCTGGATGTGTTTCTTAACCTCCCTGTGCCTCAACTTCCACATACATGAAATGAGGATAATAATAACAGTACCTACCTGGCAAAGTGCCATAAGGATTAAATGGGAAAATACATGAAACATACATAAAATAGTGCCTAGCACATAATTATGCTCTCTCAGTGTTAGCTCTGTATAGATTCAAGGTACTTCCTTCTGTATTATTATATTTTAAAGGATTCTGTGGTCAAAAGCCTTTAGGCAATGCCAGGTTAAATTAAGTAAAGCAAGAATCCTTACTGTAGGGATTCTCATTAGAATGTCAAATTTTCTGATATCCGTAATGAATCTTCGTGTATGTGGATCTCACTCTCAGCACCTCCCATGGGACTGGTACTTTGCAGATCTGACTTAGGGAACTGCTGACCCAGAGAATAAAATCTCAACTCCTTCACTTGATATTAAAAGGCTTCCATGACAAGGTTCTACCCGCCTGTCAACTGCTCAGTCTCCTGCTTTCACTCCCTCTGCTCTTCAGCCCAACTTCAAACCCTGCTCTTTCCCAGTACACCCTCAATTTCGCCACCAGCACTTCGCTGTCTGCCTACAGGGATTTTCCCCCCATCTCCATGCAGCAAAACCAGCTCAAGTGGCGCTGCCTCTACAAAGACCACCCAGATGCTTCCAGGTAGAATTCATTTCTCCATCCTCGCTTCCCCTGAGTATTTTGTTTAAAATACTATAAAATTCTATGAAAACACATGACATTCTGTCTTATGTCATGGGTTTGTATTTTTATTTTTCTGGAATAATTTATTTGGAGTATTTGTAACTATGTAAGAAGAAAAGCACATTCTAGTTACAGAGGGGCTCTTTTGTCCACCACTGATCTTAATTTCTTCCCTAAAAGCATTGTTTCATTCCTTGGGACACAGGCCAATGGTATTGTACTATGTTTTGAACCTATCTGCTTCTGTACAAAATGAGAAATTCCGAGAGGGTAGAATTAAATCTTTTGCATTTTCATTATCTCTCATAATAGCTAACAGAGTTCAATGTGTGTAGTACAGGCTTCATTGTGAGGAGTTAGTAACTGTACAAGATCTGGGCTCACAACGCTTTTGGTTCAGAATAGGAAAAAAAAACAAGAGGAGAAAGAGAGTAACTTCAAAAGTAATAGATATTTTAACTTTATTTTAATTTTGTAATTATGTATGGTGATGGATGTTAACTAGACTTATTGTGGTGATGTTTTTGCAATATATACAAATATCAAATCATTATGTTGTACACCTGAAACTAATATAATGTTATACATCAATTACATCTCAATAAAAAATAATAATAATAGATATTTTAAAGACCTAACTCTGTTCTCTCTATTTAAAGACTCCTTCATTTTGAACAATTTAAATTAAAAGAACATTTTCTGCTTCTCCCTTTGAAAACTACAAACTAAATGAAGACAGGAATTCTGTAAACAAACTGAATTAAAATTTTTATTTCATTTTAGTAGTTGGCGATAGGCAAAATGTAGGAATCAGAACCTACTAGGGACAAAGTACATGTCATTTGGGCAGAAGCTCAGCCCCTAGTTGGCATGAATTCCAGTGGGAAATAGTAATTAGGTATGTTCAGATTCTGACCATCTGGAACTATAGGAAGCTTCTAAATTTGATCTGTGTTGGAGGAATTGTGGTCAAGAAAGGAACATGTGCATGGTGACTTGGATATACTCCAAAATGTGGCCATTTTGGACCGTAAAACACGTAATTCTAGAAGAAAATGTGAGCAGGGTAATGCTCCCCTTTGCCCTAGAGCTATTTCTTGGAGACCTGTCCAGACAACAGATAGAGTTAATTGATAAGTATTTACCTAGAATTTCTAATCTCAATCAATAGGCAGTTTAATATTTAGCCTTTACATTAGAACCAAGATGCTCTCCCAAAAAATAATGCGTCTGTAAATTCGGTAAGGTTTAAGCATTGAGAGTGCTTCTGAAACAAAGAGAAACAGTTAAATAGTGTGTAGACAACATTTCACTCCCACATGGTATAGTGACATCAGCACCTACTTTAAGCCAATTTCCAGCAAGGTCTGGAAGGGCTCAGAGATGTGGCTTTTGGCTAGGTTCAGAAGCAAGCTAATGATATTTGTAGAAAATAATAACATAAAATGTCCAATGGAGCTATATAGATTGGACCCCAAACCAATCTTTCTGGAACATACAGGCATTAAAAGGGGTCCTATTGCCATTATTCACCGCTATCATGGTATGAACGACTGGACTGATTGTATAAGTGACGCAGAGAAGGGAGAATCTGGCTCAGTTTCTCCAGCCATCGTTGGGCCAATCAATGGTTCCAGCCAAATAGTGTGTTGTCAGCCAAGTTCACATGTCTTAGAGGCTGTGTTGAGAAATCTAGGTGGATATGAAAGAATTGCTCAGATTTCAAAATCTTTACAGAAGAAAATATGAAAACATAATTACCTTATTTTTTACAAAAAAAAAAGAAAAACATATATATCTGTCTGTATTAGCTTTTGAAACAACAGGTATGTTCTCATGTGGTTTTCTTCCTCCTACTCCTCAACGGTGAATTGCTATGTTAAAGCCTTCAATTATGAGCAGTATACTTCAGATGTAATCTGCTGAAATAAATAGGTTCTGTAGTAGGAGAAAGCTGGAATAGTGGTTTGAAGGACTTGAAAAATGACAACTTCTTCCAAATCCTGGATCTGCCACTCACTAGCTTTGTACCCTTAGTTAAGACTCCAAGCCTCAGTTTCCTGATCTATAAAAGAGGGTAAATTCTACATACCATACAGACTGATAAAGATAAAGTAAGATAATACATGAACAGTGCTTCATTTATGCTAAGTTCTCAACAAATGTCTACCCTTATTTTTCAGCTAGTTGAGAGTCCAGGTAAAACCATGGTAAATGGAAAATGTGTATTTTATTATCCAATATGGTCTATTTTTCTCAATCATAAATATATCTGACTGTTTCTGTATTCTTCATCTTAATAACTAATTCCATGGTGATTCACAGCAATAAAAAATGTAATTACCTACTATTGTTGAAAACTTACTATTTTCCAAGCACTTTGAGTAAATTAGCATATTCTCATTTGATCCTTATGGCAAAATTTTTGTATTTGTTTTACCACGGTAGAAACTAAAGCACAAAATTCTTAAACAACCTGTTTGAAGTCATACAGCTGGTAAGTGGCAGCCCTGGGACTTAACCCCAAGCACTCCGACTCAGAGGCCCACGCTCTCAGCAACCATTGCCTCCTACTATGACGAGCACACCCAAGTTTCCAGAATGCTTTTGCTCCCACTCAGGGTGACAATCTATGCTGTCACTACCTGGTGACAACTGCCCTCAGACCTCTACTGCTTCAACACAAATATCACAAAGTCATTTTCAAAGATCACACCTCATTTTTATATGAGATCTTTTGGAACTATCAGGAAATATTCTCGCCTTCCACCTACTTTAATACTGCATTTGGAAGTTCATGGAACTATTAAAGGAAAGCTACCTTCTCACTCCAAGAAACTTGTTCAGTTTCCAATAAAAAACCTCTATGATTAGATTGTTCCTCCATTTTTCACTATATCAGTGGATCAGTGTGTTAGTGGTGCCATTGAAGGGAGAGAGATCTTCCTTCCACTCTCATCCCAGCTAATTTACTCATCCTTCAGATCCCTCCCGGAACGTCACTTCTTCAGAGAAGATTTCCTGTTCCCCCTCCCACACCCCTGACTAAGACACTCACTCATCCAGTTTTGTAGGTTTCAATACCATCTAAATTAATCACTTCCCAAATTTATACCTCCAACCCAGACCAAATGAAACAAGATATTTTTCTTTGGATGACTTGTTCAAGCTTGACATGTCCTAAACTCAACTCCTGGTCTTTGCCCCAAAAACCTGCTCCACCTTTAGCCTTTCCCATCTCAATTACTGGCTCCTCTATCCTTCAGTTGGTCAGGCCAAATACCTAGCAGTCATCCATGACTCCTCTCTTTATCTCATGAGTGCCATCTAATCCATCAGGAAATCCTGTTGGCTCTACCTTCAAAAGCCGGCCTGAATTCCACTTCTCAATACCTCTACTACTACCACCCAGGTCCAAGCTACTGTAATCTTCTCCTGGGTTGTTGGTCTCCTGGCTTCCCACTTAGACCTCCTAAAAGATTTTTTTAATGTAACAGCCAGAGTGATCCTCTCATACATAACATGATGTCTCATCTTGGCTCAAAACCCTCCATGGCTCCCTGACTCAGTCCAAATTAAGTTATAATGGCCTACACAAGGCCCTACGTGACCTGCCACTCATTGCCTCTCTGAACAAGTCCCCTAAACCTCTATTCATTCCCTTCCAGACACGTTAGCCTCCATGCAGTTCCTTGATATCACCAGATATGCCCCTACTCCAGGGCCTTTGCACCTGCTACTCTTTGCCTAAGCTCTTTCCCTCATTTCTTTCAAGCTTTCAGGCATATGTCACCTCTCAGTGAGGCCCTCTGTGACCATACTATTCCAAAATTGCAGATTCCTCCTCAATGCTGCGTCTCTTCCTTCCCTGCTTTATATTTCTCCATAGCACATACCTTCCAATATACTAGAAAATTAACATTTTGTTTTTCGTCTGTGTCCCTCAACAAAAAAATGTCTCCATACGGACAGGAATCTTTTTCTGTTTAGTTCATCAGTGAATCCCCAGTACCTGGAACGTACCTGGCACAGAATAGGCGGTCGATACATATGTGTTGAATGAATCAAGTCAGACCACTCATCATATGGTCACTGACCATTGTATCTTCTGGTAGCCTTTCTCATAATTATAACTGACTGCTTTTGTTAATTGGGAGATTGTTTACTTAATGTCTCTCTCCTCTGCTAGATTATAAGTAACATGAGGACTGAGACTGAGTCTTCACCCCCGACAACTAGCAGAGTGCCCATGACTTAGTAGATGCTTATTAATATTTGTTGAATGAATGAATTGGACTAAGAAACACTCAGCATTAGGTTCTAACGCAGGCTCCGTATTCCTGACAGTGTTACAAACAGATCACCTGCTCCAAGAGGAGCCCTGAGGAGACAATGGAGGATTTCTATGTACATTAGGAAGAGACTGAAAACCTAGACGAGAAACAGGAAGACAAGAAGGTACCGAAGGCAAGTATACAGACGGTTATACCTAAGTACAGCTAGGCAGGGTTGCTTGTGTGTAGGGGGTTATTTGGGTTTGGAGTGTATTTTTCTTTTCTTTTTTTCTTTCCTGTGACTAAAAGAGTATCATCTTTCTTCAAAGGCTTGCTTGCATCTGGGAGCCATCAAAACTTCTTCAGGGAATAAGAAAGAAGAATCTTACAAGGTTCTTTGGCTTATTCCAAATAAAAGAACCAACTTACAAACCTGAATTGTCTGAGGGCTAAAAGAAGAGAATAAAGACAATTTTTCACTCTTGAAAGTAATCTGGTTTTGCACCCTTATTAAAAAAAAAAAAAAGAGTGAGTGTATATATTTTTTACTCCTAGTACACAGTTACCTCACTCTAGAGTTTTCTTTAAACTGTCATAGCATAAGAATACGTCCAACATGCTTTGAACTTGAGAAAAATTGGTGTCGTTTTTTCATTGGTGTTATACTGCCATCTAGTGACCACAATCTGTATGACTCTCCTGCACAATTGAAAGGCGAGGAACAGCTGCTGCCCAAGGAGACATAGCAACAAAGCTGAGCCAGCCAGTCAAGGTTCCTTTCCATTAGACACCCCTTCCCAGACAAACCGCTGTATTACAGTGCCCATCTAGACTAATGCTTGTTGCTGACGTGTCCCAGCGTGAATAGTGAATTTTTATGTTTGTTATCTTCCGTGTACGAAATAGGCAACTTTTATGTGCTTTATAAATCACTTTAATGGGACTCACAAAGGAAATGCCCTATTTTGGGGCATGTAATCCATTAAAGTCTCTTCTATTTCTGACTTCATAGCAATCAGGAGATGTTGCAGGTCAGGTGGATCTCAAACACTTTCCTATCCACTTCAATGTGGAGAAGCTGTGAGACCATTGTGGTAAAAGGCATAGGCAACCTCTTTCTACGTAGATGTATATAAACACAAATATTTCTGCATATTTTATGGCATCAACTATAATCATTAAATGTCTGAGTTATATAAAATTAGATATATAAATGTAAAGTATATAAAATTATCTTCTAATAAATTTATATTATTGCACTCAACTGACACTAAAGTCCTTGGAAATATATAGCCCTTGTGGATAATTAAAAAAGCAGTCTTCAGGATTATGATATACTGTAGCATACCCCACAAAACCATAAAATCTATAAGGAACTATTCTCTTTCTGCCAAATAAGCCCAAATTGCTAGTTTATTTGCCTTTCATTTCTCACCACACTTACTTTGTATAAAAAAGGTGACTTGTTTGTTTGGTTGGCTTCATCTTTTTCTCAACAATTTCCACATTCATTTCTAAAGATAATATACAAAGAAAAAAACTATATGATACAGAAATTGGAATACACTCACTTTTCATATAAACAAAAAGGGATTGGTATGTACTTGTAAGATCATCTTGTCTGGCTAACATCTGGCATGGATCTATCCAGAAAACAAGGAGGTATCCAACTGTAAACCCCCAAGGGAAACCTCTTTGGAAGAATGGAAGCAGGTTTATGAGATGAAACAGAGAATGATGGTGCAGGATTTATAATCTAGCAATCCACTGCCATGGAAGAAGCAAGGATTTCTCTTATTTTTATTCAAGAAAATTAAATGTCTGCTTCACATGAGAAAGATCATTATAATTATGGATACGGCATGCTGTCTCAGTCCGTTCAGGCTGCTATAACAGAATACCACAGACTGAGTGGCTTACAAACAATAGACATTCATTTCTCGCAATTCTGGAAGCTGGGATGTCCAAGATCAAGACACTAGCAGATTCCGTGTCTGGGGAGAGCCTGCTTTCTGATTCGTAGATGGCCATCTTCTCACTGTGTCCTCACATGGCAGCAGGGACAAGGGAGCTCTCTGGGGTCTCTTTTCTAAGGACACTAATTCCATTCATGAGGGCTCCATCCTCATGACCTAATCACCTCCCAAAGGTCTCATCTCCAAACATCATCACGTTGGGTGTTAGGATTTAACATGTGAATTTTGGGGGACATAAACATTCAGTCATGTTCACACTATATTTTTATAAGAAGAGACAGTGAGCAAGGTGTTTATCAAAACTCCAAAAGCAGAGATTGAGTCTTCTCTACTTAAAGAAGTAATTCATTAGTAAATAATAAATAATTAACTGATTTCATTTTGCCTTGTCTTAATAGCAAAATTTTAAAATAAAGTTGATCTTAAATGTTTACTAAGGATATTATTGCTATACATTAGCTTTCATGCCCTTTTTTATAGTGCTTTAGGGGACGATAGGTTTTCAAAAATTTGTTTCCTCCATGCTTTGTTCCCTGCTAAGGAGACCTCTTCTACATAACTGCAATCTGTATTTGCACTTTAAAGCATCTTGTCTTCATCCATGGTGTGTTCTTGAACCACGGATTACCTCTGAAAGGTCATCCTAATCAAATGGAAATAACTATAGGGGTTTTTTTATCAATTCTATGTATAATTTTAAATATTTCATAAAAAAGGAATCGAGTTTCAAAAGCACAAAATATATTCTAAAACTAATGCAAAACCAGTGGACTAGAATGGAAGGCTTGTATTAAGAAGGAAGGAATGATTGAGACTGTGGAGGACTTTGCAGGCCAGGCTAAATAGCAGGACCTTGATCCTCTTAGCAGGTGACTTACAACTCCACAGCTAATCAGAACAATATGTAATTGTTTTTATTTCTTTTCATCATGATATTTATTTTTAAATCTCAATTAATATTCAAGGAAAATATGAGATTTTTATATTTTTTCAAAGAGAACATTATAGTTCAAGTTAAGAAACAGTGCAGACTCAGGAATAGGCAGCCACTTCAGGTTTCAAAGAGGCATGTTTCAGGAAAATTACTTCAGCAGCAATGAGAGAGGTGAAACAAGTCAGAGAGACCAATTAGGAAGCCCTTGGAAAAGTTTAGATATCAAGGGCAAAATATCAGGCCAGAGTGATGGCAGTTAAATGGGAAGAAATAAATGTGAGAGATGCTTAGAAAGAAGAATTGATTTTTAAATGTGTATTTTCCTGATGAACACTATATCATGCATTTATAGAAGCCAGAACATAGTTCGTATCTATAGTAGGCAGATTCTGAAATGAGTCTCAATGCTCCCCATCTCCAGGTATTCGTGCCTGTATAATCTCCTGTTGTGGGCGGGGAGCAGGGGGTTAGGGTTGGACATAGGAACTTGCATACTATTAAAATAATACATAAAAAGTGATTAGATGTCATCAATAGCCAGCAAGGAACTGAGACCCTCAGTGCAACAACTCCTGAGAAACTAAATCTTGCCAACAACTACATGAGTGAGTATAGAAGATCCCTCCCCAGTTGAGCATCCAGATCTGACCACAGCCCTACTGACACCATGACTGCAGCCTTGTGAGACCCTGAAGCAGAGGACCCAATTAAGTCGTGACCAAATTCCTTACCAACAAAAACTATGAGATAATAAATATGCTGTTTTAAACCACTAAGTTTGGGGGTGATTTATTACTAGCAATAGATAACAAATAAAGTATCTAATAATACCTGTTGTTGAATGAATACATAATAAATACTAACATAACCAGCTATACAGAAAACACATAAATGCCCCTTAAAAGTCACCAATGATAAGCAATGACTTTAGAAACTGGTAACTCTTAAAGGGAAAGGATTTTTTAACCCCGATTTTACCAATAAGCTATTAGGTATTTTTGAGAATCTTGAATTGACCTATTTCTCAGAGAAAAAATCTACCATTTCATAGCAAAGGGTGGCTTTCAAGGCCCATCTTTAGTTTGAAATCTATCAGTGTGCATATTTAGCTCTTATCTCATATTGATTCCTGGAATCTTTGATAAATATGCTGTGATAGTTGCAAAAATGGCCACAAACACATACATATCCACGTAATCACCAATGTGTACAAACATATATACATAGACATGCTTGCACGTGATTATATGGCCTCTGATAATAAAAGATGCTTGTACCTACATGTACATATTCACTAAAGCAAAGACACACACTCAGATTTACCAGTGCCCAGCAAGTACACTCTGGCACACACAGACACACAAAAAAGGAAGAGTCTTGATCCCGGAGGAAAAGGTCAATTCATTATTCCTGATCAGTATTTCCCCAAATAGTTTTGTGGATGTTAGTTGGTATTATGTGAAAAATAGGTACAAGACAAATAAGTTTGGGAAACACTGTATTAAAAATGTTAAATGGCTATCTTTAATCTGCATCTTCAGAAACACTGCTCTACGACTGTTTCCACAGGAACAAGAGATGCTTGTAAAAATCAAAGATATGGTCAAAGATTAGATATTTCACTTTGATTCTTCGAGTCTAAATATAAGCAAGGATGAATCCCATTATTGTACTGAGTATAATATGATATAGAATTCTTTTCTAACCGTATTTTTATAGCAACGTTAAAGTCTCTGTGGATATAAAAAGTAAGGATAAATGGGAAAAGAAGCAAGCAGTGACCAGCGTCCCCCCCTGTAGAAATGTAATCACCTTTAGCATAGCAAACTTTGCCTCTGAGAAGGGAGAACAGCAAAACTCTGTCTCCACTCTTGATAGAGCAATGGCTGTCCTACAGCCTGAATGCAACTGCTTCCATTAGGGCTTCCGCTATTCCCAAGACCAGTTAACGACCACTTCTCAATGCTCCCACAGCACTTTGCACAAATCCCAGTTACAGAAACTGCTACCCTGTGTCATTCTTGGTTTGCGTCCTATATGCCCCATGATCTCCTAGAGGCCATGGACAGTCTCTTGCCTAGCACCGTACCCAGCACACAGTGACCACCTAATAAAGGTTTCTCAGATGAAAGAAAGAGAAAGATTAAAATCACCTGGAATGACTTCGTTTCACATCAAGAGAATCCTTCCGAGAAGGAAAACTGTTAAAACAGAAATAGAGGGTGTCCAGTGAGATGGTAAGATGGTAAAACACGAAGCCTGATTCTCACACCTGGAAAAGAGATGGACGAAAGACTTGATGAAATAAGCCTTCTCCATGAAAACAGAATGCATCAGAAAATGCGTGTGTATTGTTTCATTTTTTCAGTGGCTTCTCCCCTAGGCATGTCAGAAAAAATCAATCAATAGCAACAAAAGGCCTGAAACGTTGTCATTGTGCTACCTTGGAAAAAAGGCTTACAGTAGCATTATTTAACTTGTGGGTGAAGAATGGGTGACTATAGGATCCTTTACTGGCTGCTAAATGGTAAAATGTGATAAAGATTCAGGATAGTCAGAAGGACACTTTGAAATATTAAATATTAAAATAGAATCAGAGGATAAAATGTTAAATACAATCAAGGCAATCTTTTTAACCCACAGCTCAGATCACACACTCTCTTGTTCCAAACCCTCCCCTCATCACCTTCTGTATTTTTACTTTGCTTTATTTTCTTATCACCTATCGCTACCTATAGGTATCACTAAATGATATACTTTCATTTATGAATTTTCTTTTTTCCCCTCCATTATGTGGTCTCCAGAGCTTAGAAAAGTGTCTAATATACCATAAACATTTAATAAACAATAGCTGAATCATTAAAAGATGTTGTATTACAGATTTGAGCTGTCGGAAACAAAGTCACACCCAGCAGCTATTGCTGTAGATAAGAGAACAGACATATATGTACAGACAGTGAAAAGAACCATTTGTCATTCCAGCCCACATCTGTTACCACTGCTGCTACTGCTGCACTTACTACTACCCATACTATTACTACTGCTATTACTAATTATTACTGATAATAACAACAGTAAACTTTTAAGCACTTAACATATGCCAGATATTGTACTAAGTACTTGATATGCATTAAACCATTTACTCCTCATAAGAACTCCATGAGGTAGTGAGCTAATACTAAGCTAAGATGGTATTATTGAATCAGTTTCATGTGATTCAGACAACTCACCCAATGTTAAGTTTTACTAATAATTTCAAAGATACAAGCAGTCAAGGAGCATGAGCAAAGCAGGGAGCAGTCTGGGACACCCCATATGTCCAAGTCTTTCCTTTTCACAGTGGTACCCACTTTGCGGCCCAGAAAAATAGGTGACCTCTCTAATAAGCTTTGCAGGTCACCTCACATAGCTAGGAGGATTTAAGCCATAAAACATGTCCATTTTAACCCAAGTTTTGTGCAACCTGTATGACATTATTCAGGGACCCATGCCTCACAAATCCATAGATTTGCAGGTATGTTTACCACAAGCAACTTAAACCAGAGACATCCTGCTCAAAGCATATCATAGATAAGGGCTCTTCCTCTTAGCAAAGATCACTAATCTATTTGCCTGGTGGTCTAGATACCACATTTATAAGGAGATTGGATTAAGCAGCTTGCCTTCTCTTGCTTTCTCTGAGTATGTTTCCCAATAATCAGAAGTAGAAATGGATCATATGCCAGCTAATCTAACTCTGTCCTCCTCAAATAGAAAATTAGCATTTTACATATTAGGTTTAGAAAAGTAAACACAGCTGGTGAATAAAGATCTGGATATGATACTGGAGTCCCAAAGACCTGTGATTTTTAACCACTGCACTACTGCCTCCAAAAGATAATATTCTCTATACATACTTCAGATAATCAAATATTTCTTGAGAAACGATAATGCTAGGTTTTGTCAATAAAAAAAAACAGGGCAGGGTCTCTGCCATCAAGCTTAGACTGGGAAAAAAGAATATAAACAAAAAGCTAACAAAGTGTGATACAGTCAATGAGAGAGTTAGGAGGTTTTGAGTAATTCAGGAAGTAAAGAGGAGAAGACCAGGGATGGTTTCATAGAATGTCATGATTGTGGAGTATTCAGGCATGTGCATACACGTGGAGAATGCACATCCTCATAAACATAAATATTTGAGAGAGAAAGAACAACTAAATACAACTGTGCAGTTTGCCTTTCAGAGAGAACTCTCACGATCTCCTACAGCAACTGAAAGACCAACTTGGACAACAGCTCTTTTGGAAGCCAAGGGGGTGAGCGAGTGAAGCCTAAGGCAGCGGAAATTGAGTAACTGTAACTGCATTCATATGAATCTTGAAAGTTTTCAAAACACATTCATTTTACTTTTAAAAAGTATGCTTTCTCTTTTTTAATCACTTGTAGCCCATATTTTGTTAAGTGAAGCAAGAAAAGGTAAATAAATACAGCTAAATATATGATGAAGATAAATACTTTGAAAATTCTGCCTGTAAATTTACACCACATGCAGCACAATGAATTTCCTTGAATAAAATAGGCATGGAACTTATAGAAGCCAGGATGATGAGTTATGAAGGTATCTCTACTTTAGAAACAGGTACAAGGGACTCACTATTTATTATTTCTTCAGATTGATATATTCTTATTTATCACAGAAAGAACCGTGTTATGGTGTTTATTACAAAATTATACTCACTGAGATGTAATTAAAAAGATATATAAAACTCCTTCATTCTTTAAGTCTGAGATTGTGCATCAGCCTTTCACAAGTCTGTGACCTAGAAATGTGATCCAGGCTGTAGAAGCAAGTACCTCAAAGGAAAGACAGAGAACACACCTGAAGATCATTAATGCAAAAACAATTATAACCCATAGGTGATAAAGTACAGACCAAAAGTCAATCTTCTAAGAGATCAGTTAAAATCTCATGTGATCTTAAAATCTTAACCTTGGATGCCCCAGAATCTGCAGGTATGAATTTGTCTGCTTCATATGCAGTTGAAGATATGGTAAAGCAGTTTCCATATGTCAACTCTAGTAACAGAAGAACTGCCATTGCCCTTCTAAGAAGCATGCAAAAATTTTTTCATCCTCATGCACTTTATTTCCTCAGAAAAACTAAGCACTATACTTAGAAAAACTCCCTTCTTCCCCACTTCTTCCTAGCCCACAAATCTAATTTAAATATTGAAAGACATTAAATCAATTATTTTTCATTTTACATTAACCTAAATGATTACAGTATTTAATCCAACTTTCAGATGTTTACAAATGGAGAATAATGCAGTCAACTGTTTTATCTTTGAATAATTTTCACCTTTTTTAATTGAAAAGTTGGTTAAGATTCCTTTACTCATCTACAAGGCAGCATGGGGCAAGATGGGGATCAACCATCTTAGAACTGTGAGAACTAAAGATGAAATAAACTGTAACTAATCTGCAAGGAGAATCTAGTGGTCAAGAAGAACTGTGGGGAAGATTTGGATGAATTGGCTGCTCTCCCAAAAGTTCAAAGTCAGCCCCCAAATCTTAGTGTTTTCTTTCGGGAACTCTTGGGATGGTACACATATTTTTCTGGAAAAAGCAATAATTTGAAACTACAAAGTACCCTATTATCAGCAGCAGAAGCTGTCTGTCAATGAAGGGAAAGCAGGAAACCCAACTGTCCTAGATTCTTCACCAGCAGCAGGCAGAAGCCATTTGCTGCTGTTGGGGGGAAAATATGGGCAAGAAATCTGCACGTCCAAAACCCTGCACTGATATCTGGCAGGACTCCTCTGCCCTTGTGGACACACAGAAAACTCGCCTGTACTCCAGATCCTGTACCAAGTAGAAAGGCAAAGAATGTTTGCTATTGAGGAGGATCAGGAATTTTGAAAAAGTCTTATCTCTGAGACGCAGTCACAGGGCCTCCCTAAGACTGGGGCTAGAGCAGGAAAACCAAGAAACTTTCCTCTCCCCACTGTAAGTCTTACACCAAATACAAAAGAATAGCCATCTACCATTAGCAGACAGCATGGAGAGATATCACCTCCATGGCACAGTGATGCAAGAGCTTCTGAAATATGAGGATAGAACAAAGATACTGAGAGGAAGTCTGGTGCTCCAGGGCTTATCCTAAGCACAAGACAGCAGCAGCCCCCTACTAAAGGAATTTAAAGACTTCATTGCACTAAAGCACTAATAACGCCCAAACCCAGCTCAATTACAGTCTATATTGACTTGCCTTCTCCCCCATACATACACACTAATGGCTTTGTAGAGGAAGAGACATGCCATTTCTGGGTATAAAAATTGTTTGCTTCCATCTCTACTGTTCTTTTTTTTTTCCCCCAATTTTTTGTTTATTGCAGTAACATTGGTTTATAACATTGCAAAAATTTCAGGTGTACATCATTATACTTCTATTTCTGCATGGACTACATCATGATCACCACCAAAATACTAATTACAACCCATCATCACACACATGTACCGAATTATCCCTTTTGCCCTCCTCCCTCCCCCCTTCCCCTCTGGTAACCACCAATCCAATCTCTGTCCCTATGTGTTTGTTTATTGTTGTTATTATCTACTACTTAATGAAGGAAATCATACGGTATTTGACCTTCTCCCTCTGACTTATTTCACTTTGCATAATACCCTCAATGTCCATCCATGTTGTCACAAAAGGCTGGATTTCATCGTTTCTTATGGCTGAGTAGTATTCCATTGTGTATATATACCACAGCTTCTTTATCCATTCGTCCCTTGATGGGCACTTAGGTTGCTTCCAAGTCTTGGCTATTGTGAATAACGCTGCAATGAACACAGGGGTGCATGTACCTTTACAAATTGGTGTTTTCAAGTTCTTTGGATAAATACCCAACAGTGGAATAGCTGGATCATATGGTAGTTCTATCCTTGATTTTTTGAGGAATCTCCATACTGTTTTCCATAGTGGCTGCACCAGTTTGCACTCCCACCAGCAGTGTATGAGAGTTCCCTTCTCTCCACATCCTCTCCAACACATGTTGCTTCCTGTCTTCTTAATTATAGCCATTCTGACGGGTGTGAGGTGATATCTCATTGTAGTTTTGATTTTCATTTCCCTGATAGTTAGTGATTTGGAACATCTTTTCATGTGTCTGTTGGCCATCTGTATGTCTTCTTTGGAGAAATGTCTGTTCAGGTCTTTTGCCCATTTTTTAATTGGGTTGGTAGATTTTTTGTTGTTGAGATGCATGAGTTCTTTATATATTTTGGAGATTAAGCCCTGATCAGATGTATGGTTTGCAAATATCTTCTCCCAATTGTTAGGTTGTCTTTTTGTTTTGTTGATGGTTTCCTTTGCTGTGCAGAGGCTTTTTAGTTTCATGTAGTCCCATTTGTTTATTTTTTCTATTGTTTCTCTTGCCCGGTCAGACATGGTGTTTGAAAAGATGTTGCTAAGACCAATGTCGAAGAGCATACTGCCTATGTTTTCTTCTAGAAGTTTCACAGTTTCAGGTCTTACATTCAAGTCTTTAATCCATTTGGAGTTAATTTTTGTGTATGGTGTAAGGTAAGGGTCTCCTTTCATTTTTTTGCATGTGGCTATCCAGTTTTCCCAGCACCATTTGTTGAAGAGACTTTCTTTTCCCCATTGTATGGTCTTGGCTCCTTTGTCAAAGATTAGCTGTCCATAGATGTGTGGGTTTATTTCTGGGCTTTCGATTCTATTCCATTGATCTGTGTGTCTGTTTTTGTGCCAGTACCGTGCTGTTTTGGTTACTATAGCTTTGCAGTATATTTTGAAATCAGGGAGTGTGATACCTCCAGCTTTGTTCTTTTTTCTCAGGATTCCTTTAGCTATTCGGGGTCTTTTGTTGTTCCATATAAATTTTAGGATTCTTTGTTCTATTTCTGTGAAAAATGTTGTTGGAACTTTGATAGGGATTGCATTGAATCTATAGATGGCTTTAGGAAGTATGGACATCTTATCTATGTTAATTCTTCCCATCCAAGAGCACGGAATATTTTTCCATTTCTTTGTGTCTTCTTCGATTTCTTTCAGAAATGTTTTATAGTTTTCGGTGTACAGATCTTTCACCTCTTTGGTTAAGTTTATTCCTAGGTATTTTATTCTTTTTGTTGCAATTGTAAATGGAATGGTATTCTTAATTTCCCTTTCTGCTACTTCGTTGTTAGTGTACAGAAATGCAACTGATTTTTGTATGTTGATTTTGTATCCTGCAACTTTACCATATTTGTTTATTATTTCTAAAAGTTTTCTGGTGGATTCTTTAGGGTTTTCTATATATAAAATCATGTCATCTGCAAATAGTGACAGTTTCACTTCTTCCTTTCCAATTTGGATCCCTTTTATTTCTTTCTCTTGCCTGATTGCTCTGGCTAGGACTTCCAGTACTGTGTTAAATAGGAGTGGTGACAGTGGGCATCCTTGTCTGGTTCCTGTTCTTAGAGGGATAGCTTTCAGTTTTTCAACATTGAGGATGATATTAGCTGTGGGTTTGTCATATATGGTCTTTATTATGTTGAGGTACTTTCCTTCTATACCCATTTTATTCAGAGTTTTTATCATAAATGGATGCTGTATCTTGTCAAATGCTTTCTCTGCATCTATTGAGAAGATCATGTGATTTTTATTCTTCATTTTATTAATGTGGTGTATCACATTGATTGATTTGCAAATGTTAAACCATCCCTGCATACCTGGAATAAATCCCACTTGATCATGGTGTATAATCTTTTTAACGTATTGTTGTATGCGATTTGCTAGTATTTTGTTGAGGATTTTTGCATCTATGTTCATCAGTGATATTGGCCTGTAATTTTCTTTTTTTGTGTTGTCCTTGTCTGGTTTTGGTATCAAGGTAATGTCAGCTTCGTAGAATGAGTTAGGGAGCTTCCCCACCTCTTCAATTTTTTGGAAGAGTTTGAGAAGGATAGGTATTAAGTCTTCTTTGAATGTTTGGTAGAATTCACCAGGGAAGCTGTCTGGTCCTGGACTTTTATTTTGGGGGAGGTTTGTGATTACTGTTTCGATCTCCTTATTGGTGATTGGTCTATTCAAATTCTCTATTTCTTCTTGTTCCAGTTTTGGAAGGTTGTATGATTCTAAGAATTTATCCATTTCTTCCAGATTGTCAAATTTGTTGGCATATAGCTTTTCATAGTATTCTCTTATAATCTTTTGTATTTCTGAGGTGTCTGTTGTAACCTCTCCTCTTTCATTTCTGATTTTACTTATTTGTGCTTTCTCTCTTTTTTTCTTGGTGAGTCTAGCTAAAGGTTTGTCAATTTTGTTCATCTTTTCAAAGAACCAGCTCTTGGTTTTATTTATTTTTTCTATTTTTTTTTGGTCTCTATTTCATTTATTTCTGCTCTGATTTTTATGATTTCCCTTCTTCTACTGATTTTGGGCTTTGTTTGTTCTTCTTTTTCCAGTTCCTTTACGTGCATTGTTAGATTGTTTATTTGAGATTTTTCTTGTTTGTTGAGATAGGCCTGTATTGCTATAAATTTTCCTCTTAGAACTGCTTTTGCTGTATCCCATAAATTCTGGCATGTCGTATTTTCATTTTCATTTGTCTCCAGGTATTTTTTGATTTCTTCTTTGATTTCTTCATTAACCCAGTCGTTGTTCAGTAGCATTTTGTTTAATCTCCACGTATTTGTGGTTTTTCTGATTTTCTTCCTATAGTTGATTTCTAGTTTCATACCGTTGTGGTCAGAAAAGATGCTTGGCATTATTTCAATCTTCTTAAATTTATGGAGACTTGTTTTGTGGCCTAATATGTGATCAATCCTGGAGAATGTTCCATGTGCATTTGAAAAGAACCTGTATTCTTCGGTTTTTGGATGGAATGCTCTGTATATATCTACTAGGTCCATCTGTTCTAGTGTGTTGTTTAAGGCCAATGTTTCCTTATTGATCTTCTGTTGGGATGATCTATCTGTTGGTGTAAGTGGAGTGTTAAAGTCCCCTACTATTATTGTGTTACTGTCTATTTCTGTTTTTATGTCTGTTAATAATTTCTTTATATATTTAGGTGCACCTACATTGGGTGTGTAGATATTTACAAGTGTTATATCCTCTTGTTGGATTGTTCCCTTGATCATTATGTAATGCCCTTCTTTGTCTCTTTTTACAGTTTTTGTTTTAAAGTCTATTTTGTCTGATATGAGTACTGCTACCTCAGCTTTCTTTTCATTGCCATTTGCGTGGAATATCTTTTTCCATCTCTTCACTTTCAGTTTGTGAGTGTCTTTAGGTCTGAAGTGTGTCTCTTGTATGCAGCATATATATGGGTCTTGTTTTTTTATCCATTCAGCCACCCTATGCCTTTTAATTGGAGCATTTAGTCCATTGACGTTTAAAGTAGCTATTGAGGGCCGGCCCAGTGGCTTAGCGGTTAAGTGCACGCGCTCCGCTGCTGGCGGCCCGGGTTCGGATCCCGGGCGTGCACCGACGCACCGCTTCTCTGGCCATGCTGAGGCCACGTCCCACATGCAGCAACTGTAAGGATGTGCAGCTATGACATACAACTATCTGCTGGGGCTTTGGGGGAAAAAATAAATAAATAAAATCTTAAAGTAGCTATTGATAAGTATGTACTTACTGCCATTTTTTAACTTTTTTTTTTTCTCAGTGTTTTAGTAGTCCTTCTCTGTTCATTTCTTCTTCTATACAGAATTGATGGTCCCTTTAGTTTGACATCTGTCTGAAAGCTCTACTGTTTAACTCTCCTCCTCCCTCCTTTTATGTTTTTGATATCATATCTAACCTCCATTTGTGCATTTGTATCCATTACCCTCTTATCATGGAAATAGATAATTTTTCCTATTTGTGGTCTTCTCTTTTCCCCTTAAATCAGTCCCTTTAACATTTCTTGTAGCACTGGTTTCTTGATGACAAACTCCATTAATTTTTGCTTGTCTGGGAAATTTTTGATCTCTCCTTCCATTTTGAATGATAACCTTGCTGGGTAGAGTATTCTTGGCTGTAAGTTTTTTCCTTTTAGCACTTTAAATATATTGTGCCATTCTCTTCTAGCCTGTAAGGTTTCTGCTGAGAAGTCAGCTGATAGCCTTCTGGGGTTTCCTTTGTATATAACTTGACATTCTCTTGCGGCTTTTAGGATTCTCTCTTTATCTTTAATTCTGGACATTTTGATTATGATGTGTCTTGGTGTGGGCCTCTTTGGGTTTATCTTGTTTGGGGCTCTCTGTGCTTCCTGTACCTGGATGTCTGGTTCCTTCCTTAGGTTAGGGAAGTTTTCATCTATTATTTCTTGAAATAGATTCTCTGCCCCTTTGTCTCGCTCTACTCCTTCCGGGACACCTATAACACGGATGTTAGTGTGCTTGATGTTGTCCCAGAGGTCCCTTAGACTGTCCTCAGTCTTTTTAATTCTTTTCTCTTTTACCTGTTCACCTCGGGTAATTTCTTCTAGTCTTTCGTCCAGCTCACAGATCCATTCTTCTGTATCCTCTACTCTGTTTTTGAGTCCCTCTAATGAATTTTTCATTTCCAGTATCGTATTCTTCATTTCTGATTGGTTCTTTTTTATATCTTCCATTTCTTTGTTGACATTCTCACTGAGTTCATCTATTCTTCTTCCCAGATCAGTGAGCATCCTTAACACTCTTAGTTTGAACTCTCTGTCTGGTAGGTTGCTCATTTCTGTCTCACTTAGTTCCTTTTCTGGGGTTTTGTCCTGTTCCCTTACTTGGAATGTATTCTTTTGCCTCCTCATTTTGCCTCTTTCCCTGTGCTTGTGTCTACATATTAGGTAGGTCAGCTACGTCTCCTGCTCTTGGATAGGTGACCTTATGTAAGTGATGGCTTGGGAGGCCTGCTGTGTGCTTCCCTCAGTTCTCAATGTTCCAGGTTTGACCCTTATGTGGGCTACGTGTGTCCTTCTGTTGTGGCCTGTTTGCTCTCCCTGTAGGCACCCAGGGAGGCCAAGTTATGCTCCTGACCAGCTGTTGTAATGCTCAGCTGCTTGTAGTTGTTGTGGGCCCTTCAGTCTCTTTATCAGGTGTGGGGAGCCCCAGCACAGTTGGCTGCAAGTTCTAATACCACATTTGTGTTGCAGTATTTCTTTTAAGTAAGTAGGCCCCCAGCGTGGCAGGTTGTTAGCCTCAGGGCCTTACAATTGCTGTAAGCCTCTAGCCTATTAGTTCTCTTGTCAGCTCTCTGAGGATTGCAGCTGGGTGGGGCTGGCCTTAGGCACAGGAGCACCCAATTGTTTCAGACTTTGGAAGGTGGGGCAAACCCCCTATGTGGGTCTTTGAGAAGCACAAGTCTTCTGCAGCTGACAAGCCCTGCCGCCCACAGGTCCACACACACAGTCAACACAGTCCTGCCTCATGTGCGCGCCCCAACCTCCCCAAGCGGACCCAGTCTCTCCACGGCGGGAGCCCCACACACTCCGCCACCACCCCACACTCTCCACCTGCTCCTTGTGCACACCCTGCCCTGCTAAAGTCTGCTCAGTTGCCAGGCTGCAGAGAATCCAGTCACCAATCTATGCAGGCCCACAAGTTGCCTGAGGGCTTGTTGTTGGGTGGGGCCATTCTCTAGGGTGGGCTGCCTGCCGTGGCTGAGCTGGATTAAATCAGTGCTCTAGTGGGTGGGCTAGACCCTGGGCTAGCAGGCCTCAGGGAGAACTCCAATGGCGCCTGTGTCAGCACGCCCACACCAGGCCACAACAATGGCCGCCGCCAGTGTCCCAGTCCCTGGAGAGGCCTCACCCCTCACCGAGATGCACTCAGGGCCTATCAGGTGAGTCTCTTTTCACCACAGCACTGTGCACCTTTCTTTCTGGTGATTTTAGGATACTTTCTGAAATGGGTAAGTTTGCGCACAGGCCCTTTAAGAGCCGGTTTAGTTTCTTTGTGAACCGGGTTTTCTGGGGGTACTCCCCAACGTTTTAGTAGCAGGCAAAGTCAGATATTATGCCGCTGGTCTCGATTGTGCTGGGTCCACAAAATGCCCACAGCGGGGGTGCTCCCCGGCTCAGGACCCCGCCCCTCCAGGGAGGCTGCGTACCTGTGAGCAGCTCCCCAGCAGCCGTGAAGCTGGCGGCTTGTGAAGGCGGCGTTTTTCCTCTCCAGAAGGGAGTTTCTGAGTCTTCTATCTCAGTTAGGATTGTCCTTTGTTGCACGAGTTCCTCTTATCCAGTTTTCAGTTCTGTCTCAGGGCTAATTTTTCCACGAGTAGTTGTAAATTGGCTGTGTCCACGGGAGGAGGAGAGTTCCAAGTCTGCTTATGCCACCATCTTGACTTCTGTCCCTCTCTCTACTGTTCTTTTACACAGCATTACCAGCATTCAATAATGAAATTATACAACACCCCGAAGAGCAAGAAAATAAACAACCCATTGTCAAGATATAAAACTGACATTGTCAAGAGATAAAAACCAACAGAATCGGACCCAAAAATGGCCTAAGTTGTTGGCATTATCAGACTGAGACTTTAAAATAACTGTCATTAATATTTTTTTTTTTTTTTTTTTGTGAGGAGATCAGCCCTGAGCTAACATCTGCCAATCCTCCTCTTTTTTTTGCTGAGGAAGACGGCCCTGGGCTAACATCTGTGCCCATCTTCCTCCACTTTATATGGGACGCCGCCACAGCATGGCTTACCAAGCAGTGCGTCGGTGCGCGCCCGGGATCCGAACCAGCGAACCCCGGGCCGCCGCAGCGGAGCGCGCGCACTTAACCGCTTGCGCCACCGGGCTGGCCCCTGTCATTAATATTTTAAATGATCTACTGGAAAAGGTGGACAATATGTATAAACAGATGATGAATTTCAGCAGAGAGATGGCAACTCTTAAAAAAAAAAGAGCCAAATGGAAACGCAACAAGTGAAAAACACCACTCCAAAGATGGAGAATTCCTTCAATGGACATAACAGAGGAAAAGGAAATGAACTTGAAGACAGATCAGTAAAATTATTCAAACTGAAACACAATGAAGAAAAAGGGAAATTTAAAGGAAAAACTATCTAAGGTTTGTGAGACAATGTTAAAGAACAGGTCATCGGAGTCCCAAAAGAGGAAGAGCCAAAATAGAGGCAGAAGAATTGTTTGAAAAGATAATGGCCAAAAATTTTCCAAAATTAATAAAAGATAACAGGCCACCAAAGAAGCTCAGGGAATGCCAAGCAAACAAATACAAAGAAAATCTCTATTAAAAGGTATAGTAAATGCTGCTCGTTTTCTCTCATAGGTTTGCTCTAAAACATAATAATATTTGTAAATATATTGCAAAACTTTCAATGATATGGATATTGTTGAGATTACAACTAAAACTAACTTTTCATGTGTGGCTAAGAATCACTCTGAACATCAGAATAAGAAAACTTTTAATTCTGGAGCCTGAAACTGAGAATGAATGAGTTAAAATCTTCCCTAAAGCAAAAAATTTGAGATAAACTTTGCTAACTGCAACTGTGCCTACTCTGCTAAAACTAACCACATCTTTCTGTCTGAATTGCTTTTCCCAGGAAGTCAAGATCCAGACGGTCAAGAAGAAAGGAGATTCAGCCTCACAAGACCAAAGGCAGGCTGAGGATAAAAACTAACCAGAAAAGTCCAGATGATCAAGGAAAAAAGAGATTAAGTCTTCAAGACCAAACACAGTCTGAAGACACCAGCCAGCAAGGCCACCTGCTCCCCTATCCCTACCTAAAACACCAGCACATACTCCCCCTCCCATACCTAAAACCCCAAATAAAAAATCCTATCCTTTCCCATTTGAAGAGGTGGATTTGAGCTTTAAGTCCTATCTCCTTGTCTGGCTGCCTTTTGATAATAAACCTCTTTCCTTGTCACAAGCCTGACGTTTCAGTGACTGGCCTCCGCTGCACACCAGGTATATGAACCTGTGTTTGTGTTCGATAACAAGCCCCTGCTGTTTGTCAGACATTCTGTTATATTCTTTGTATACGTTACCTCTTCCAGCCACCACAAACCATTCATTCATTCTATAAATATTTATCAAATGCATACATTTTGTGCCAGGCATGGCATCTCTGAGAAAATAGAATAAAGTCAAAAGCCAAAGGATGAGGAAAAACCACTATGTGAAGACAAAGGTGACTAGTGGGAAAGGGGAGCCTGTTTCTAGCCAGAGGAATCAACAATCCCAAATGTCCTCCAACATTTGGAAGGAGTCCGGCACATTCTAGGAACCAACGGGATAGAGTGGCTTCAATGCAGCAAGCCAAGAGAAGATTGACTAAAGATGAGACCTGATCATGCAGTGGGTCGCCAGTGCCTTGTGGAACAAAGCAAGGTATTGAGCAGAACAAGAACTTAAGTTCCGAGCTTCCTGACTCTCTAGCCTCTTTCCACTTGTCTGTGATAACTACCAACTTTTGTAGAGCTTTCTACTCTCCAGAACACTTCCATATTCCTTATGTGTTTGAGAGCTCCTAAACTGGGTGGCTGATTTGCAGAGCGCTAGCCTCTTTCCTCCATTGTCTAAAACCACTGCTTTGCTGCTGAAATCTAAGTAGTGGCGAGAGAAATAAGCTAAGAAGCCTTCCAACTTTGAGTGAATCAAATGCGTGACTTATTAAGGTCATGGATGATGGGAACTTTACAGACCCACTCAGCTGCCTTTGCATGATGTTTTTAGTTCCCACCCACAAGACACCTCGTGACCAGAATTTACAGAATTAAAGGACTCTGCATCAGATGTTTACACAAATCATGCAATTAAAGTCATCTTTATCTCTCCTTTTCCTGTATTTATCAATAACGTGATAAAGAAGCCCATAGGGCAAAGACATGGAGGTAGCTAATGGTTGGAGGCCAGCACACATCTCTGAAGGGGATTTATTACCATAAGCTCATACTCTGGAGGAAGGAATGCAAGCTGTCATATAAAACATACCTGGAAGGGTTTCCCTTGACCTATACCTTCTTAGGTATAGAAGGGGAAGGAAATACTGTCAAGTATTATAAGCATTAATGAATGCTCCCAAGCACTTGACACCGAATTAATGAGATACCTTTACAAGCCTGTTTGTAATGATCCCTGAGCCTGTACTCTGGGACATTTCTTGCCCCTCCTGCCTCCTCAGATCTTATCTTTAGAGTTCCAAACTAACGTTAATTAACTGCTACATTTCTAATCATGCTTTCAGTGTGCTGCCTCTGCTACAGCCTAAGTTATGAAATATCATAAATTGATTTCTGATGTCATCCTAGAAATTTTGAGTTCTGACTTTACTGAATGGTTTATTTTGCACTCTGTTCTGGAAATATCTATGTGCAAACATGAGGGTAGGAGCGTTTTGGGGCCTGGACTGGACACTGACTCTCATTTACCCTGCTGTAGCAGCATGGCATGCAAGACCCAGGGCCATTTGCCAAAGCCCTCTGTCATGGAGATTCTTCCTTCGTTTCCCTCACTCTTGACTCAGTGTCTTCATTTTGATTCCCACCCCTACCGCCCCAAGACAAACAGTAATCACATTGTACATAACTGGCAACAAACTCCCAACAAGTCTGCCTGTTTGTAATCTCTCCCTATCTACTTCCCTTTTCTCAGCTTTTCTCATGCCACCCTCTGTGCAAGAATCCTTGGTAGCTCCCCAAGTCCCACATTCTGATATTTAAGGTACAAATAAAGACAGGCTGACCAATGAACAGTGCTAGTAAGGTAACTAGGAAGGAGACCTAGTAAGGTAACTAGAAAGATGGGAAGTCACTTCTCAATGCCCCCTTGAATTTTAAGAATCAGGAAAGAATTGTAAGATTGAAGCCCATGGAGTCATGTTTGGAAAGCATTGAGGACTCTCAGTCAGGGTCCAGTCAGAAGGCAGAAAACTACACTGGATGTTTGAACAGAGATAATTTAATATAAAGAACAGTTAACTAGATATAGAGTTGCTAACTAGGTAACTAAAAGGGTAAAAAGAGACATCATAGAGGTAATAACTGCAGGAAACCATTACCATCTCTAGAACTGAGGGAACAAAGGGAAGAGATTGAAATTACTAAAACTTAGGGGCTGGCCCTGTGGCACAGCGGTTAAGTGCACACGCTCTGCTGCTGGCGGCCCAGGTTCGGATCCCTGGCGCGCACCGACACACCGCTTGTCAGGCCATGCTGTGGCGGCGTCCCATATAAAGTGGAGGAAGATCGGCATGGATGTTAGCTCAGGGCTGATCTTCCTCACACACACACACTAAATAAATAAATAAACAAATAAATATTTAAAAAAAAAAAAAGAAATTACTAAAACTTAGAAACTTGGAGGAGGGGCCCTATGGTTGATGTTTAAAACTTTATTCTTTCATTTCTAATTCCATGATTTTTTGCCCTCAACAAGGACCTAGTTCTTACCAATAGAGTGCCCAAATCTCCGTACCTGGAGGAGTATCTGTGTCTGAATCCTCAATCTCCTGCTTCAATTGCTGTAGTTGTCCATTAACTTTTACAAATGGATATGGAAATACCAAGAGGCACCCCACAGAATCCTCTGAGTTCTAGAGAGTGTCCTCACTGTCCCCACTGTATAACATCAACCAATTTCCATCACCTTTCCAGATGTAAAATCCAGAATATCTCTCTCTTCATGTGAGTCAGTTATGTGTTTTGATGATGATGAACATTACGATTAAGATAATGTTGCTAAAGTATTACATATATTAGACCAAATAGGCAATACGACACTAATTTTTTGTGTGTGTGTGACGAAGATCAGCCCTGAGCTAACATCCATGCTAATCCTCCTCTTTTTGCTGAGGAAGACTGGCTCTGAGCTAACATCTGTTGCCAATCCTCCTCGTTTTTTTCCCCAAAGCCCCAGTAGATGGTTGTATGTCATAGATGCACATCCTTCTAGTTGCTGTATGTGAGACATGGTCTCAGCATGGCAGGAGAAGCAGTGCGTTGGTGCACGCCCAGGATCTGAACCCGGGCTGCCAGCAGCGGAGCACGTGCACTTAACCGCTAAGCCACGGGGCCGGCCCGACACTAATTATTAATGCAGTAGAGTTAACAAAAAATGAGTAGAAAAAGTAGAAGTGGAGTTCGTCTCAGTAAATTAACACAAATTATATTATTTATGGAAACTGATTACTACTTGCTTAATGATTACACATTTTAATGATAATATATATCATAAAAAAATATTTTTATCATAAATTTCATTTGACTAGGATGTTAAACTATGTAAGTGTGTTCACATCTCATAGTCTGGGTTTATCCAATAAAACCATTAGCTTATAACACTAGCAAAAAGTAGAGAAGTGTGTTGTCAATCCACATGTTAATCAACGGAAAAGCAATAATGTAGGTTGCAAAATTCCAGGCTACAGTTGAAATTCTGGTTTGTTTCACCCATGGCCATTTGATAGCCATGCCAAATTCCCTTTACCTGAATACCTGTGTGAGTAATTCCCACCTGAGAAAAGTGGGATATGTTGCCACAATTCCTTTTTCAAATTGTAATTTTTTAGGCAAGTCAAGACAGAATGTTTCCTCAACTAAAACGTTTAGAAACAGATCATATAACAAAGTTGATAATGATCTGCTAACAACATCCAAACTCAATAAAAAGACAGTGAGAGATTCTAATACCACTTCAATAAGGGAAAAAATACCTATGCTCACTTAATCTTTTCTTTTCTTTAAATTTGCCAACAGCGATTTTAAGGTGATTGTTTCATTTCTTAATAAGATTAGAAGAGAGCAGATACATACAAAACAAACTGATAGAATTTATTACATTGTCCGAAAGGCTTTAGCTTTCTTTCTTTGGAATCTTACAGCTATGCAAAGATTTGCATTTGGCATCATAGGATCTGCATACCAACCTATCTCTGGATATCTAATTCAGTAAACAGTTAAAGCAGCAGAGATTTTTTTTATGCCAAAGGCTAACATAACCAGAGAAAAATTTTTTCCAAAGACAACTCTATTCTAAGCAGCAGTTTCAGGCCTATCTGACTTGCTCTTTGACTTGCAAACTGCTGATATCTGGCCAACAACAAGTATAAAAGGTCTTACAGTAGTCCCTCTTATCTGTGGTTCCACTTTCCAAAATTTCCGTTACCCTGTGGTCAACTGTGGTCCAAAAATATTAAATGGAAAATTCCAGAAATACACAATTTATAAGTTTTAAATTGCACGCCATTCTGACTAGCTTGGTGAAATCTTGTACAGTCCCTCTCTGTCCTACCCAGGACGTGAATCATCGCTTCGTCTGGCGTATCTATGCTGTCTCCGCTACCTGCGTCTTAGTCACTTAGAAGCTGTGGGTTATCAGATCAACTGTCGGGGTATCACAGTGCTTGTGTTCAAGCAACCCTTATTTTACTTAATAATGGCCCCAAAGTGCAAGAGTGGAGATGGTGGCAATTCAGAGACGCCAAAGAGAAGCCATAAAGTGCTTCCCTTAAGTGAAAAGGTGAAAGTTCTCGACAATAAAGAAAAAAAAAATCATACACTGAGGTTGCTAAGATCTACAGTAACTTTTATTACAGTGTATTGTAATAATTGTTCTATTTTATTATTATTGTTGTTAATCTCTTACTGCGCCTAATTTATAAATTAAACTTTATCAGAGGTATGTATGTATAGGAAAAAACATAGTGTATATAGAGTTGGGTACTATCCACTGGTTTTAGGCATCCACTGGAGGACTTGGAACATATCCCACACGGATAAGGGGGGACTACTGTAATAAGAACCACAGGAGATATATTTTAAATGTGTATAAACCCCTATCAGAATGTCTCCATTTTAGACTGACAATGACATTGAAATCTCTCCTATGTATTCTCCTTTCTCAACATGGCAAGTTGCAAAACAAGATAGCACTAAGTTTCAGGTGTTTATATCAATAGTAATCACTGTGTTAAACCTACACATAGTTGTGTAGAAAGGCAGCCAGAGTTTAGAGAATTGAACACTGGTCTTAGAATCAAATTAGGTTGGGATGGAGTTTCTACTCTCTCACTTGCTGGCTTGTGAATTTGAGCAACTATCTTTATCCCAGTGGTATCCACATGAAACATACAATGTACATAGAAAAAAAGGAAAATGTACGGCTGGCCCCGTGGCTTAGCAGTTAAGGGCGCGCACTCCGCTGCTGGTGGCCTGGGTTCAGATCCCAGACATGCACCAACGCACCGCTTGTCCGGCCATGCTGAGGCGGCGTCCCACATACAGCAACTAGAAGGCTGTGCAACTATGACATACAACTGTCTACTGGGGCTTTGGGGAGAAAAAGGGAAAAAAAGGAGGAGGATTGGCAATGGATGTTAGCTCAGGGCCAGTCTTCCTCAGCAAAAAGAGGAGGATTGGCATGGATGTTAGCTCAGGGCTGATCTTCCTCACAAAAAAAATGGAAAATTAAAAACACTCTTGAAAGTAGACTTTAATTTTAGAATTTACAATGTGACCGTTTAATTTAATTTAATTTAATTTTTTTGTGTGAGGAAGATCAGCCCTGAGCTAACATCTGCCAATCCTCCTCTTTTTGCTGAGGAAGACTGGCCCTGGGCTAACATCCATGCCCATCTTCCTCCACTTTATATGGGACGCCGCCACAGCATAGCTTGACAAGCGGTGCGACAGTGTGCCCCCGGGATCCGAACCAGTGAACCCGGGGCTGCTGCAGTGGAGTGCGCACGCTTAACCACTTGCACCACCAGGCTGGCCCCTGACAGTTTAATTTTAAACATCCCTGTAAAACTTATTTTTTCTATAATTTGTTATTTATAAGTTAAAGAATCCATCTCACAGGAGGGGAAAGGGGGAAAGGGTAGATACTTAATCTCTTACATGTCATTCATCAATCAGAGGGATATTTAAATTAATAGTTGCTTTTTTAAAGCAAAGACTCCCTATAAATCCCTCTCATCCTTCCTTGGCATACTGTAATCTCATAATCAAATTGCCTCATACTTGGCTAAGATACTCAACCACAAAAGTTTCAACGGGGAAGGGTCCACTAGAAGAGAAGCTCAATGAGGGCAGGATTTGGGTCTATTGGGTTCAGTGGTGTATTCTCAGCACCTGGAGCAGTTCCTGAGTCATGCAATAAAGAGTTGTGTGATTGACGTCTCCATCACTCAAAGGAAGGACATCCTTCTGCAGTCCAAGGATAGTACGAGGTACATTTGGTACCTATTAGGTGAGAGAAAGGGGTTAGGTAAGGTTCAGAAATGGAAACTGAAGAGGGAACTCTGACTGAAGGTCTAGGTGGTAGAATTATTTGGTGCCAAATCTAGCATGTCGCTCTAGGTTGCCAGTTATTAATACAGGCATACCTCAGAGATATTGCGGCTTTGGTTCCAGACCACTGCAATAAAGCAAATATCACAATAAAGCAAGTCACACAAATTTTTGGGTTTCCCAGTGCATATAAAAGTTATGTTTACACTATACTGTAGTCTATTAAGTGTGCAATAGCATTATATCTAAAAAAATAATGTACATACCTTAATTTAAAGATACTTTATTGCTAAAAAATGCTAACCATCATCCAAGCCTCCAGCGAGTAGTAATCTTTATGCTGGTGGAGGATCTTGCAACATACACAATATCTGTGAGGCACAATAAAGCAAAGCACAATAAAATGAGGTATGTCTGTACATGACACAAACATCATCGAGCAGAAACCATTTCAAAGTGAAACACTGAGCATATTATTATGTGTATATTCAAGAGACAGTGCAACACAATTCTGAGTGTAAAGTATATAACATAAAAAGGAAATTATAAGTGAACTAGTTGATATCTTTCATTGCAGTTTATAAATTGTAATCAATCTTTCCTACAAAAAGGAGAAGGAATCTTTGGACAAATTATTTTTAGTGAATATATGTTGAATTTATTTGAATTCTACACAATTTGATGAAATCAGGGAGAAAGTGTATATATATATACCATAAATAAATGATAAAGTTTAGAGCATATCTCAGAATTTCTTACTTAGATTCCTAAATTAAGTCCCCTGGGATAACTCGATGAGGTAGTATATTTCTGAATTATATTTCTAATAGGCAAACAGTGTGGAATAATGGGAAAATCGAGACTTGGTAGCAAAAACGGCCTGGGTTTCAGTGCTATCTCTGCCATTTTTTAATAACTTTTAGTAAGTTACTTAATCTCTCTGAGCCCCAGTTTGTCCTCTGTAAAATAGGGATATTAACATCTACTTCAGCAGGTTGATGTGAGCATAAATAAGGTAGAAAGGTGGCTGGTATATAGTGGGCACCCAGTGATCCTCTATCATTTTCTTAATCCCCATGACTACATACTCAGCCATATTGTTAGTTTTAAGATGCCTCTTATCTTATAATGTAGTCAAATAACTCATTCAAATGTTTGCTTTTAAAAGAGCCAGGCTGTTGGACTAAATTGACTCTTCAAGATCGTCAAAATGGTTAAACTGGTGGCTTTCTGAAAAAGTCTTCAAGTTAAGCAGAACATTATACCAGATTTTATGGAGGATTACAGTTTTTTCTGTTGTTCTCTTTGAAGAGCAAGAATGGCATGACTGAACACAAATCCTCTCAGTGCTTCTGGGCACTTGGCAATATGAAACTTGTTGAGGGTGATTGCTTCACTGTGTTGCGATACATCTAACTTCAGCTTCAAGGTGAGAACTCTGTTTTTATTACAATTTTACTCCTTTTTCTGGAATTTTGAAATTTCAGGAGGAAAACAGCAACAATTTAGCATCTATAGAGAAAAGGTAGGTGTGATGCTTTAATGTCATAACTCACCCACTGATGTAGCATAGGCCAGAACCTAAGGAAATGGGACTTAAAATCCAAACTGCAGTCTCTGACTGCTGTATCTGGGCCCAAGAGCTCTTGGATGAAATGCTAGAGAGGGTTTAGCCGCCTCTGCTTTTGAGGGTTGGAAGCACTACCTCAGGATAGCTAAGGGTTTGCCTGTAAACGTATAAAGGTTAGGACTTGTGAGGCACCACACTGCCTCCTCCAAGTGCCAACTGATCCAATGCCGAGATCTCCCAATTACTCTCTTTCAGTCCGCTGCTTCATCCCCCTGGTGGATCGACTTCTCCATATTTCCTCTCACTTTATAGATGCTCTGATTGTCACTATTTTTACTTCAAGATGCTTTGGCAATTTCTGCACTAGTTGGGATATTCCTGGTGGGATACACTATAGTAAGTGATTGACAGCATTTTGAGTTACATATGTAGTTATGTGTATTTGTGTTATAAGCATTTGGGTTCCATTTCTGGCTCTGGCTCTGGTGACTTTGGACAGGTTACTTACCTGGAGTTAGCCAAACTGGAAAGTTCGAGGGCATAGTCCTGCAGTCTGCCAAGTCTGCCCAAGACTTCTGACACCAACTACAAGGAGTTGTTCAACTACAAAGTTAGAGCGGAAAGTCCACACACAACCACCCTCACTTCTGACACCAACTGCAAGTTTGGGGGGGTCCCAAAACCACCCTCAAGTATGACAATTCACAAGAAGGACTGACAGAACTCAATGAAAGCTATTATATTCATGGTTATGGTTTATCACAGGGTAGGGATGCAAATTAAAATCAGCAAGGGAATTGATGCATGGGGCAGAGTCTGGAAGGATTTGAAATGTAAGGTTTCCATTGTCCTCAGACCATGTTACCCTCTCAGCATCAATGTGTAACAACATATATGGAATATTGCCAACCAGGGAAGCTCACTCAAGACTCCATGATTTCAGAGTTTTTATTGAGACTCCATTACATAGACAAGGTTGATTGATTTATTGATTGATTGCCCTCATAGTTGAACTCAGCCTGTAGGTCGACTGATACTTTGTAATCCATATCGCCCACCCTAAATCACATGGTTGGTCTCTTTGGTATGGCCAGCCCCCACGCTAAGACTGTCAGGTGTGGTCACCCCCCACCCTAAACAAAGACATTCTATCAAGTATAATAGAGATTACCTCCTAGAAGCCAAGGGCAAAGGCCAGACCTCTCTTTGGGCAAGGCCGAATTCTTTACTAGACGTTACTTAACATCTCTGAGCCTCAGTTTTCTCATCTATAAAATGAGAATCATCATATCTGCTGTATAATTTTTAAGCCTTAATTCATAAAAAGATGCAACAATCTGCTAGATTAAAAAAATCCCACTTAATAAGAGAATCCGTTGAGTTTTCTACTAAACTGGAGTAGTTTCTGCATCTGGTTCAAATATTGTCAAATAGCTTCTGCCTCCAAACTCCACATTCCAAAGAATTCTTCGATAATTCTGATAGCACAATGTTCTCAGGAGCAGACATTCTCTCCAGTGTCAGAGGAAATAGTACACCGTGGTGGAAAGTGCACTAGATCAAGCATTGGTAGAAGAGCCTGGTTCTAGCACTTATTAGCTGCATGATCTAGGGCAAACCATTTAACTTCTCTAATTTCCTGATCTAAAATTGGAGATATCCTACCTGCCTAGTCTACCTCACAGGGTTGTTGTAAAATAAAATGAATTTTATATCTATCTATATATATTATGTATATATATACTTACTGTATTGAAGGTAATGGTGAAGTCAAGCCCTCAGGTGCTGGAACTTCCATCCACCAGGAGATTGGACCTCTGTAAAGTACTGAAGAAAGTGGTTGATGTGCCAGTATGAAGTGTCCTTTAGGTCACATTCAAATAAATGGAATAGTTTGTAAGTAGATCACTGAATTTTCTCCTCCTTCTCCCCACAATACTTTTATGTGTTCTCCATTTCTTGATTAAGTAGTATTTAAGATATTTTACTCCTATACTCTCTCCTTAGCACTTATTCAATCATAAATACCCATTTGGAAGGTAAGGGCTCCAAAGAATTTTTAGAATATACAATACCTAGACAGATAAGGGTGAGATTCCATCCCCCCTATAATTTTTTGTACTTTAAGGAACTCTGAGACCCCTTTGTTTATGAAACCCTATACTGGGCTCAGCCACCCTTCCTCATGCCCTGGAGCCCCGGAGAAATGGTCCAGCTCCAGCCAGTGGGCAATGCCCTCAAGCTCTGCTTCCTTTCCTTCACTGGTGAATTGGCCGGACAACCAGGAAGGAAGAATTTCCCTTGAATCTTTCCCAGCAGGCCCTGTCCAGCACCTCATAACTCCACAGAGCCAAACAGACAAGAGGAGGGGGGTGCACTAAAAGGCCTCCCCAGAACCCGGACACTGCCGTCAAACCAAAAGTCTACAACCAAACATTCCACAAGCCAACAAAACTTAAAAACTCTCCAACCCCACCACTCTTCCCTCCATTCTCCAAAACCTAGAAGGTTTTTTCTCCTTCCAAAGTTCCCCTCTCACAGCCCCATCCCTGCTCCCCTCCCCCCCACTTGCCTTTACAATAAGGGAAAATGAGGAGAGAAGGAAGAAAGAAGAAAGTGAATATTTATTATGTGCTGCCTTTACCATCAACAGGGTTGGAATTCTTTCATGCTCACCAGTACTTCTCCTGAAAGGCTCCAGTGAGTAAGGTTGTGTGTAGCCCAGACCTAGAAGATCAACATCCATCCACAGAGGGAAGGAGGGAGGAGGCCACAGAGCCCATGCTCTGACGTTACATTATTCTCCAGGGAGAGCTGCTTAATGGCACCTAACTTGGCTCAGGCTGCTATGGGCCAACCCAGAAATCCAATTTCCTTCCATTTTGATGAATGATTCATAAGCTCTGAAGGGTCTGGTTCCAAGTTACAAAGAGACCAATTTTCCTCACCTGCGCTCTGCTGCAGCCGAGGGCAAATGAGATTTCATAAGCAAAAAAGAGGAGACAGACGCAAACATGAACTGTTCCTGAAAAGGAAGCCTGTTCCCCGACAAAGACTGGTGCTGCTTTACTACAATCAGTCCAAAAGACTAAACAGGAGGAGACTGCGTATCTTCATCTGACGTGGCCCAGAGCCAACTTGTCGGAAACTTCATCTGCTCATGGAAGAGGTAGGAAAAATATGAATTTGGAACACAGTTATGGTCTGTAATTTAAAGAGGCAGGCACAGACACTATTTCTAAACAAGCTAGTGCTGTGTTTAGTATTGCAATCTGTCAGACTCTGGCAGAGACCAGAGGGCACACTCCCACTGGCTCAGGAGGAGAGTGTAACGAGAGTAGATAGATTTGAGGGAAACAGACAAGGATGGTGCAGCAATAGGGCCAGAAACAGCAGAGCCACTTATTACCACCCTGGGTCTAGGGTGAGGGGATGGACCTGGGAGAGAGCAGCTGTACGGCGAGGGCCACCTGACAGGAGCTGTAGGATTTGGTAGAAGAGCACAGCCAACCCACGCTGCCAAGGTAGGGAGATAGCCGAGGACATAAACACGTTCCTCTTGACTTCCAATCTTGATGCCGTCCATTGGCATCACCCAATCACACGTCCAAAGACAAAGGAGTTGGCGGATGTAGAACAGAACAGAGCGTGAAAAATGGAGTGTGGATCTTGAAGGATATACAAAAAATTGTTAGCATAAGGATCCTTTATATGTTCTATTTTATGTGAGAATATGCCATGTGTTGTGGGTTGAATTGTGTCCCACAAAAAGGTATGTTCAAGTCCTAATCCCTGATATCTGTGTATGTGACCTTATTTGGAAATAGGGTCTTTGCATAATCAAGTTATGACAAGGTCCTAGTGAATTAGGGTGGGCCCTAACCCAATGACTGGTGCTCCTACAAGAGGAGGAAAATTTGGACACAGACTCAGGGAGAATGCTATGTGACTACAGTGGCGGAGATTGAAGTGATGTATCTACAAACCAAGAAATGCCAAGGATTGCCAGCGATCACAAGACGCTAGGAAGAGGCAAGAAGGCATCTTCCCTTAGAGGCTTCAAAGAGACCATGGCCCTGCCTGTCCCTTTATTTTGGACTTCTAGTCCTCATAACTGTGACTCAGTAAATACATATTGCTAAGCCATCCAAATTTGTGGTAACTTATAGCAGCCCGAGAAAACTGATTGATAGACCATGTGTTCAATAGAGCATAGATCCTGTATCAGCATCAACGTGCAAGTGTTACTGTGCTTCAGAGAAATATGACAAATGAAAATCTACTTCTAGAAGCAATGATTTCAGGAGGGATGAGTTATTTTTTCAAAATAGAAAGGGCACTGTCACTAATATTCACTAGTGTTCACGAATTTGATGGTGCTGACCATTCCAGATGACCAGCACCTGGGCAATACAAGATGTTCCTATAACTACCCTACAAGTGACATTTTTGCGATTATCTTAGAAACTTTTCTAAATACTCTAAAGCAATGGTTCCCAGCCAGGGGCTATTTGCCTCCCAGGAGCCATTTGACAATGTCTGGGGACATTTTTGTTGTCACAATTGGAGAGTGCTACTTGTATCCAATGCATAGAGTCCAGGGATGCTGCTAATTATCCTAAAATGCACAGGCTAGCATCCCACAAAAAAAGAATTATCCTTTGCAAAATGTCAGTAGTGTTGAGGTTGGGAAACCCTGATCTAAAAGAATACTCCAGGAATATAAGGTGGGAAAATAATTTGTAACTGCAGAAACAATGAGCATATCCACATTAACCCTAATGAAGATTATTAGTAGAAGGCTTATAAGGGCACATCTCAGAGATAGTAGACTCTTTCTCACTAGGGACTGCAAACATAGGCTCCATGGTCCACCTTTCACTCTTATCAACATCATTGTTAACTCTGCTTTGGTTTCCCATTCTCTGAAATGGGGACCAAAAATAGTGTGTACATTTGCTAGGAAGAATAAAGGAGGGGGGGTCAGCCTGGTGGCGCAAGCGGTTAGGTGCGCGTGCTCCGCTGCGGCAGCCCGAGGTTCGCAGGTTCCGATCCCGGGCGCACACCGATGCACTGCTTGTCAGGCCATGCTGTGGCAGCGTCCCATATAAAGTGGAGGAAGATGGGCATGGATGTTAGCCCAGGGCCAGTCTTCCTCAGCAAAAAAGAGGAGGATTGGCAGATGTTAGCTCAGGGCCAATCTTCCCCACAAAAAAAAAAAAAGAATACAGGAGAAAATGTAGGAAATGTGCTTAACATATTCCCTGTTGCACAGTAACTTCTCTAATAATGTCAACTATCATTATTATCATCACTATTATCACTATGATTATTAATATCATTGCCACCATCTAAGTCTCAGGGACCATGCTTCCCACCACTACCTTGCCCCAGAATTAACTCTCTCACCTCATTTCTGAGTTTTCTCTGTTTTGCTATTACGAGATTTCATGAGATTTCTGGAAAAATGAATTGCTGATCTTAGACAAAAATTCTAAAACCAACTCGAAATCTACTTCCACAAAAACATATCAAACTGCAACTGAATGCTAAATGGTAGTCGTATTTTCTTTGAATTACTAAATATCATTACCCAGACAGACTCAGGCTTCTGTTCTCCATTTCCCTATTTTGTAAATTGGGAAATTTGGTTTTTTTCTTGGTTTGGCAAGAACAATCCTGGATTTTTCACTTCTCAGTTAACGTGTCTAAGAAATGTTTCTATTATTTTATGTAAATTAAGCTGGTTACATAGTTCAGTAAACAAATTTAAGTTTGTTTTCACTTATCATGAGTCTTTTAAAAAGACAGAAGACTGCTTTTCCTAAATCATGAATTTGGCCAGGAAAAAGACATTGATCAGTCTCTGTAAGCAGAGGTTTTCTATACTTTATCTCATGTAATTCTCATAAAAACCAAGGAAAGGAGGTGGTTTTAGTTTTGGTTTTGGATTATGAAACTAAGTCTCTGAGAGATTAAATAACTTTCCAAACATCACACAATTTCTACGTGGCTGAGCCTGGATTTGAACCCAGAGATGTCCTTCTTCAAAGCCCGTACCCTATCCAGAACAACTCATGCTGCCAAGGAGCAATCTGCACTCTGGGCCCTCACTGGTGATGTTGAGAAGAGCAACCAGAGATCCCTTTAGGGGACTCAAGAAGGTAATCGTAGTGAATGTTCCCCACTGGACTGCAGTGGCCCTACAGGAGGGTTTTACCTAACACTTCCTTAATGAAAACCTGTTGAAGAGCAGCCACTTCTCTTATCAAAGTCTATCTCTCTAACATGTCTAAAAACAATTTTGAAACCTCCCAGTTCTTGTCCTGGTACCAAATCTACAACGCTTCTGCCCCTTTATTTCACATGCGACTTGCTTCTTGCACCCACCCTGCCCCGCAGTTAACTGTTTGTCTTAGAGCTCAGAGGGCAGAAATGCCTGCTGGAGCAAACGCACTCTGCTTCTCCGAAGGGAGATTCCAAAGAAAGCCATGCCAAACCAAATCCACACAGGATGGGGAGAGCATGGGAATGTTCATCTTCTTTCCCTCGTGCTCTCAGATGGCCGCATCCTGAGTTCATTCCGTCCCATCTTAATTTCTTCTAGGCCTTGGGTACACAGCCAAAGCTCATTTTCCTGACAGATTCTGTGATACTTTCTTTCACACATACTGTAATTTGCTGTTAAAAGGATGCCAAAATAAACCAGAGGAAGACTTAATAGGTAGCATTTGTTGAGCACTCATGATGACCTAGGCACTGTGCTAAGCACTTCTGTGGATCATCAACAGTATATACATATGGAGGGAAAAGAAGACGAGTGAGAGGAACTCCTTCTGAAGTCTGACTTCCAGCAAATGTGAAGAAGGAAATGCTACCTACTAGCAGCAGAGGCCTGCTGCTCGTTAGGTTTATCCTGGCATCCTGCAACGTTGAGTCACTGGCTAACCAACATCCTGACCTAGTTCTTGTCTCCTAAATGATGGTCTTTAAAGGAAAGGAAAAAAAATACTTGCTAGACCAGGACTAAGTTTGACATTCAAAGCTTATCAGAAGTTCACATAAATGACAATATTTTAAAATTAAAAGGTTGCATGATCTAAACTCTACAAAGAGCATTTATACTGTGAAGAATATTTGTGGCTACATGTGACCACAAAGCAGCTTGATGCAGAGCGTCTTTTTCTCACTTGGATGCTGTTACATACTCGCTTTTGTCTTTTAGCAAAACAACCTACTGCGAGAAAAAGTAACATCCCTTTTAAAATTCAGAAGTATGGGGCCAGCCTGGTGGCATAGTGGTTAAGTTCACGGGCTCCTCTTCGGCGGCCCGGGGTTTGTGGGCCCAGATCCCAGGCACAGACCTACACACCACTCATCAAGTCATGCTGTGGCAGCGTTCCACGTACAAAGTAGAGGAATATTGATGTGGATGTTAGCTTAGGGACCATCTTCCTCAAGCAAAAACAGGAAGATTGGCAACAGATGTTAGCTCAGGGCCAATCTTTCTCACCAAAAAAAAAAAAAAAAATTTCAAAAATACATTTTTTCCAAGCAATTATGGACAATTTCCCCTGATAGCATCTTAACTGTTTTGCTATTACTTGGCGCACATATATATGGAAATACACATCATCATAATCTCACATATATTAATAGCACAGTAGCTTTTTCACATAATCTTACTTGTTCTTCAACACTATTCTGATAAGTAAGCAGGAAAACAATTTCAAAATGCCCTCTAAGCTATGGTGAGAAGTTTAAAGACAGCTTATTTAAGCTGTCTCGAAGAATTGGGCATTCTTAACATGAGGTTCTTAAAAATGAAAAAGAAGCAGGTCTAGTCAATACAGAGAATAGACAAAGACAGAAGTGGCACCATCTGCCTACCCGTCCTCTTCTCTCTCCTCTCTGGTTCCAGGACAGGATCCCCTCAGGGTTCTGGCACCCAGCAACCCCCAGTGGATGTGGTTGATACTGAATGAGGTGCTGACAGCCCCTATCCATAGCTGACTGTAGAGACAGGGAGGATGGAGATAGAGATGGAGACGGAAATGGTGGTGAACATGAAGATAGATAGAGACAGAGACAGAGAGATAAATAGAGATATACATCCTATATCAGAAGAATGTAGTTGGACTCAGAGCATCATCCCACATTTGAGATTTGACACCAACTGCAGCATCCCTGTCTGTCACCTCCCTGCCCCCACTGCCTTGCTCCCTTCTGCCCTTGCTCCTGTCCCCCATTATCAGCACCAGATTTCACTGACTCCTCTCCCCCTGAAGCTGCTACATCAGACTCAGGCATTCCTAAGGTTCACTCTGTGAGGGGTGTGGCCGTGGAGGGAGTATGTGTAAGGACTCGATTGCTTGTTTGGTTCAGGGATTCAACATTACTGACATTTAGGAGCCATACTTTTTTTTTTTTTTTTTTGGTAAGGAAGATCAGCCCTGAGCTAACATCCAATGCCGATCCTCCTCTTTTTTTTTTTTCCAGAGGAAGACTGGCCCTAAGCTAACATCCATGCCCATCTTCCTCTACTTTACATGGGACGCCGCCACAGCGTGGTGTGACACACAGTGCGTGGGTGCGAGCCTGGGATCCAAACCTGTGAACCCCGGCCACCGAAGCAGAGCGCGTGCACTTAACCGCTTGTGCCACCGGGCCGGCCCTAGGAGCCATAACTTTTTATGGCCAGATTTTACCGGCCAGTACAAAGCTATTTCTGATCCATGGTACATTTTAACCAAAAAATACTGACCATCACAACCTAAAGATTTTAGTGTGCCTTCTATTTTGACCTTCCTTTACACTCTATAGGAAATTTCCTATTTGTAGGCTTATGGGATTATCAGGAGAAGAACTTTAATAAATATCTTAATAGCAACTATCCTGTCTTCTAGTTATATATGAGGAGACTGAGCTTCCAAAAGGTGCCAAGCTCACCCAGCCTGTTATTTGACAAGTTGCAGCTGCTGCTCATGTCTCTTGAGCCGAGTCCAAGGCTCCTTCTACGCTGCCATACTGCCTGATCTTCTGAGTTCATCTTCCCAAGGTTTAATTAGTTTGGCTGCAGTTTCTCATATTTGTCAATAGTGAAGTAAGCAACCTAATTCTTTACTAAATTCCTGTTTCTCTCAGGAGAACTGATTTCAGATAAGCCAGGGACGAGTCCAGAATTGGGATCTGGGCTATTGAGGTCAGGCCGGCCCGGGGGTTGGGGAAGTTATAAAGGTTGGGGAGAAGGTCAAGGGGTCCTCTAGAGAGCAAGCTGCCCAGAGAAAGGCTGGGACTAAGGAAGACCCTTTCTGAGGAAGGCGCCTTTCAGAGAAAGGGCCTATGGGCAGGAGGAGGAAGAAGAGATTCCATGCAGCTTGCCCTCAGCTGCTTTCCTGGCTAAATGCAGTCATCACCCAGAGAGGTCCCGGTCCCGAGAGGCAGAGGAAGAGAATGCAAAGGAGTAAAGATAGAGGAGGAAAAGAGAAGGAAAGAAGTCAGGCAAAGGGAAGTTATGGAAACTGTGACAGATAAAATTTATCTTAGAGAAATGTGATCAGGAAAACAGAAAAGTAGAAAGAAATATGGGCACCATGTTTTATATTGCAAAAACTCAAAAATAGGGAAACTAGGTTTGACAGTGATTGCTAAGTGGGGAAAACAATGACTTTCTCCTTTTCTATTTTTCTGTTTAGGTACAATCCCAAAGAATCTGTCCATCCTGGGCCCGATACCCATTCACCTCAGTAGGCAACATACAGCTGATGTGGATGGGTGGTTCCCAGCTGCCCCAGTTAACGTGTTAGAGTTGATAGACTCTTGTGCTGTGATTGCTGGGGGCTGTATTCTCATTCTGCATGGGTGGAAAAAAAGAAGAGATAACACAACCAAGTGTGTGCGGGCAGGAGCCTGCACAACCATTCACTTGGCAAAGTACTCAACCAAAAATCCAGCATCTAATCCTTCTTTTCACATTTGCCTGTCTGCTCCGTGTATTTGTTGGCACCTCCCATGGATTGACAAAGAGCACATGCGGTGGTCTGGACCTTGAGGTGTGCGCACAAAGCTTGTGCTTTCTCACTTTAATTACACACATACTTGGCTTTGAAAATACCTCTGTGTATTTAGTGCACAAGGAAAGATATTTTAGGTTTAAAGCGAAGAATGCTGCACCACCCACCGCTTTAATCTCCCCTAACCAGACCCCAAATCCCACAGCAGTGGCTCGTGTAGCCAGATAAGCCATGGCAACAAATTTACAAAGCCCTGGTTAGACTCAACGCTATTCTCTCACCATCTTGCTCTTCAAGTTTAAGGTTTAGAATAAACACAGAGGAAAGGCTGCAGTGAAGTTTCTGCAGCAAAGGGTAGCTGTAGGCAAACGACAATGGCCAGCTGCGTTTCGATTGTTTCATTGCAATGGCAGGGAATGAAGTGGGCCTGGTAGTGTCAGGGCTGATTTTTCAGGAATTTTTAGAATAAATATTAGTGTAAATGTGGGTAAGAAGAAACAGTAGTTTTAGCCAGAGAGGTCACTGGAAAATTCTAAGTCATCTAATCAGGACAATAAGAAGAATGCATGATTATGATATTGAAACTTATGAAACTTGACTAACTCAACCACTGATTCAACTATTCCAAAAAGTCATTTATCGTTTTCTGGTTTACATATTTTGTACATGTGTTATGTTTTATTTTATGTTAATTGACTAGTGATTTCTTTGTAATTTATTAAACATCCTATTCATTAATCAGTTTTCTTAAGTCCATGAACAGGATTTCAGCCAGATCAATTTTAAGCCACAGAGCCAGTAACAGTTTAATTCTGAAAAATTATATGCAAAAGAAATATGAGAAAAAGACTATATTTCTCTCAGTTTTGTAGCAATTGCAGTAGGTAAATTTTTAAGTGTTTATAAAGTAAAAAGGGTAGGGTTATTTATGGCTAGTTCATCAGTGTTTTCTTCCCAGGAAGTTCTCTAAATGTGCCAGATTGCTTGCTATTGATAAGGCTCTGAGTTTATTTATAGGTTAATGTTGGAACATCTTTGTTCAAGTGTAGGCTGCTCACCCACCACTGTGTGCTCCCTCCTCTCTGAACATACATCCATTTTTTCAGCAAATGTCTGTGGATAGACATTCACATCCAATTACCCGGAACTTCCAGGCAGATTCCCTCCATCTTTTATCTCTGTCATCTCTACATGGACGCTTAGGTGATAACATTTCAGATACACCAATGTTTTCACAATGCAAGTTGGACGCTAACCTCACAAATCTTCACATGTAAATTTATCATAGTTTTATCTCTTTTTCTTTTAATCATTATGGCCTTAATATTGTACTGTTGCTGATTAAACACAGCAGTAAGTAGAAAAAATACAAATAATTATTGAAATCATTTTTAAGTTATTCAAATACTGCTATACTTGATACTAAAATTATTACTAAGGAATACCCTTTTGTATGAGGTCCGTACCTCTTTATCTTTGCTCTCCACTGAATACCAGCAGCAGATTGAGGTCAACTGCAGGGGCCTAAATCACTATTGATTTAAAATAAGGCTATTTAGACAGCGTCAAGAACCTTATCTATACCCCAGTAGTACACCATTGCTCTTCTGATAACTAGGTTTTCGCCTCGTTTACAAGCATCTGTGGATCTTTGCCCTGGGTTTCTTCTATGGTTCCATTTTCTCAGTACCAAATCTCATAACTTACCTTGCAATGATAGCAGTAGTAATAAAAATAATAACACATTTTTGAGAAATAATAAGAACACATCTTTGAGTAATAATAACACATTATTGAGTCATAATAATAGTAATTGAGTTTTTTAAACATGTGCTACATTAAGGCAGTTTTCTAAGTGCTTGACATATATTAATTCACTTAATATGTGTACCACAGTCCCCTCCTTGCCAGCCTTCCTACTAAGATTGTAGACTGACCAGGACCTTGGTCCAGAAGCAAAAGCCTCACTATGCATGGATAGCTGCCTAGAGTTATTTGTCCCTTTATTGAAGTATTATCTACATCAATTTTCCACCTGACTTCAGGACCCCTAATACTTCATTTTATACCCTCCCACTCACCCTTGCTGTAGTTTGCCCTGACTATAACTTCAAGACAGACAGAACTTCTGCAACCAGAATCTGCAGTTGGTCAGTTTCCCAGGAAATCCCTGCCCCCATGGAGGAAGGGAGGAATAGGAGGCAATTGTAATGCCAGACCCTCCTCTCCTCACCTGCCCTGTTCTGCTGTGAGTTACTGACCATGTCCTGGTAGATCCTGAAACGTGTCTCTCTACGACGTTAATGTCAGGGCCGATCATAACACCCATGCCAAACATCACATGTCTACAGGGAACTAGATCAAATTACCTGGATTCACAATAATTCCACATGGCAAGAAGCTATAAACAGGGGCTGATTGCATTTATTTGCAAAATATTTAAAAATTATCTTTAAAAGGCCTTCCTTCAGAATAGATGATAAATACTGGCCGGAAACCCAAAGTATAGCAATCAGCATGTATGAAGTCGTCAACAGAATATAAAGCAAAGATATGTTTAATCAAGAAGAATACAACCCTTTCTGAGTCATGGTAAAGAAGTGAAGAAAGGTGGAAATAGATAGACTTAGAGTCAGGCAGACATGAGTTTTAATGTTGGTCTGCCACTTACCAGCTGTGGAGGTGAGGAATTTAACTTAAATTCCCAGTCTGTTTCTTCATCTGTTAAATAGGAATGCTGCAACACTTCCTGTGTTACAGTGTTGTAGTGGGTTTCAACATATTGCATTTCAAGTGCCTAACACACAGTGTGGCACAAGACATGTGCTCAACAATGGTGATGATGATGGTGATGGTAATGGTGGTGACTACAATGATGATGGCCACGGCCATAGACAATGGAGATGTGCTATTCAACTCTCTGGTAGAAACCACAGGATGAGCATTTAGTAATCGCTGAATGAATCTTCAAAAGAAAAGAATGGAGAAAGGAGAAGGGAGGGAAAGGAAAAAAAAAAGAGCTAAAATAGGTTAAAAACTGGAAGAGGTAGAAGAAAAGTACAGCAACCTATAAAACCAGCACCATGAAAATTTCCAATAAGCTTCATCAAGGTGATTTTTCTTTTCTGAGCCATTACAGACCATATTCAGTATCAACTTGGGTTGCACTGATGACCCTTAACCCAGCTAAGCCAGATCTTTGCGCTATTTTTAAAAATACTGATTCTCAGGGAATTTTGCAATGATTTAAATTAATCACATAAATCTAAAGTTATGTACTACCCTAGAAACCCACGTTATAATTGATTTGATTTACAGGCTGACCGTACAGTACATAGAAATAAAGGATAAAGAATCAGAGCATTTGCAAGTACCTAGAATGATGCTTACCTAAGAACAGCAAAACCAGGATATAGTGTATTTACAAGTGAGACCTAAAAGTCTGGGTATATTCTATCTGGACATTGCTGAGGCAGAAACTCCAAATACCATCCAGTTCTAACCACAGAAGACAATCCTCATGAGAATTTTGAAAAGAGAAGTTGAGTCATATGTTGGAAGAAATGATGGGGTTTTTAGCCTCCCACAGCACCAAATCGTGGAAAGATTTCAGAGATTGTATAAATTAAATGTTACTGTGATACTGAAAGCTATGCCACTGCTATTTCAAATACCAGCAGGGTCACCCATGATGGATGGGTTTCTGTGGAGCTCCCAGACTGTACAGACTAGGAAGAAGGACCTGGCCACCCACTTCTGAAAAAACGGGCCATGAAAACTCTACGAATAGCAGTGAAGCATTGTCTGATATAGTGCCAGAAGGTGAGAGGATGGCGCAAAAAGACCAGACAGGGTTCCACTCTGCTGTCCATAGGGTCGCTAGGAGTCAGAATGAACTCCGTGGCACTAACAAAAATAAATAAAATATAAATATCAAAGTTCATAGCTCCCTTTCTGCAAGCAATGTTTATCTTTGTTTGTGTGAAAAACTGAAAATCACAATGTGAGTTGGGATTAGCTATACCATCCATAGTAATGTGTCTGAATTTGTCAATGAGGGGAAAAAAAGCAAATTTCGAAATGTGTTATTTCATTAAAATCAACTACTCATTCTCCTCCCTTTCTGATTTTTGTTACCTAAAATGATTTAGCCCTGTTCTTCATAATCCAGATCTGTTTAATCCTCAGCTCTCATATCCTCCATGTTCTTGCCTGCTCTAACCTTTAGTTGCAAACCAAATCAAAAACTGTAATTGAGAGTTTTCATTTATGCTAAGTTTATAAGAGGCAACAATGTGACATAACTTCCAAAAAAGGTCAGTATCATCTTCAACTGTATTAAGTACAGAATGAGAAATGTGGTGGGCCCACTTTTGTAGAACACCAGACTTAAAGTATTAAATTATTATATCTCTTAAAGATTTTAGAGATTCAACATATAATACCCATTTCTTCCATTCCTGAGTTCAGAACCAGTTGAAAAACAGGAGACCATGGCTTAGCAGTTGGGTGCACATGCTCCACTGCTGATGGCCCAGGTTCAGATCCCAGGCGCACACAGACTCACCGCTTCTCCAGCCATGCTGAGGCCGCGTCCCACATGCAACAACTAGAAGAATGTGCAGCTATGACACGCAACTATCTACTGGGGCTTTGGGGGAAAATAAATAAATAAATTTTAAAAAAAAACAGGAGACTGAGGAGTTACGTCAGCGTCATGGCGGAGTGAGCTTTCCCGTGAACTCTTCCCCTGATAAGATACAACAAAAGGAACAGTCACAGACCAACAACGGAATCCCAGACAGTGAAAAGCTAGATCAGAAAGATCCACATTGCCGCACATCTGAGAATGGAACGTGCTGGGCCCCCGGAGTAAGTGGGGAGAGGTAAGGAGAACTCCTCTCCCTCCCCATCAGATCAGCGATCCAGGCTGCACAGCTCCCAGAGAGAGGGGAGGGGCAGCCCTCTGTGGGGAAACCGTAGCTCTTCGGCTCTCTCAGCCAGTGGGAAACTCCCACACAGAGGACTCAGAAGAGCCACAGGGCTACCATCAACATCTGAGCACCCCAGAGAGCGGATAACGAGGGGTGAAGGAGAAGCCCCCCAAGCCAGGGACCCAGAGGGCAAAAGAGAGAGCCCCTCCACCTGCAAACCGGACCCTGCAGCTCAGCCGACCAGGCCAGACCAAGCAATCCGCGGCAGACCAGACCAAACAATCTGACCCACGGATCACACAGGAAAAACCACGGCAGAGCGCAGGGGGCTTAGACTGCACAGCCCTTTACCACCACACAGTGGCAGCAGGTGGAAATTGCAACCAGAGATTTCCAGGATGAGGAAAAACAAAGCCAACACAGGAAGCACAATGCAAAGATACATGAAATCACCAGTCCAGAAGGAAAACGACAAGCACCCAGAAACCAACCCTGAAACACAGAAATCCATAATCTAAACAACAGAGATTTCAAAATAGCTATCATAAAACCACTCAACGAAATACGAGACAACACAGACAAACAATTCAATGAGATTAGGAGTTTCTTCACAAAAGAGATTGAAATCATAAAGAAAAACCAATCAGTGCTGTTGGAGATGAAGAACACAATGGAGGAGATAAAGGAGAATCTGGAATCTTTAAAGAACAGAGCTGACAATATGGAGGAAAGAATTAGCACTTTAGAGGATAGGAATACAGATATGCTCCAGATGGAAGAGGAGAGAGAACTAAGACTAAAAAGAAATGAAGAAAGTCTCCGAGAAATATCTGACTCTATTAGGAAATGTAACATAAGAATTATAGGTATTCCTGAGGGAGAAGAGAGGGAAAGAGGAACAGAGAGCCTATTCAAGGAAATAATAGCTGAGAATTTCCCAAATCTGGGGAAGGAGCAGGAAATACCAGTAAGCGAAGCCAACAGGTCACCTAAATTTGTCAACAGGCAAAGGGCCTCTCCACGACACCTAGTGGTAAGGCTAGCCAGAGTCAATGACAAAGAAACAATATTAAGGGCAGCTAGACAAAAACAAAAATTACCGTACAAAGGAACTCCCATCAGGCTTTCAGCGGATTTCTCAACAGAAACTTTACAGGCTAGGAGAGACTGGAATGATATATTCAAAATACTGAAAGGCAAAAACTTTCAACCAAGAATACTCTATCCAGCAAAAATATCCTTCAAATATGATGGGGAAATAGTAACTTTCCTAGATAAACAAAAGCTAAAGGAGTTCATGGCCACGAGACCCCCACTAAAAGAAATACTCAAGAAGGCCCTCAGGCCTGAAAAAAAGAAGAGAAAGAGAATACAAAGCTTGGAGCAAGGAGAAAAATAGGTAGATAAACTCAGAAAATTAGTAGATCTTTACCAGAACAGATTAGCAACCACTTAAATACCAAAATCAAAGATCAAAGGAAAGAATTCACCAAAAATAAATTTAACCTCATCACTGTAAACACACAGCCACAGCACAAGATAGAATAAGGTATAAGAAGAACGACTTAGAAGGGGAAAAGGAAAGTGATTGAATTGACTTAGTATAAGGAAATAGGAGGCCATCAGATAATGGAATATCTCATACACAAGATTTTTTACACAAACCTCAAGGTAACCACTAAACAATAATCAAAACAAAACCACATATGATAAACAAAGAGAAAACTAGAAGAGTTATAAGACAGAACAACCAAACTGAATTGGCAATCCAAAACAAATGGGACAAGAAACAAAGGAAATGCAAAAGAACCAGAAAATAAGTGACAAAACAGCAACATTAAGCCCCCATATATCAATAATTACCCTAAATGTAAATGGATTGAACTCTCCAATCAAAAGATACAGAGTGGCAGGATGGATTAAAAAGCAAGACCCAACAATATGCTGCCTCCAGGAAACACATCTCAGCACTAAAGACAAGCACAGGCTCAGAGTGAAAGGATGGAAGAAAATACTCCAAGCTAATGGCAAACAAAAGAAAGCAGGTGTTGCCATACTCGTATCAGACAAAGTAGACTTCAAGATAAAACAGGTTAAGAAAGACAAAGAAGGGAAATATATAATGATAACAGGGACACTCCACCAAGAAGACATATCACTTATAAATATATATGCACCAACATAGGAGCACCAATGTACATAAAGCAACTATTAACAAACCTAAAAGGAGACATTAACAACAACACAATAATAGTAGGGGATCTTAATACCCCACTTACGTCAATGGATAGATCATCCAGACAAAAAGTCAATAAAGGAATAGTAGACTTAAATGAAAAACTGGACGAGATTGACCTAGTAGACATATACAGAGCACTCCATCCAAAAATAGCTGACTACACATTCTTCTCAAACGTGCATGGAACATTCTCAAGGATAGACCATATGTTGGGAAACAAAGCAAGCCTCAATAAATTTAAGATTGAAATTATAACAAGCATCTTTTCAGATCATAATGCTATGAAACTGGAAATGAACCAGGAAAAAAAAACTGAGAAAGTGACAAAAATATGGAGATTAAACAACATGCTACTGATCAACCAATGGATCATTGATGAAATTAAAGGAGAAATCAAAAACTATCTGGAAACAAACGAAAAGGAAAATATGCCATACCAAACCATATGGGATGCAGAAAAAGCAGTCCTGAGAGGGAAACTCATAGCGATACAAGCCCACCTTAACAAACAAGAAAAAACCCAAATAAGTAACCTTAAATTACACCTAACAGAACTAGAAAAAGAAGAACAAACAAAACCCAAAGTCAGCAGAAGGAGAGAAATAATAAAAATCAGAGCAGAAATAAATGAAATTGAGACCAAAAAAACAGTAGAAAGGATTAATGAAACAAAGAGTTGGTTCTTTGAGAAGATAAACAAAATCGACAAACCCTTAGCCAGGCTTACTAAGAAAAAAAGAGAAAAGGCTCAAGTAAATAAAATTAGAAATGAAAGAGGAGAAATTACAACGGATACCATGGGAATACAGAGGATTATAAGAGAATACTATGAGAAATTATATGCCAACAAATTGGACAATCTAGAAGAAATGGATAAATTCTTAGACTCATACAACCTCCCAAAACTGAACCGAGAAGAAATGGAGAATCTGAATAGACCAATAACAAGTAAAGAGATTGAAATAGTAATCAAAAACCTCCCAAAAAATAAAAGTCCAGGACCAGATGGCTTCTCTGGTGAATTTTACCAAGCATTCAAAGAAGATTTAATACCCATCCTTCTCAAACTATTCCAAAAAATAGAGGAAGATGGAACACTTCCTAAATCATTCTACGAGGCCAACATCACCCTGATACCAAAGCCAGACAAAGACAATACAAAGAAAGAAAATTACAGGCCAATATCACTGATGAACATAGATGCAAAAATCCCCAACAAAATATTGGCAAACCAAATACAGCAATACATTAAAAAGATCATACACCTGATCTCACTCATATGTGGAATATAAACAAACACATGGACAGAGAAAACTGGACTGTGGTTACCCGGGAAGTGGGGGTGGGGGGTGGGGGGTGGGCACAAGGGGTGAAGGGAGTCATATATGGGGTGAAGGACAAACAAAAATGTACAACCCAAAATCTCACAATGTTAGAAACCATTAAAATATCAATAAAAATGTAAAAAAAAAAAAAAAAAAAAAAAAAAAAAAAAAGATCATACACCATGATCAAGTGGGTTTTATACCAGGGACGCAGGGATGGTTCAACATTCGCAAATCAATCAACGTGATACATCATATCAACAAAACAAAGAATAAAAACCACATGGTCATCTCAATAGACGCAGAGAAGGCATTTGACAAGATACAACATCCATTTATGATAAAAACTCTCAACATAATGGGAATAGAAGGAAAGTACCTCAAAATAATAAAGGCTATTTATGACAACCCCACAGCCAACATCATACTCAACGGGGAAAGACTGAAAGCCATTCCTCTGAGAACAGGAATGAGGCAGGGCTGCCCACTCTCGCCACTCCTGTTCAACATAGTACTGGAGGTTTTGGCCAGAGCAATTAAGCAAGAAAAAGGAATAAAAGGAATCCAAATAGGTAACGAAGAAGTGAAACTCTCACTATTTGCAGATGACATGATTTTATATATAGAAAACCCTAACGAATCCATTGGAAAAATATTAGAAATAATCAACAACTACAGCAAAGTTGCAGGGTACAAAATCAATCTACAAAAATCAGTTACATTTCTGTATGCTAATAATGAACTAACAGAAAGAGAGCTCAAAAAGATAATACCATTTACAATTGCATCAAAAAGAATAAAATACCTAGGAATAAATCTTACCAAGGAGGTGAATGACCTATACAATGAGAACTACAAGACATTATTGAAAGAAATCGATGATGACATAAAGAAATGGAAAGATATCCCATGCACGTGGATTGGAAGAATAAACATAGTTAAAATGTCTATATTACCTAAAGCAATCTACAGATTCAATGCAATCCCAATCAGAATCCCAATGACATTCTTCACAGAAATAGAAAAAAGAATACTAAAATTTATATGGGGCAACAAAAGACCCCGAATAGTTAAAGCAATCCTAAGGAAAAAGAAAAAAGCAGGAGGCATCAAAATCCCTGACTTCAAAACATACTACAAAGCAATAGTAATCAAAACAGCATGGTACTGGTACAAAAACAGACACACAGGCCAATGGAACAGAATTGAAAGCCCAGAAATAAAACTACACATGTACGGACAGCTAATTTTCGACAAAGGTGCTAAGAACATACAATGGAGAAAGGAAAGTCTCTTCAATAAATGGTGTTGGGAAAACTGGACAGCCACATGCAAAAGAATGAAAGTGGACTATCTGCTATCGCCATTCACAAAAATTAACTCAAAATGGATCAAAGACCTGAAGGTGAGACCTGAAACTATAAAACTCATAGAAGAAAATATAGGCAACACACTATTTGACATTGGTTTTAAAGAAATCTTTTCGGATGACATGCCTACTCAGACTAGGGAAACTAAAGAAAAAATAAACAAGTGGGACTTTATCAGATTAAAGAGCTTCTACAAGACAAACAAAACCAGAATCAAGATGAACAGACAACCCACCAGCTGGGAGAGAATATTTGCAAAACATACATCTGACAAGAGGTTGATCTCCATAATATATAAAGAACTCACACAACTGAACAACAAAAAAACAAACAACCCAATCAAAAAATGGGCAGAGGAAATGAACAGACACTTCTCCAAAGAAGATATACAGATGGCCAATAGGCACATGAAAAGATGTTCAACATCACTAATCATCAGGGAAATGCAAATCAAAACAACACTAAGATATCACCTCACGCCCGTTAGAATGGCTATAATCACCAAGACAAAAAACAACAAGTGTTGGAGAGGATGTGGAGAAACAGGAAGCCTCATACACAGCTGGTGGGAATGCAAACTGGTGCAGCCTCTATGGAAAACGGTATGAAGATTCCTCAAAGAATTAGAAATAGAGATGCCCTATGACCCAGCCATCCCACTACTGGGAATCTATCCAACTAACCTGAAATCAACAATGCAAAGAGGCTTATGCACCCCTATGTTCACTGCAGCATTATTTACCATAGCCAAGAAGTGGAAGGAACCTAAGTGTCCCTCGACTGATGATTGGATTAAGAAAATGTGGTATATATATATATGCAATGGAATACTACTCAGCCATAAAAAAAGACAAAATCGTCCCATTTGCAACAACATGGATGGGCCTGGAGTGTATTATGTTAAGTGAAATAAGCCAGAAAGAGAAAGACAAACACTGTATGATCTCACTCATATGTGGAACATAAACCAACACATGGACAGAGAAAACTGTACTGTGGTTACCAGGGGCAAGGGGGGTTGGGGCTGGGCGCAAGGGGGGTGGGGGGTGGGCACAAGCGGTGAAGGGAGTCATATATATGGTGATGGACAAACAAAAATGTACAACCCAAAATTTCACAATGTTAAAAACTATTAAAACATCAATTAAAAAATATACAAAAAAAAAAAAAAAAAACAGGAGACCAACAGACAAAGGTTAAACTGTCAGCTTTATCATTGATAAACTAATTGGAGAATGTGATGTTAGGTCTGTGAACCAAGGAGCCTATTAATACTCCATTCCCACAAGCTCTTCTTCCATCCCAGCACACACACCCAAAGCCTACCTCAGCATGCAAAGGAGAGTTTGGAGCTGCCTCTGCCTGGGGCAAAGAAAGGAGAGAAAGGGGAAGCTTGCAGTCCTTTGATAGATTTATTTCACCTGATCAGCTCATCTGTCATCACCTAACAATTAAGTGACTGACGTCTCCGAAGAAAGGAGTGAGTGAGGGGTGGGACTAGAGGCGAGGACTCTTACTCCAGTGGAGTCCTTCAACACAGAAACATTGACCAAACAAAAGGAGTTTCCCTCCCAATAGCACTCAGTTCTAGACCCCTCATGAGATAAAATCAGAGCATGTTGAGAACATGACCAGGATAGAAGGGACCTTTGAAACCCTGTATCATCTTGCAAGGACAAGACTACATGGAATTAATACCTTCCTTCCAACAGCTGAATGGGTAGTCACCTTGGTCTGTATGCCCCTGTGGCAGAGACATACATTCTGCTTGCTCCTCCATATTTCCTGCAACCTGTTCAGTTAGGCAAGGCCCATGTGACTAGTCCTAACTAATGAATTGTGAGCAGAACCGACATGTGTCACCTGCAGGCTAAGGCAACGAAAAGTCCATTCTGGACTCTTCAGTCTCTCTTTCCCTCTGCTGCAGTGACTGGGGAGCTCCCACATCCCAGATGGTGCAGCTATGCAGGGTGGGGCCTCCGTCAATCTGGGTTCTGAGTGAATGAGAGAGAAGTTCAAGAACACAACATCAGGGCCTTGGAGAACGAGAGAAGGAAGCACTTTCCAGAGTACAGAATCAATTCTGAAACCAGGAACATTCTCTATGCCCAAAATGGGAGGCCTATAAAATATCTGCTTAACAAGATTTCAGAATTGCTGCAGACCAGTGAATGCTATGTCTCTCTCATTCCTCGCTGTTCCAAATGGACTGTTTACCGACGTCATCTTGACTCTATTTTACTATTGCATGTTGGGTGTGAGGGATGCATATAACCTCTCCTTTTAGTTCATAGGTTTCTGGAGCAAGAGTGACCACGTGAAGACCTAATATAGAGACTATTCTGGGATCACTCAAAAGTCCCAAACTTGAAGCTTACTGCCTTGATTTCATGTGACTTTAAGTTGCCTCCCTTGAGGAATGCTTAAGTGAAGTTATGTTGGCAACCAGAAGGGAAGACTGTGGTGGTGACAATGTTGTTCACCAAACATTGTGATTAAACAAGGCTGTGTGACTAGCTCTGGACAATGAGCTGTGAGTGGAAGTCACTCCAGGTATCTCTTCCTGTGACCAAGAAGAAAAATTGAGAAAACCTTGTGTTGAGATGGCAGAGCCACAATGTTGAAACATGCTACATTGCTGTGTCACTACATGCAGGACAAATTTCCTGCAGAGTTAGGTAGACCTATGGACTTTTCATGAAAAATAAATTACTGTTAAGTTAAACCACTGAGATTTAGGGTTGCTTCTTACTGCATCATAGTCTAGCTTATCCTGTCTTATATAAACCACAAGGAGCAAAATTTTGAAGTTCCTCAGAGCTCAGTTCTGATCTTATTTTTCTTCTAACTCTATGGACTCTTCTTAGGGGATTTTACATATTCCCAAGACTTTAAATACCATCTATATGTAGGTGACCCTACTCCCAAGCTTGTCCCAGGCAGTTCTGGATTATACCTACTGTCCTGGCAAAATTAGTTGTGCCCCTTTCATTCTCAAAAGTGCCCTGGTTTGGATAGTTAAATAGTATGGCCACCTTATCTATAAGCCAATTATACCCAAATCTGTATTTCCAATACCAGGCCTCTCTTTAGAGCTTCACACATAGAATATCCATCCACGCACTCCACATCTCCATTTGCATATCTCACAAGCATAGGCATCTCAAGCTTAACATTTCCTATTTTGAAATTTTTTTCTTCTCACCTTTTCCAATCTGCTTCTCCAATATGCCACACGCCATGTACCCACTTGTTCAAGTTAGAAATGTGATGTCATCTTTGACACCTGCCTCTCCCTCATCGCCCACATCTAAGCCCTCACCAAGACCTGTCAATTCTACCTTTGAAATATATCACAAACCCACCCATGTCTTCTCATCTCTACCGCCATAACCTGATCCAAATTACCTCTCTTCTGGACCCCCGAAATGACTTCCTAACTCGTCTCCATTTCTGTTTCTACTCTCTACACGGCAGCCTACACAGAATGACCTTTAAAACAAATTAGATCATGTCCCTTCCTAGCTTAAGAACATTCAATGATTCTAAAAAATAAAAACTCCTAAATCCTCAATTCTGGTCCATAAGGTCCTGCGTGATTTTATCTCCGTCCGTTTTCCTGGCCTCTGCTTCCCACTTCCCACACATCTCTGCTCCAGTCATTCTGTCCATCTTTTACTCTTCAAAGAAGCCATATTCTTTCCTACCCCAATGCCTTTGCACCTGCTGTTCTTCTATCTGGCGGAGACTGTTAGATGCTTGCCAAAGACCATATTCTCCTCACCTACTTGGGTGTGCTGCTAAGACTACATTTCCCAGACTCCCTTGCAATTATTGTGGCCAGCAAATACAATTATAGGCAATGTGATATAAGCAGAAGTGATGTATACCACTTCCAGGCCTGGCCTATAAAGACATCCCCCACATGCTCCTCCATGCTCTTTCTCTTTTCCCATTGGTGGCAACAGAGATGACCACCATGCAACTTTGGTGGTCACATGTCAAAGATGGCAAATCTTCTGTCAGAATGAGTCCCAGAATGACTGTTGGAGAAAAGGCATCTCATCTTTCTGTCTTCTGCCCAGCATAGGTACCTGAGTAAGAAATACACTTCTATTGTGCTTAAGCCATTATATATATGGGGGTCTATTATTACAACAGTTTGCCGTATTTTAACAAAAACCTGTACTTGGAGCATTGATCAACCATACCACCACACACACACACACACATATCCCTACACTTAGTCACTCTGCATTGTTCACACCTACTCATATTTTAGGTCTGGGCTTACACGTGTTGAAAGGCCATCCCTGAGTCCCCTCATCTAGTCTATTTTAAGTTGCTCTGACATTCTCTTTTTCCACACACTATTCCTTCCTGTCATTTTACTCATCACAATGCATAATTACATATTCATTTGTGCGTATATTTATTTAAAGTCTGTGTCCACAGCTGATCTGTAAGAGCCACTGAATCAGAACCTTTAGTCCACCACAATAATAAACACAGAGCTTGCACTGTGCTTGGCATACTGCAGTCACTTAATGGATTTTAAAAAGTAGAGAATGAACAAATGAGAGGCTATCATCAAGGGAATACCTTTTTTATCATGAGAGCACAACTTTAGACAAAAAATCCTAGACAATTAAAATACAGACCACAGGGACCTTTTTTTTTTTTTTTTTACTTTTATTCATTCAGAATGCAATTCTGGGCCAATCTACAACCAAGAGAAAAAACTCCAAAATTGGAAGTAGTGTTAACAGGCTGAATAATATAACAGTATTGCCCCTATATGTACAAGCAAGTCAGTTTCTGTTCCTTTCATTAAAACTCTTGCTAAACATTTACATTTTCTTTCCATTAAATGCATTAACAAGATTATGCTTATATAGCTAGTCAGCGTGAGACAAATGACAATTTATACTGAGCTAGTTAAGTCTTGCAGTATAGTGCTCACAACCCCAAGCTGTAGCCGTTGACCTTTTCAATGGCATTCACTGTGTGACACTGTCACCAATTACATTAAAAAGACTTCATTAATTTTTAAAAGCTATAATTACTCAAAAAGTTCTATATTGTAAATAACTCATGGAATATTGCATTTAAGTCTAAGATGGCAAGATCACTTAAATCTTTTCTACAGTCCTCTGTGGTAATATATGTAGGAAAATGAATGTTATATAAGAGAAGAAATAGAACAGAGTTCTTATATTTTTACCTGTCTATTTATTTAAGTTCTATTAATATTTAAATGATTAAAAATAAATCAATGTTAAATATTAACTGCACAAAATCTTAAAGAAAATGGCCACATTACATCATAATACTACATTGTATAGATAGATCAAAAGCAGCTAATTAGAAGCCTTTTTAAAAATTTAAAGTTTCTGACATCATTTTCCACCATTCCATCAATTCTTCCTTTTCCTCTTCTTTCCTTTCAGAAAATGACTCCAGTTCAAAATCAACCTAAAGGAGAAAAGCAAGAATATGTTGTTATCAAACTGTATATGTACTTTTAAAAACTGAAAAAAAAAAAAAAAACTAAGAGCAGTTTTAGAGCTTATAGGATAAGCTCAATCTAGCCACCTGAATTAAAGTATATTTTTAAAAAATCTCTCATGATAAACAAAAGAAACTTTCAGGGTAAAAAAAAATCAAAAGCTGTTGTGTTTGAAATGTGCTTTGATCTAAAAGCTTTGTAGGATTATTTCAAAGCAGATTATTTAAAGGCAGATTATTTAAAGGCAGTTTTTTCCCCCAATAAAAGGATGTAATTTATAATTAATTTTCTGCCTTTGACTATTCAGTGAGCTTCTCCGGTCGACCTTGAATTTTCTCCTAACAGCTGGGGGAATATGGAAGAATGCAGTTCAGTGTCCTGGTGTCCCAAACCACAAGATTCTGCTTTCCAGAATCTTGAATCTGTTAAAGAACCTGATGAAAGCACATTCATCTCCAGACCACCACAGAGGCCAGTGGCCCAGGAACTCAACTCTTCTTGTGAACTGGGAGTCCTCAGCAAGTCTATGGAAAATCCATACACTTCTGCATAAAGGGCAATTCAAAGTATGCAGCCTGCAACCCCAATCCTCCTCGGACCTCTCAATTTCTATGCCTCCATTCTAGATGGAACTAAGATTTCTTTGATTTGATCACTTACACGCTGGTCATTTAGGAATGTGATTATTCCCTACCTCCTTGAACTAACCCACGCTAGAAAGGCTAAGGATCAAAATAGCTGAACCTTTTACAGCCTGGTTCTGTAGCTACTTTTTCCAGGTTTCACTTGCCCAAATTTACTTCCTAATTTTAATACATATACAGCCTAACGTACATATACACCCAATCAAAACCAAAGCACCAGTTAAAAATTCAAGATACTTTGCAAAAACCAAGCATTTATACTCCAAATTTTGGGTGCATAAATAAAAAAACAATAATTTCTTTTCAAGTTAGCCTTTTGATTGAAAATCCTGAAGGCCATTCCATGGTGCCAGTAATGGGACAAAGACAGTAGTAAAATCCTGCTCTATGAGAAGCTTTGGTCTCGTCACCATCACCTTCCTACCAAGGTAAATGGTATCTACTTAAATAAGATACAATTTTTTTTAAATAATTTGTTTTATTCTCTTCATTTATTTATTTATTTATTATTTATTTATTTATTTTGTGAGGAAGATCAGCCCTGCGCTAACATCCATGCTAATCCTCCTCTTTTTGCTGAGGAAGACCAGCTCTGAGCTAACATCTATTGCCAATCCTCCTCCTTTTCTTTCCCCAAAGCCCCAGTAGATAGTTGTACGTCATAGTTGCACATCCTTCTAGTTGCTGTATGTGGGACGCGGCCTCAGCATGGCCGGAGAAGCGGTGTGTCGGTGCGTGCCCGGGATCCGAACCCGGGCTGCCAGTAGCGGAGCGCATGCACTTAACCGCTAAGCCACAGGGCCGGCCCTAAGATACAGTTTTTGATAGAGCTTAGCATAGAGGGCCTTGCTCATAGTATGTACTTAATAAATGCTTGGTAAATGCCTAAAATTATCTTGCAGGCATAATTTATTTTTCCAAATACTTATTGAGTAAGGTTTGTACTAAGTGCTGGGTTAAAACAATAAATGGAACAGAATCTCATTTAGATTGAAATCAAAGTTGGCAAATACAAGTTTAATTTTTTAAAGTTTTATTTGATTTTCTTGTAGATCTCTTCAAAAACTGAGAAACAGTAACAGAGTTTCACACTGAGTGGTGATATTAAATCGTGCAACAAGACCTTGGGCAAGTCACTTACTTTGCTAGGGCTCAGCTTTCTCATCTGTTAAATGGGGATAATGGTACCTACCTCATAGAGTTATTATGCAGGTTAAATATAAGTCACTAAAATACGCCTGACACATGGTAAGTGCTTAATAAATCTTAGCTATTATTATGATTACTTACCCCAACAGCAGGGCTATAAGGAACTGCCACTTTCTTTGTTATTGCCAGATAGCCTGGAGCTGAGGCTGTAAGTTTATAGTTTCCAGGTACAAGCAATCTCCAGTAATCACCATCCTTTGCTGTAGGGAAACAAAATATCAAATCACAAGACACATACATGAAATGCATAATTATACCATCTAAGGAATACCCACTATACTACAGTTCAACTTCTTTGTTTCTCTATTTTTAAAGTAGATGCTTGTGGAATTTGATGAAATTCCATTGAAAAGAGTGTGGAAACTCTCTACAGGGTGTCATTTCTATAGTAATTTTATAGATACTAAAGTTAAATTGTCTAATAAACCATCTAAGATAATGAATCTTCATAAGCATGTCAGGAGTGACACAGGTAAAAAGATATATAATGTCCCCAAGCAGTGGGGTCAGAGCATCTGGCATCATGTTTTGATTCTTGCCAAGGATCTTGCCAGGTGAAGATCTGATGGTCTGAGAGTCTAGATCAGTGATTTACAAAGTGTGGCCCAAAGGTAGTCTCATCAGAAACCCTGAGACACTTGTTGGAAATTTAGGTTTCTAAAGATTGAGAATACATTGGTCTGGAGTGTCTTCTAGGAACTGCATTTTCAACAAGTTCTCCAGAGAATTCTTAAGCGGAGTTATGTTTCACACTCTCTCACTCCCCACATATCCACAGTTCCCTCCTAACCTAGATTAGGATCCATGGCCCACCACTATACTCACTCTCACACATATGCTTTCAACTCATTTGCTTTTCCCCCTTGGTTATACATGCCTGGCAAACCACTAACCCTGGATAATTTCCAACTCCCTACTCTATGCCTGCCCCGTGCAGCCGCAAGGAGCTGGAGCAAACACACAGCCATGCTGATCTGTCTCTGATTCATCAATACCAGCCTTACACAGGTCGTGGTGCTCTCCTGTCTTCCTCCATCACTCCCTCCCTAGTCTTTCACTCTGGCAGTTTCCTAGATCAGTGCATATCACTGGGATACTTGGTAAGATGCAAATTCTACTTCACTAGCTCTGGGGTAAGGCCTGAGATTCTGCATTTCTAACCAGCTCCAGGGAGATGCTGAATTTAGCTGCCAGTAGGGGGCCCATACTTTGAGGAGCAAGGTCCTAGTGGACAATTCACACTTTCTCCTTTTCCTAACACCTCTAACACATCCTCTTCATCCTCACTCTCAGTTGATGCTTTACTTCTTATTTCACTGTGAAAAGAGAAACAATCAGAAAAAAATAAGCCCCCATCGCCATCTCTTCCAATCTACCTCTAGACTCCACATCTCTTTTCAGCTAGTGCCTCATTTATCTTCTTGGCTTTATAGCAACATTTCTGGAAAGATTTGCCAATATGTCTAATGTCTCTCCTCCTAGTATCCCTCGGACCACCCCAGTCAGGCTCCCACCACGCCAGTGAAAGAGATTTTGTAAAGATTCTCCACACTGGCTCATTCACAAGGTTCAACTCACCTGACACTTTTTAGCACTCCCTCCTTCTTGAAACACTTGTAGGCTTCCAGGCAACGCACTTGAGTTTTCTCTTTGCCTTAGATTCTATTGCTAGTTCCTCCTTCCGACCCTGCCCTCAAAAAGCTGGAGTGTCCCCAAATTGACTCCTCAGATTTTATTCCTTTCTACCTATATTTACTCCCTACATTAGATTTTCCCAAAATTTTCACATCAGGGAAGGCAGAGAAAATATTTGTATGGCATGCTAGAGTTAACAGATACATCCCCTCTGCTTCTTGTGGCCAGAGGGGATCAATGCATGGGTGCCACGTTTAGGAGCCCCTCCCTGAGGGCTAAGGGGAAAGATATCTTGGCACAGATTCTGGTATATTGGTTGGAAAGGTGTGCTGGCACTTAGTGCGTTGTTGATAATATTTGTTAAATGAGTAAATAAATGCAGTTCTAGGGCCGGCCCCATGGCTTAGAGGTTAAGTGCGTGCGCTCCACTACTGGTGGCCCGGGTTTGGATCCTGGGTGCACACGGACGCACCGCTTCTCCGGCCATGCTGAGGCCTCGTCCCACATACAGCAACTAGAAAGATGTGCAACTATGACATACAACTATCTACTGGGGCTTTGGGGAAAAAAAAGGAGGAGGATTGGCAACAGATGTTAGCTCAGAGCCAGTCTTCCTCAGCAAAAAAAAAAAAAAAAAGAGAGAGAGAGAGGAGGATTAGCATGGATGTTAGCACAGGGCTGATCTTCCTCACAAAAAAAATTAAAAAATAAAATAAATGAAGTTCTAGAGGACAAATGTTAAGGGTTAAAAAAATACATATTATAAATGTGGAGGTTAAGAAAGAGGTAATGGTATAGAGGGGATTGGGAAATTAGTTAAAGGTTAATTAATTGTAAGGTCTAGAAATATGTAAAGAGTTTATAGCTAAAAAGATATTACTGTTGTTGTTGAAAAGATCCCAACAAATAACAGTTAAACTACAATGAGCTAGATAGATGTTTATTAACAGGAGTAGGTAGGTTTTGCTAGGAAAATACATCATTTTGCCCAAACTGGGAAAATGGAAATGAGGCTTTAAACCTAAATAACTAACGTCGACCTCAATCCTGTAACATCCTGTTTAACCTTGACTAAATCTGGATTTATTATATGGATTAAATGAGGAAACAAATGAGAAATCCTAGATACACGATATGCTGGCAGTTATCTTCCTTCTTACTCTTTTCGCTCCCTCCTAAGGTCCACCAATTAACAACTCGTTAGCGCTTCTTAAGAGAGATCAGGAAGACACTGATATTTTAACTCCAGCTAGTTCACTTCCTTTGCCTCAAAAACTACAAAGAACCTCCAGTGGACGGCACCACCTCGCAGCTCTGGGGTGAGATAACTGGGGAAAGGGCGCCATCTGCTGCTCCCCAGTTTCTAAACTCAGCAGCCATCCTGAGTAATGGCCTGACCTGCTCCCTCAAATGAAATTTAACTAGATCAAAGCTGGGGAGAGAGGAGGTAAAGAAAGGAGGTAAAGGAGGTAAATGAGGCACTTAACTGTTTTGCTTAGAATAGCATAAGATTAGAACTAGGATGATAACTAATCATGTTCTTGTGTATAACACAAGAGCCTCCAGATCATGGCAAGGAACACCCACCAGATGTAATATCATGGTCTATTCCTTCCACGGAGATGGTTGCATTGGCAATTGGGTTACCTTGAAGGTCTCGGACAAATCCTTTAACTCCTCGATGTATCTGTGAAGGTTAAGGACAACCCAAAAATTCATATTAGAAATGACCTAAAAACACATTTCATATCAAGAATCTCATTTTCTAGCAAAATATTGTAGATCCTCAGTATCCTTTGTTTAAGAATCAAAACGTGCTCAAAAGGCCACTGAATTTTCTGAGCACTCTTGACTCTGCTTTTTCTCAAATGGAGAAATGAGAAGTAATCCCCTGAAAATTGATATCTTGTTCTGAGTCAAAGAAAGACTGTGAAGTACCTTCCAAACCACCCAAACAGAAAACAACAAAAAAAGAAAATCTGTTATATCTGTAAAGTAGTTCTGGCCTTAGCATATTTCATAACTTTCTCTCTCTTTTAAATTTGGTCACTTGTATATAGGCTATATGACCATTGTCAGTTAAGAAGAATATTTACATTACAGCCCTTTAATATTTGTTCATTCTGGATAAAAAGACATATACTGTGAATACTTTTGCAGTAAACCCATTAACAATATTATTTTGGTTGAAATTAAGTGGCGTGAATGATCAGTGAACTTCATAGCTGAAAACTGGATTTAGAAACAAAATGGAAGAGTTGCTATTAAGAATAATCCTCCTCGGGCTGGCCCAGTGGTGTAGTGGTTAAGTTCACATGCTCCGCTTCGGCGGCCCAGGGTTCACAGATTCGAATCCCGGGAGCAGACCTACACACCACTTATCAAGCCATGCTGTGGCAGCCTCGTATATCAAGTAGAGGAATATTGGTGTGGATTTTAGCTTAGGGACAACCTTCCTCAGCAAAAAAGAGAAGGATTGGCAACAGATGTTAGCTCAGGGCTAATCTTACTCAAAAAAAAAAAAGAAGAAGAATCCCCCTGAATTAAGTTGCAGTCATCAACTAATGCAATGTAAACTACAAAAATAGCTTTTTCCTTTATTTTTAAACAAGTCAATATGTGTTTGAAGTGACAGAGTCACTTCAGGTCTTGAGAAAGTACTGCTTCTCGAATATCAAAAGGTAATTCATTAAGCTTGATTACTTAACAGAATATGTCCCGACCTCCCAAAGACTCAGACTGCTCCTCACTCAATCTGGCCCTAGAAAATGAATTTTCTGATAATATTTGAATATTTCCCTACAGAAGATAGAATAAGTCTCATGTATCCCTTTGTCATCAGAGGATACATTTGGCAGTGGTACAACGTTTTATCAAAGAGATGCCCCTGGTCATCAGCAAATCTTTTTGCATTTGTTATTTTTTTAAAAAGCAGAACCTCTAAAACTGTATAAAAATAACATAAAATTTTTTTCTCTAAAGGCAATTTGTAAACGGTAAAAAGCTAAACACGTCATCGGTAATAATAATTTTATTGGCAATCAGTATAGTGAGACAAGAGTAAACATATTTTATTTTATTTATTTATTTATTATTTATTTATTTATTTATAGGTGAGGAAGATTGGCCCTGAGCTAACATCTGTGCCAATCTTCCTCTATTCTTTGTACGTGGAATGCCACCATAGCATGGCTTGATGAGCAATGTGTAGGTCCATGCCTGGGATCTGACCCGTGAACCCTGGGTCATCGAAGCAGAGCGGGTGAACTTAACCACTATGCCACCAGGTCAGCCCCAGAAGAGAGTAAATATATTTTAAAAACAAAAAGACATTTTTAAGATCTAGTGAATCTTTGACTTTTCCCCAAGACTCATTTATGTATTAGCCAACGAAAACTGAAAGAAACTGAAATTTAGAAACCAGAAACAGGCTTTCTGAATAAAATTCACAGAGCAAAAGAGTGGCTGAGGATTAGAAAAATTGTAGAGATGAGAAAGAAAGATACACATAGAGATGGCATAGAGCAGAAAATCAGAGAAGAAATACAAACTTTAAATTTCTTAATATGAGGGCTGTTCAAAGAAACTTAGAAAGCTTGTAAAAGAGGAATCATTCACCCACATGTAATTTATTCATCTTGAGGCACTATAATCCTGATATTATCAATATTATAAACTTTAAAGAAATGAAAGTTTTAAATTTCCTTATCGAAAAATAAGTCAAACATCTCAAAACATAATTCACTTGTATTAGGTACCAATATACCCAGTCACGACTTTACTTTTCTCTGCCTCTGCAATCTAAGACATATTACAGGATGCAGTTTAACAATTAGTTAAACAAGTAAATGTCTATCTCTGATATGCCAATTGTGGAGTAAACTTTTCTGTTTGAAAAATTCCACTGTAGTAATACATCTCAATAGAAGTGTTATGGGCTGTCACAACCCCACATGAATGCAGACTGGAAAATGTTGTCACTTTATGGCTTTTGCAAAGGAAATCACAGAAGTTCAAATTTCACTCATGCCTAGAGAAGCTATTTACTACACTTGTCCCTCCTGTAATGCTCTCTTCTCAGATTCCAGGACATTTCAATCAACCAAGGCTAAGAAAAAAAAAGAAAATCCAGAAGATTCTCCATTGTTGCTAGGTCTGTTTAAATCAGTAGTGCTTAAACCCTCGTGTACTTAAATGTCATCCAGAGGGCTTGCTGAAATGGAGATTCTGGGGTCCTGCCCTGCAAGGAGTGTGATTCACTGCCCCATGTGATGGGGCAGGAAACTCACTTTTAACAAGAACGTAGATGATTCTGATGCAGGTGCCCATGAACCTTTCTTTAAGAAATTCTATGGGAAGTTTGAGAACTAGACTGTTCCAAAGCTGTTGCGTGAGAGGCTGTCCTCCATAGCAAACTATTTACCCTAATTAACTCTACAATTCCAGTTCCTGAAAACATCCCTTTAAAACTATGCAAGAGATTTGATCTCAATCAATTACAGAATTAGATCTCCTAATCACCTATTTTCCATGAGTTGTAAATTAGTCCACACTTAGATTTTAGGTCCAGGTGTTCAATTGCTAGTCACCACCACATTCTGTTTCATTGCCAAGAAAACAATTGCAACACAGAATTTCTGGCAGTCTTCACTGATCTTTCATCAGTCTTTGATTCCCCGAACTGGAATGTTCTATGAGGCAAGCTCACTGTAAATATCGCTCTTACTGCTTCTGCACAGCTTGCACCGTAACATTGCTGCCTTATCAGGGTGGACTACACGGATCTGTGGACAGATCAAATTCTCATCCCAAGTGGCATAAAACAAGATTGTATGACCTGGTCCCTCTTCTTTTCAGCTTATTTCTATATAAACTGATATAGCTATTAGATGAATTTATGCATGCCCACCTGCCACCATAAATATCACAAATATTTTCCTCTTTCCTGATGCACACATTTGTATTTTATTTTAGACCTAAGCGAGGTAATCAGCAGCTGAACCTGTTTTGTAATCATTGATTGCAGTAGTAATCTTATTGGCATCAGCTATAGTAAATCTTATAGTACAGCTCCAAGAAGCCTTTCTGAACCCCCAGGACTGGGGTAGGAACCCTTCTGTGTACTGCCATTGCTCTTTGTAGTTAACTTTCATTTTAGCATTTAGCATCCTCTCTTGTGGTTAGATATTCATGTTTCTGAACTCCACTAATATGGATCTTTCCTGAGGGCGGTCACTATCTCCAGCACCTTACAGGGTATGTGGGACACAAAAGTAATTCAATAAATTTTTGTTGAAAAAATATGTACATAAAATAAAAAGCATTTTAGGTGCAGGCCTGGTGGCATAGCGGTTAAGTTTGTGTGCTCTGCTTCGGCCGCCCACAGTTTCGCAGGTTCGGATCCTGGGTGCCGACCGACGCACCGCTTGTCAAGCTATGCTGTGGGGGCGTCCCATATAAAGTAGAGGAAGATGGGCATGGATGTTAGCCCAGGGCCAATCTTCTTCAGCAAAAAGAGGAAGATTGGCAACGGCTGTTAGCTCAGGGCTAATCTTCCTCACAAAAAAAAGAAAAAGGCATTTTAAGGAGGCATTCATTGATATCTAAGTGGAGAACACACCCAACAGCCCTATCTCACCTATTCTGCCCACAAAATACATTTTTCAGTTAACTTTGCTCTTGGAAGATCCGTCCAAATATAGCTCTCCTCCAAGGAGACACACTACAGGGGTTCCCACCAAGGTTGTTCCAGGGTCAACACGGCTAATTATCCTTATTTTTGTTGTTGAAAAACACCTTTTCATGTTAACACGCAGCAGGATTCCATTCATTGAAAAGATCCTGTGTAATGGGTACTGTTTAATCACTGTGTGTCATCAGTGGATCTATTCCATGATAGTCCCTTTTGGTAAGGTATTATATGGATATTTGACATGTGTAAAAGAATTCTTAAGCTGATTTTACATTTTTTTAAATGCATTGGGTTCATATGTATACATAGTTTATAGGTACATATATACATGCAAGTGGCTACATGTTTATTTAACAGCATTTGTTTATGTCAAATTAGTCTAAAAATTAGTCTGGACTGTCTGCTGGCATATGAAACTAACATCACTCTACTTGAATTGGGTATAAATGGCCACATACAGAATGGCATTTGAGGACTGTCAAAGCATTGCAGCAAGCAACAGAATCTTTAGATCTTTTCCACCACCACTGCCCCCAGTGCCAATGTCTACATAGTATAGAGGGGTGGGATTAGCAGGGGACTGGCCTGGGTTAAGTCTGAGTAGGTAAGGTATTTTATTCTGACAGATGGTGAGATTCCCTAAAATTCTGTACAGATCCCATTGGAATGGCTACATAAGTGACTCTCCAGTCAAGATCTAGGCTTGGGTCATCAGAAGCATTACAGCATGGTAATTCTGGAACTAGACAGCCTGGATTCGGGCTGAGTGACTTCAGGCAAGCTGTCTAACTTCTCTGTGCCTCTGTTCCTCATTTTTAATCCAGGGATGAATAAGAAAAGGAGGAGGAGGAGGAGAAGGGGAAGGGGAAGGAGGAGGAGGAGGAGAATGAGGAGGAGGAGGAGGAGGAGAAGAAGATGGTGATGAAGATGAAGATTAAGAAGAAGAAGAAGATGGTGATGAAGATGAGGATGAAGAAGATGATATAACTTTCCTCACAGGGTTGTTGTGAGGATTAAATGCATTAATTATTACATGTAAGGCATTTAGAACAATGCCTGGGAAACAGTAAATGCCCAATAAATGTAAGCTATCATTATTTTTATTACCTCAGACCCAGCTAAGCCTAGGATGAGACCAACAAGGCATGTGGGGCACAAAATTTAAGCAGGCCCTCATGCTCCAGTGCTGGTCCTATACCTGCATGCCCCTGAGAGCGAAAGCCTCCTTAAATTTTGTACCATAAGTGCCTCACTTACTCATTCTAGTCTGGATCCTTCCTGGGATGCCTGACAGGCCCAAGGTGAGCAGGGTGGATGAGAGTCCTAGGACTGCCCTTGCTTAGAGCAACATAATGGAAACAGAGCATTGCCTCACTTCTCCACAGCTCTCCAGTTTCATCAGCTCTCAGTGAATATTCATGAACAACCACAAAACCCATGACAAGTGAAAGCCTATTTGAACCACTACTGACACATTTTCCAAATGTAGCATCCTCATTCTGGGTCGATGGACGCCCCTGGACTGGACTCCTCTTAGGAGACTATTGTATGCCAGGTTTAAATGCTCTTAAATCTCCCATTTTATGCTGGAGACTGTGTTTACCTGCTCAAGGTAGCTAATGAGGGAGTCTTTGTTATCCTCCCAGTAGCTCTTCAAAGTCTCTTCAGGTGGAAACTTTTCACAGCTAAGCTCCACAGTGATCTCGAAACAGTTGCTGCTGAGGTAATTGAAGTCTTGCATTCCTGCCAAAGCACCGAATGGAAAGTCAAAATATGCATGTGGTGACTGAATCCCTACACAGGCTGTTCTGTTGAATTGAGAGCCAAGTAAAAGATACACCAACCAGTGCATTTGGGGAAGCCTGTGGGAAACCACAAGAGAAATCACCTACCATAAGGCAGAGAACACATACCTCAGAGATCGTTATTATCTCAATAGCACAAACTCTCTCAGGTTTTAGGTAATCATTTAGCTTAATGCAGTGTGGCTATAGGGTGCTAAAGCAGCCATCAGCCAGGTTCCATATTGCTGGAATCAGCTTCAAAGAAAACAACAGGGGAGTGACATCATCAAGATGGCAATATACGAGTTTTCTATTGTCTTCCCTTCCAAAGAACACCAATTTTGACAATCACCCATGAACAGAGTGCCTTTGTGGAAGTCCGAGAGTCCAGCGGAAAATATCCAGCACACTACTGGAGCAAAACAAAATCCAAGATTGGATGCATTGAAGAGGGTAGGAGGAACAGTTTCACTTTACCTGTGTCACCCCTCCCCCAAAGTGGCACGGCTCAGTGCCAAGAGAGACCTAATTAATAACACGAAAACATATGAAAATATACAACACATTAGTAAAAGTAAGTATATAGTCAGATTCACAATACTTAATACTGCAATATGGGGGTGTGTTAATCACTTAACTCTAGTATAAAGGTTAAAGGACAAAAATATTAAAAATAACTATATCTATAATAATTTGTTAATGGATACACAATATGAAAAGATGTAAATTGTGACATCAAAACATAAAATGGGAGAAGGGTTAAAATGGTAGAGTTTTTGTTTGGGATCAAAGTTAGGTTGTTACCAGATTAAAACAGATTGTTACATCTATAAGATGTTTTATGTAAGCTTCATGGTAACCACAAAGAAAAAACCTACAGTAGATTCAAAAATGTTAAAGAGAAAGGAATCTAAGCATACCACTACAGAAAATCATCAATTCACCAGAGGAAGAGAGCAAGAGAGGAAGAAAGGAACAAGGGAATTACAAAACACACAGAAAACAATAAGACGGCATTAGTAAATTCTTACCTATCAATAATTACTTTAAACGTAAATGGATTCAATTCTCCTATCAAAAAGCATAGAGTGCCTAAATGGATAAAAAAAATAAGACCCAACTATATGGTCCCTATAAGCAACCCACTTTAGCTTTAAGGACACACCTAAACTTAAAGTGAAGGGATAGAAAAAGGTATTCCACGCAAATGGAAACCCAAAGAGAGCAGGGATAGCTATATAACAGACAAAATACACTTTAAGCCAAAAACTGTAACAAGAGACAAAGAAGGTCATTATATTATGATAAAGGGGTCAATGCATCAACTATATAATTTTTCAATACAACTATCAAAAATATATATGCACTCAACATTGGAGCACCGAAATACATTGAGCAAATAGTAACAGATGTAAAGGGAGAAACAGACAATACAATAATAGTAGGGAACTTAAATACCCCACTGACAACAATGGATAGATAGATCATCCAGACCAAAAATCAATAAGGAAACATTGAACTTGAACTAGACTTTAGACTAAATGGAACTAACAGACACCTACAGAACATTCCATCCAACAGCAGCAGAATACACATTTTTCTCAAGCACACATGGACAATTCTCCAGTGCAGGCCTTAAGATAGGTCACAAAACAAGTCTTAGCAAATTTAAGAAGACTGAAATCATACCAAGTATCTTTTCTGACCACAACAGTCCAAAACTAAAAATAACAACGAGAGAAAGACTGGAAAATTCACAAATACATAGAAAAGTAAACAACACACTCCTGAACAACCAACAGGTCAAAGAGCAAATCAAAAGGGAAACCAAAATATCCAGAACAAACAAAAATGGAAACAGAACATACCAAAACTTATGGGAAGCAGCAAAAGCATTCCTAAGAGCGAAATTTATTGTGATAAATGCCTACATTAAGAAAACAGATCTCAAATAAACAATCTAACTCTACACTTCAAAGAACTAGAAAAGAACAAACTTTAAGCAGAAGGAAAGAAATAACAAAGATTAGAGCAGAAATAAATGAAATAGAGACCAGAAAAATAATAGAAAAGATCAAATAAAAAACAATCAGAAATGAAAGAGGAGACATTACAACTGATACCACAGAAATACAAAGTTTCATAAGAGATTACTACAAACAATTATAGGCCAACAATTAGATAACCTAGAAGAAATGGATAAATTCCCAGAAACATACAACCTACCAAGACTGAATCATGAGGAAATAGAAAATCAGAAACAGATCAATAACTAGTAAGGAGATTGAATCAGTAATCAAAAAATTCCCAAAAAGAAAAGCCCAGGACCAGATGGTTTCAACGGTGAATTCTACCAAACATTTAAAGAAGAATTAATGCTAATCTTTATCAAACTCTTACAAAATATTAAAGAGGAGGGAACACCCCCAAACTCTTTTTACAAGACCAGTATTTTGCTGATATCAAAGCCAGATAAGGACACTACAAGAAAAGACAACTATAGGCCAATATCTCTGATAAATACAGATACACAAATTGTCAACAAAATACTAGCAAACTGAATTCAACAGCATACTGAAAGGATCATAAACCATGATCAGGTGGAATTTATCCCTAGGATGCAAGGATGGTTTGACATACACAAATCAATAAATATAATACACCACATTAATAGAATGAAAAATAAAAATCATATTCTCAAAAGATGCAGGAAAAGCATTTGACAAAATTCAACATCTTTTCATGATAAAAACCCTCAATAGATTGGGTATAGAAGGAACATACTTCAACATAATAAAGGCCATATATGACAAGCCCACAGCTAACATCATACTCATCGATGAAGGATGGAAAGCTCTTCCTCTAAGATCAGGAACAAGAAGAGTGCCCACTCTCACCACTCCTATTCAACATAGTACTGGAAGTTCTAGCCAGAACAATGAGGCAAGAAAAAGAAATAAAAGACATCAAAGTGGGAATGGAATAAGTAAAATTGTCTCTGTCTGTAGATGATATAATCTTATATATAGAAAATCCTAAAGACTTCACCAAAAAAAAGTTAGAACTAATAAAAAATGCATTAAAATTGCAGGATGCAAAATCAACATACAAAAATCAGTTGCATTTCTATACACTAACAACAAACTATTTGAAAAACAAAAAAAGCAATCCCTTTTACAACAGCATCAAAAACAATAAAATACTTAGGAATAAATTTAACCAAGGAGGTAAAAGATCAGTACACTGAAAACTATAAGACATGGATGAAAGAAATTGAAGAAGACACAAAGAAATAAAAAGATATCCTATGTTCACAGATCAGAAGAATGATATTGTTAAAATGTCCAAACTACTCAAAGCAATGTATAGATTCAATGCAATCCTACCAAAATTCCAATTGCATTTTTTGCAGAGATAGAAAAAAAAATCCTAAAAGTCATATGGAACCACAAAAGACACTGAATAGCCAAAGCAATCTTGAGAAATAAGAATAAAGCTGGAGGCATCACACTTTTGGATTTCAAACTATACTACAAGCTATAGTAATCAAAAGAGTATGATACATGAATAAAAACAGACACATAGACAAATGGAACAGAATCAAGAGCCCAGAAATAATCCCTGGTGTATACAGTCAACCAGTATTTGACAAGTGGGCCAAGAATACTCAATGGAAAAAAGATAGCCTCTTTAATAAAAGATGTTGGGAAAACTAGATACATACATGCAAAAGAAAGAAATTGGACTTTTATCTTACACCATACACAAAAATTAACTTGAAATAGATTAGACTTAAACATAAGACCTGAATCTGTCAACTCTTAGAAGAAAACATAGAGAAAAAGCTTCTTGACATTAGTCTTAGAAACATTTTTTTGGATATGACACCAAAAGCAAAGGCAACAAAAGCAAAATTTAATAAGTGGGACTACATCCAACTGAAAGCTTCTGCACAGCGAAAGAAACAATCCACAAAATGAAAAGGAAATCTACAGAATGGGAAAGTATTTGAAAATCATATATCTGATAAGGGGTTAATATCCAAAATACATAAGGAACTCATACAACCCAAGAGCAAAAAAACAAATAATGCAATTTAAAAATGGGCAGAGGACCTGAATAGACATTTTCCCAAAGAAGATATACAGATGCCCAACAGGTACATGAAAAAGTGCTCAACGTCACTAATCATCAGGGAAATGCAAATCAAAACCACAATAAGATATCACCTCACACCTGTTACAATGACTATCATCAAAAAGACAGGAAATAACAAGTGTTGGCAAGGATGTGGAAAAAAGGGAACCCTTGTCCACTGTTGGTGTGAACGTAAATTGGTGCAGCCACTATGGAAAACAGTATGGAGGTTCCTCAAACAATTAAAAGCAGAACTACCATACGATCCAGCAATCGCGCTTTTGGGTATATATCTGAAGGAATCAAATCATCATCAAGAAAAGATATCTGCACCCCAATGTTCACTGCAGCATTATTTAAAATAGCCAAGACATGGAAACACCCTAGGTGTCCATCAACAGACAAATGGATAAAAAATGTGGTGTGTGTTTTTATATATATATAAAATATATACTACATATTAATTCAACGTATAAGAGATAATGATAATAATATTTTAAATTGCACCAAAGAGCAGATTCTATATCCAGAAAAACTTTAATTTGAACCTGATTCAAATTAGTAGTGGATGCTGTTGGTGCTCCCCAGGTTGCCCCACTTACCATCCAGTCTATGTTAGGGTTAGGGTTAGGATTAGGGTTATATATATATACACCACACAATGGAATATTATTCAGCCATGAGAAAGAAGGAAATCCTGCGTTTGCAACAATATGGATGGACCTTGAGAGCATTATACTAAATGAACTGTCAGACAGAGAAAGAAAAATACTGTATGATCACACTTATATATGGAATTAAAAAAAGTCAAACTCACAGAAACAGAGTAGAACGGTGGTTGCCAAGGGATGGGAGTCGGGAACTAGGGAGATGTTGGTCAGAGGGTACAAACTTCCAGTTGTAAAATGAATAACTTGTGAGGATCTAATGTACAGCATGGTGACTATAGTTAATAATACTGTTTTATATACTTGAACATTGCTAGATCTTAAATCTTCTCACCACAAAAAAATAAAAATGGTAATTATGTCAGGTGATGGATGTGTTAACTAATCTTACTATAGTAGTCATTTTGCAATACATACATTATCAAATCACCACACTGTACACATTAAACTTACACAATACATGTCAATTATATCTCAATAAAGCTGGAAAAAAATAATAAAATTTTTAAAATAATAAATAATAATTTTTTAAAAAAAGAAGACTGCAGGGTGAAAGACTCCATCCTTACTGGCCTACTAAAGAAGTGAGCATCCCTCTAAGCCCACCTCTATCAGGAAGACCTTGGAGAGTCATGTAAGATGATCTGGCATACTATCCTATTCCTTAAGTCCAACCAATATCACAGTGTATTCCTGAGCGACTGGGAGTCTTGATAATATACTATATATTAATTCAACAATCATTGGGTATCTACTATGTATAAGACATAATGATAACAATACTTAAAATTGCACCAAAGAGAAGATTGTATATTCAGAAAAACTTTAATTTGAACTTGATTCAAAGTAGTAGTGGACGCTGTTGGTGCCCACTAGATTGCCCCTGTTTTTCAGAAAATTGCTGCTAGGAGCTACCTGGCTTGGGAGGGTACATCCTTCAATCTCCCACTCCTAACCCCTACAAAGCAGCCCACAACCCACGACTGACTATAATGAGCCATCTAAGGCTGGTGCCCTTGCCTCAAGGCAGAACAACCCTGCCTGTAACTTAAGCTTGAGACCCTCCTCTCAATGGCTCAGGCCAAGGCTAGACTGTACCTGAGACCACATCCTTGCTCAGCTCCGTCCCCTTCCTTACCCTGCTTCCCTCACTTCCACACAGGGTCTTTCCTCAAGAGCACTCTCTTGATAAATTACGAGCATCCGAATCTCTAGCTCAGGTTCTGCTTTTCAAAAATCTGACCTAAGGCACTGATTTTATTCACTATATAGAAAGCTCAAGACGTCAAAGCTTTCTTTGACTGTTTGATTATTGTGGTACATAATCGTTGGCTAAGATTAACATTATTAGTATTATCATTACTTTACTGATATTAATTACTTGGTATCCTATAAACAATGCACTGTTTGTCCAAAAAGGTAATTCCAAAGGAATTACTAAAGTTTTTATAAAAACTGTGTAAGTTTTTGTAAACTTTTATAAACTGTATAAGTATAAAATTACTTCTTATCTGAAGTATTTGACATAGGCTAAATCCTAAATCTGACATAGACCTTATTTCTCAAGCTATGGGGGGGTGGGAGGAGTGCTAAGTCTGATCTGGCCTGATGCAAAATATAAATTAAAACAGAATAAACATATATTAGAAAGAAAAAAATCAGGGAGAATTTTTTCTCAGGGCATACTTCAACAAAAGAAGCCCATTAAACAAACCAAAACCCTACAATTAGCTAGTGCTGCTAATGCCCTAACTAATTCTCATCTTCACTTCCAGGTGGGCTGTAGAAAATTTTGCATAGGCAAAGAGGGAAAAAACACACATCAGTATCTTTACATTTCACTCTTAATCCTTGGTAGAGGTGAGTATCACACAACTGTTAGAGGTCCAGTTGGCCATAAACATAAGAGCTCTGCAGAGTCACGTGGGGCAGAGGGAGCCACGAGAGCTGCCTTGGTTGTCTAGAAGGTGCTTCCTCCGGTGGCTGTGCTGCAAATGGACTCTTCCCTTTGCAGACTCCAGAAGAGGTGAAGAGCTTCCTGATCTAACAGTGCTTATTATAGTAGTAAATAAAAATTAAATATACCACGTCATATAGTCCCCATTATCCCATCATTTAAAAAAAAAAGGTATGTCAACCAAGATATGCTAAAAGCTAAGGCCTGCCCTCTAAAATATACATTTACCTATAGTAAAAACTTGACTAACATATAATCAGGATGCTATCTTACTTCCTAAGGCCAGAACTTGAAAAGTAGCTAGTTAACAATATTCAATTTATATTTTCCCAGTGGACGTCTTTGGTTCATTTCCCATATCTCTTCAATTAGCATTTTGATTATTAAAAATCAACAAAAACAAAACTATATAATAGCAATCATTCATGCAGAAAACTGACTAATTTTAATGGATGAACTACAGGTTCAGTCTATTTCTTAATGATTGAGGAGGACTGAAGATTCTCTAAATCTAAATGGTAATTATAAATAAGCCACCATCACATAATCAAAGAGCAAAGCTGAAACTCACCACCAGGTACACTGTACCAAGCAGCACCATTGGTTGTTCCATCTACAAAGCTGCTGTCATCATCGTTCTTGCGACATGGTGGCCGATTGGGGTCAGACATGGGTGGGTTAAAAGAGGAGTATGCCCGGGCCAAGCTTTGGAAAACAGCATCGTCTGGGCAGGAGCTATATTCATGAGCACTACCTAGAAAATAAACCCACAAGATTAAAGAAATTGACAAAGACCAAGGAGCACTGCATGTTTCTGAAGAGTGATCCAGTGTTGATCTCTTGCTGATGCATTTTTTTAGCTACATCACTATGGGAAAGGATTAAAGGCTTAAGTACTCAATAATTACACTTAGTTTTTAGGTTATATGACTTCCATTTCTAATACAGCAAAGTAGAAATTAGGTAGAATGTACATTCCACTTATGAACTGAAAGTTCATAATTTTTAGTTTAAAAAATGTACCTGAACCAACCTCATAGCCACTGTGAACCACTCTCGCATATACTTTTCAGAATCTGAGTTTAAAGTTAAAAAAAAAATCTCCCGTGTGTATTATGGAAATAAATAATACATATTTTGATATACTGTATTCTTATTCATGTATTATAAAATATGCCAGGCTTTTATTTCCTAGCTATTGACAAACCACAAAACCTAAATTTTAACTCTGTTTCACCAAAGATTTTCTTAAAAGCTCAAAGTTCCCAATATCTAAAATTATCATCCTGTGTTTACAAAGAGCTAACTCTTCAAAGGTCCCTGAGAATCGATCCAAAGCAGGAAATCTCCCGGAGTAACAAAAATTAAGCTGAAAATATCTATCTGGCTAAAGCTAGCTGTGCCTGAAGCTTACCTAAAACTAGTTAGAGAACCAAGGCACCACTTCCCCTCCATGACACCACCAGAAACAGTTTCAAATGCAAAAATGTGAGAGCATAAGACACATGTAAGAGATCCACATGGTTCCTGATCAAGCGCCAACAGGCTGCCTCCATTTTTAGCCATCTTGTGTACAAACCTATATAACTTCCATTCTCTCTCCATTTCACCAGGGTCCAAGAGTTACCCAAGTTCATGACTTCTGTTTTCTCCCTTTCTCTTGTCTAAGTATTCTGTCAAGATCATGTTTCTCTTCCCCTAAACTTTTTTTTAAAAATTATAGTCTTTTTTCTGCCCAATATACATGCCAATGTCACATGAAATAGGGGATATTCCTGTTAAACATGTATTTCTACAGGCAAAACCACTTAAAAGAATATTACAGAAACCATCATGCAAAGCCTTGTAAAGTAATTGTAAACCTTAAACCAACTAGAGAAGCAGGAAGAACACCTACCACTCCGCGTCTCATCATATGGATAATTGGCCACAAGGTCTCCTCCATGGAGATTGGCAGAGAGCACAAAAGGAATATCCATAATCCAATGAATGACAGCCTTGGTCTCAGGAGCAAGCTGTATTAAAGATTAGAGATTAGAAGGATTATAAATTTGGTAATCATTGGTGAGATCACTTGAGAGAAAACACATAGAAAAGGTAAAAAAGGAAACTGAAACTTGGTCACATTTCAAGCACTTTGTGGTTGTTTTAATAGGGAAAAAAAAGGTTCCCGTATGAGCAGCATTCCTCACCTCTATCTTTCTGAGACTTAAAATAAAAAAATATGTCAATAGTGTTTAAATTTCCTTACAAGTTCTACTTCTGTAGACTGCCAGCTTTTCTCTCTTTGCAACTTGAAAACCAGCACGCAAATCACTTACAAATTTTGGGACATCTCCATCTGAGCTTTGTTAATAACAGCTGAGGATAAGACAAGGAGAAAAGAAAATAGTTGAACCACAGAACAGGGTTTTTTATCTATGGTGGTCCAACTCTAGAAACATGTGGTAAATTTTTTTTTTCAGTTCTTGCTTACTATTTTTCCAATTCCCTTCAACTACTTCAAACATTGTCCCTATAAAAAAAAGATTAGATTGGGTCTCTTTCAGAGCTCACTGTAAAATACCAGTTTACTTTGGGATGATCACCTTAAATTTTAAAACAAAGGCAAAAGTTTCAGGAATTCATGCTGTCTTTTGAATGATTCACAGCCCCTCATATCTTGGAAGCAAAACAAAAGAGGAAAGAAATTTATTCCAAAGAATTCATCTGGAACCAAAAGCTTGATACTTTTATATGAAGAGTTTTTAATAGCAACTAAGAAGACTCTCAAACTCCCAAGTATCTCTTTGATTAAAAAAAAAAAAGCTTTTAGTGGAGATGTGATCTGTACCGTTCTTTGGCATAGAAAACCTAACAGCATCAGTAGGGTTTGATGGTTATAATAAGATCTTGTATTTGTGTATCTCTGTTCAGTTTATGAATAGCTCTCACAAGCACTATTTTATTCAGCTTCACAACGTCCCCATTGGATAGGCAAAGATATTCATCCCCATTTCACAAGGAGGAATCTGAAGGTTGGGTGCGTTAATAACATATCCAGATTCACACAGCTAAGTCTATGAAACTATAAAGCCCATGCTATTTTTAGTGTATCACCTTTAATGTATCAAAACCATCCTATTTTTCATGTAGGTTACTCATAATTGTGGAAAACTGTGATTTAGACTAGGGTGTTGTTTTTATTATTATTTGTTTGATTGGTCTATCTTATTCTCACCACAAAAAAAAAGTTTTTAGGGGCCAGCCCCATGGAGTAGTGGTTAAGTTCACACACTCCACTTCAGTGGCCTGGGGTTTGCAGGTTCAGTTCCCGGGTGCAGACCTACACATCAGACCTACACCAAGCCATGCTGTGGTGGTGACCCACATACAAAATAGAGGAAGACTGGCATGGATGTTAGCTCAGGGACAATCTTTCTCAAGCAAAAAGAAGAAGATTGGCAACAGACGTTAGCTCAGGGCCAATCTTCCTCACCAAAAAAAAAAAAAGTTCACTATAGAAAATGCAGAGGAGACAAACACAAAGAAGAAAATTAAAATTACCCACAATCTTACCACCTAAAGATACCCACTGCTACCATTTTCATATATCTCTTTCTCAGTGTTTTTCCAATGCAATTTTAATTTTTAATTTTTAAAATGTGATCATTTATATACTATTTTGTATGTTGCCTTTTACGCTTGAAAACAGATAAACACTTATTCATGTCGTTGAATACCCTTCTAAATTATTATTTTAATGGCTAACATCCAATGTATGGATATATTATTCTTAAACATGAACAAAATAATAGCTCATACTTATTAAACATTTTCTGTGTGACACACTGAATTCTCATATCCTCCCTATGAGATAGGGACTACATGTACCCCATTTTACAGATGAGTAGACTGAGACACAGAGAAGTTGGGGAACAGCATGAGGTCACTCAGTTGAGAGTGGCAGAGCCTGGACTCAAGCCTAGCCAGTCAGGCTACTGAGCCATTACACCAGCACTAGCAGCCTCCAATTGGTGGGAGGGGTTGGGAGGAAGGGGGAGATGTTGGTCAAAAGGTACAAACTTTCAGCAATATGATGAATAAGCTCTGGGGAATCTAATGTGCAGCATGGTGACAATACTGTATTATATACTTGAAATTTGCTAAGAGAGTAGAACACGAGTGTTCTCACCACAAAAGAAAAAAAGGTAACTATGTGAGGTGATGAATATGTTAATTAGCTTGATTGTGGTAATCATTTCACAATACATCAAATCATCACATTGTACACCTCAAATCTATACAATTTCTGCATGTCAATTATACTTCAATAAAGCTGGGAGGAAAAATCTCCAAATGTTGGGTACTGAGTTGTTTACTATGAAAAAAAAAATACTATGAACACCCTTGTAGCTATTCTTTATGCAGATCTACACTTCCCTTAGGAAAATTTCCCTAGAAATGGAATGACTTGACCAAAACCTAAGCACATTTTTCAATTTTATAAAATTTTTTCCAAACTGCCTCCCTGTAAGATACAGCAGTATATCCAGCAAGAGTATATTAACCCTGCCATTTTTAATCATTCTTACCGACATGGCATATGTGTTTTTTTTAAGTTTGTCACTTTGATACATGATAAAAGAATTTTATTTTTGGTGCAGTCTTTGATTAACTAATAAAATTAGAACAGTTTTTTATACGTTTAGTGACCATTTATATTTATTCTTTGGTGACATGTTTATACATGGTTTTACTGATTTTTCGATTGAAATGTATATCTTTTCTTATTAATTTGCAAGAGTTGTTTATTTAGTAAAAATATTAACCCTCTGCTACTACATACTATAAATATTTTCCAAGTTTGTCATTTGCCTTTCAAATTTAATAATAATAACTAAAATACAGACCTTTAAGATGATTATATTGTCAAATCTATTGATCTTTTCTTTATGGTACCTTCGTTTGCTTTTATATTTCATTCATTCATTCAATAACTATTAAGTAGCCACGATGTGCCGGTTTCTAAATAAGAGATTTAGAAAGTTTTATCCCCCTCCAAAAATGATATATTTACCAAAGTTTTCTTTTACTAGGCTCATACTTTTTATATTTAAATCATAATACATCACAATTTTATTTTTTTTTATTTTTTTTTTTAAAGATTTATTTATTTATTTTCCCCCCAAAGCCCCAGTAGATAGTTGTATGTCATAGTTGCACAGCCTTCTAGTTGCCGTATGTGGGACACGGCCTCAGTGTGGCCGGAGAAGCGGTGCGTCGGTGTGCGCCCGGGATCCAAACCCGGGCCACCAGCATCAGAGAGCACGCACTTAACCGCTAAGCCACAGGGCCGGCCCAATTTTATTTTGATCAATACTGATATTTCTTTTTTTTTTTTTATTTCCCCCAAAGCACCAGTAGATAGTTGTATGTCATAGTTGCACAGCCTTCTAGTTGCTGTATGTGGGATGAGGCCTCAGCATGGCCGGAGAAGCGGTGCGTTGGTGCACGCCCGGGATCCGAACCCGGGCCGCCAGCAGCGGAGTGCGCGCACTTAACCGCTAAGCCACAGGGCCAGCCAATGCTGATATTTCTGAGATGGATTTGTCTCAATTCCATTTATTGAATAATCCATTCTTTCCACAATGATCTGAAACACTCCCTTTTATGAACTAAATTCTTATACATCCCTAAATTTGTTTCTAGAGATCAAATTAATTTAAATTAAATCAAGTTTAAATATTTATTTAAATCAACCTAAAAATAACTAATATAGGACATTTAATCAAAAAAATCAATAATGCATATGCTTTTTGTACAATGAATTTATGGTTTATTAGGCCCAATTGCTCAAAATGGCAATAATATTATATGATATGAGTTTAACACACATTCCTCTATACGAGTCCATTCAAAAGTTTTTCTTCTACTGCTGAATATATTGTCAGTCTTCTTCCTTGTATATACCCCCTCATTCTCCCTAGTTACTCAAACCCAATGATTGGTGCTGACAAATATTTCAATGAGCTCAGAAGAGACAGAAACCTCTGGTTTGGAGAATCATTGAGGACTTCAGGAAGGAGGTGGAACTTCACTATGTGTCAGGGAAAAAAATAAGGTAGGATTTGGATGGGAGGAGAAGGGAGACAGCAGTAGTAAAGATAAGGAAGGAAGGGGAGTACACTTGAGGGAAGCAAGCAAAACACCTCCAGGGGCCAAGGGCTGGTTTGAACGGAAGCTCAGGAGGCAAAGCCATCCCGGCGTAGACTCTACTGTTATATTTATTATTCACCTGAAAGGGTTCAAAAAGGTATGCATGGCATGCTTCTATATATTTATAGGTTGATATGTGCATAAAAAATAATTTTGAAGGATATGTACCAAAATATGAATGGTGGTCATTTAAGAATATAAGGTAACAGGTTATTTTTCTTCTTATCTATATTTGCTTTATCTTTTTGTTTGTAATAAAACATTAATTTTGTAATAAAAATCTTTTTAAAGAAACTGTTTTTGGAAACAAATTTAAAGATACAGCCCTGAAAGCCGTGTGCGGCTATTAGATTTGGCCTATTGTTAGTTCTTTTACATACACTACTGCTAATATACATGTTACCAGTATGTTCAAAAGCAAGCAAGCAAATTCCTCAATTTGATAAATTAAACTCAGTTGCTCTAGTCTTTCAGGCTTGCTAAATGCTGAGACTCCTTAGATACTGCAATAATATATGTAAGTAATCCATAGAGAAGCCTCTGGAGCACTCCTAAGATGGACCCTTAATAGAATCTGGAGCCAATTGTGACCTATCCTTAAGGCTTCCATTTAAAGATGATAAAGATAGCTCAAATGTTATGCTCTATAATTAGATGGCTTTCGTTCTTAAAATATATTAAAGCTTTATTTATTCTATTTCCTTCATAACTCTAGTCATTAAACACAAGTATAAATTTAATAAAATTATTTGATTTATTTTAATCCATTCTATTTCCAAGCAATCCAAGCCAAGGCTCATGGACTGAGCCCAGAAAACAGCAGAGGTGACCCAGCTGAAGAGCTCAAGAGCAGATGAAAAATGACTTCACAAGAAGAACTCTAGGAGAGGGAGAAAGAGCTCTGATTCAGAGAGATTCTGAAGGGCAAGGAGAGCATGGGGAGGATTCAGTAAAAATGTTGGTTCCTTTCCACCACCCACCCCCACAGCCCACACACCCCAGACCCTGTCAATTAGCATCCATGGGAATCCGCATTTTTAACCCCTGATTTCTAGCGTACCAAACATAAATCTTGACATTTAAAAACCACTATAAGGATATGGAGAACAGATTGGTGGTTGCCGCAGGTGGGGGGTGAAATGGATGAAGGGGGCAATTTGTACAAACTTGCAGTTATAAAATAAATAAGTCCTGGGGATGTAATGTACCGCATAGTGACTATAGTTAATAATACTGTAATATGTATTTGAAAGTTGCTAAGAGAGCAGACCTTAAAAGTTCTCATCACAAGAAAAAAAAATTTGTAACCATGTGTGGTGATAGTTGTTAACTAGACCTATTGTGGTGATCATTTTGCAATATGCAGAAATATAGAATCATTATGTTGCACACCTGAAATTAATATAACGTTATATGTGAATTATATCTCAATATAAATAAATAAATAAATAAATAAAATAAAAACCACTATAAGGGATGTAGATATTAGGCTGAGAAGGGGAAGTGGGAAAGGCAGGATGTGTAACAACATTAATGAAATGCCTACTGTATGTCCCATACCAGGCTGGGTCTACCCGCTGACTCAGTCTTAACGACAAGGATGGCAAAAAGAGATGAACCAGACATGGGCAATATCATCCCATGATTATTAAGCAGGTACACTAAAGATTTAGTATAATGTAAACAAATCTTGTTTCTGTTCCAGAAAAGAGAATAAACTTTAATTTTTACATATGTCTCCTTAATTTACCTGTACCCAGAAAAAGTACTGGCATTGAGATATTTTTAATAAAAGTCCCAATTTTTTAAAAGTACCATGAACATGCATCTTTTAAATAAGTATTGCTTAAGCTAGAAATGCGAAAACATCTAATATAGGGACTGTGCAAATATTATACAGCTTCAGCTGGGGAAGAGGAAGATAGTGCTGTCTCAAAATAACGGCACTTGCGCAAAGGCTGCCAATCAAATATCCTATCAACGTGAATTTCTTTCATGATTCTTCTATGATAGGTGACAGGAGTTATTTTTCTGATTTCTCAGATTTAACAAAGACAGCCTAGGCAGGTTAATGTAAGCAATGGGGAAAGTGTGTGGGCTAGTATCAACACTGGGCTTCCAGAACAGTTTTTCATTTCTGTCATAGCTGACATTTCCTCATAGCTTATCACACAGGACTACCCTCTTCTCACCTCTGTTACCCCAGCCCTCTGCCTTTCCAGCTCTCCCTTCTCCCAAGAAAGATGGTTTGGGGGCTGAGAAACTGCAAAAGTATCTGTGACTCAGAAGCAGGGAGGTTTAAGTCACTCACTTGTCAGGTTCTGCCAGAATCCCCAGCCCCTGGCAGCCCTTTTCTCAGACCAGTTCCCACTTGTAGGCTCAGCCAGGTGTCGGGAATGAATCCTAAATATAGGCAGGGGAGTTTTAAGAACTTTAGACCAATAATCTGGGACTCTCTATCTCCTGGATCCCCTCCCCAGCATCCCAAACACATGAGGAATACTTGTCTGGAACTCCAGCTGTGGATTTTAGATATTGTGATCTGCTTGCCAGGCTGGATTGCATTCGTTCATAATAGGCTTTCAGCCTACTATGTGTCAGACTAAAATATGAATTATAATTCCGGCAATCAAGGGATTGAACTCTAGAATCAAAGGGAAAAACAGCTATGTAAACAAAAAATTATAACATATATAAAGCTCTGTGTAACTACAACTACAAGCACCATACTGGAAGTATATATAAAGAACATAGAGGAAGGCTTAACAGGATGTGTCTGGAAGAGCAGGGGAAGGCTTCACAGAGGAGGTGACATGGAAGGAAAGGGAAGAACATTCTAGACAGGTGGAACAACAACACATACGAAGACATAAAACTTAGAAAATGGTATGCCTAGGGAGCAAATGGAGTTGGTAGACTGGAGTATACGGAATACTAGAGCCAGATGACGGAGTGGGTCAGCCAGCTGCTGGCAGGGGCCAAGGGAAACTTGAACGGCCCTGGAACTATAATAAAATGGAAAAACTGTACTTTCCAAGTTCTCACTTAGGAAAAGTACCAGAAGTATTTGATAAGCCAGAGCAGAATTGCCTGGAACAACAGAAGAGGAACCGAGAGCTGCCAACAGCCATTCTCCACCTTTCCTCCGTGGTGGGCTCTACCTCTCCTCCAAGTAATTGAAAACAATGTTCAAACCACATTGGTTTTAAGGAGCACCAAATGTCTAGCGGATATGTCAATGTGCCCATCTAACCCTGAGGTACATAAGAGAGACTACTGAGAAATTACACTGACACGGTAATAATAGTTCTAGGTCCTGACCTCAAGTACTCTATACGTACTAACTCATTCAGTCCTTACAACCACCCTCTGAGGTAGATACTATTATCATCTTCATATTTTGGATGAAGAAGCGGAAGCACGTGGTGGTTAAATAACTTTCCAAAACTCACAGAGCAAGTATAGAGCCAGGATTTGAACCAAGGTGGCTGCCTCCAGAGTCTCCATGCTAAACCATCACACAATTCTGCCACATTGAGTTTTACTTTATCCTCTGGGCAGTGGAGAGCTGGCAAGGTTTTTTAAGCAATAGAGCAATAATTTGTGTATGAAGGTCACTCTGGAGGAATTTGACAAGTTTAAACAGAGTTGGGAGAGGCTGAACCCAAAACAAGAATAGGGAGCTACTGTACTCATCAGAGCAGGAGATGATGGAGGTCTCAGCTAAAGTATAGAATGAGTTTGCAGAGGAGAAGAAGACTGGACAAGTGTTAGGGAGGCCAAATCACAGAGATTTGGTAACTAATTGCTGGTAGTTGGTGACAGAGATGAAAAAAAAATCAAGACTTTGATAATCGGGTAAATGAGAGAATAGTTTTCTTACGGAAAATATTTGTTTCTGGCGATGCTGAACTTTAGGCCCTGCGTGTCACCAGATAAACAGACTCAGTAAGCAAGTAAAATAGAGAAACAGAACTCCGTGGGAGATCTGGAGTTAGAGATATGGATCTGGGAGACTTTGTAGAATAGATGACATTGGAAGTACAGGAGTACCTTGGTACTCCTGGTAGAAGAAGCAGGGAAAGAAACCAATTAGTGATTTGAAAGGCAGTAGAAGAGGTAGAAGAAAGTAGAGTTGTGCAAAGCAAAGAGGAGAAAGTTCTGGAAAAGAAAGAAAAGATCGACTGTGAAATGTTGTAGGAGGAGCTGACCAGATGTGCCAATAAACAGCCTCTGAAAGGGCCGTGAAGACTTTCTAAGACACCCACAACTGGGTCCTTCCCCTTGTCCCCACACCAACCCTCCTGCCCAATTCCAGGTACAAGATGAATTTCAAGGCTCCAGGCTTTCCAGCCTTGACTTTCACAGCTATAGTTAACTATCCCATACAAACTTTAACATTACTCCTCTGTCCTTCGTTGCGAACATATTTCCTTAGGCTAGAGGACAGAACACAAGAAAACTACCCACGTTCTCTACCTTTGTGTTTTGATCCACAATCTTCTTCAGATTTTTCAACAGATGATTATTTGGACCACCTTCTTTCTCATTGACATAAACTATCCTATCCAGGTCAGGAAAGTTCCGGTTCAGATCTATTCCCTGGGCATTGCTTCGACCCACAAACCAGTCCTTGAGCTCACCGGGCTAAACAAATCAAAGAGAAAAATCATCAGTTATTTATTATTATTGTTGCTATCTATTTAAGGTCTCCATTAATGATTTTAAAAATAATTTATTAAGATTATTTATTTCAACAATATCTTCCCATAATGGTACTTCCACCATTTTACTGACATAAACATGAAGGAATCAGGTTTAAGTATTTGTTATGAATATTTTGAAAATATTTTCAATAAATAATATTTTAAATGTTAATCATAACATTTAAAAGATATTTATCATAAGTTTGCAAAAAAAGTCAATATATATTAGCTAGTAATAGATGACATGTTTCAAAGCATGCCACTCTATACTTAGATTTAAGTAAAATATTCATCGTTTCTATAAATCACAGCAATCTATTTTTTTAAATATTCAAAAGAATAAATTACTCAAGATCAGAAGCTTAAAATGAGTTTAACATAAATTATTTGTATATTTAATAATATACCTCCTTCTTAAAGTCATCGTGAAACAAAATTCTAGAGCTTTGTAAGTTGAGGAATTTCTGTTCAATTTTAAACCCTTCATCTCACTAATGGTATAACATGGAAATGTAATGACTTTCCAAGATATTCAGTTATATTCCATAATGTAGATTTTCTTATTTTACTATTAAATTATATCAAATCTTTGATATAGAGAGAATTCCCATATTCTTGAGGTCATGGAAGCCCAGATACCTTAGATTATGAGGAATAAAAAATCTATAAGACAGAAAATAGCAATGATAATCTTTTTGTCCATTTTGTCTTACAATTCTGAAAATCACTTTAAAATAATAAATAATTTCCTTTTTTTTGGAAGGTTCTTTTTTTTTTTTTTGTGAGGAAGATCAGCCCTGAGCTAACATCCATACCAATCCTCCTCTTTTTGCTAAGGAAGACCGGCTCTGAGCTAACATCTATTGCCAATCCTCCTCCTTTTTTTTTTCCCCAAAGCCCCAGTAGATAGTTGTACATCATAGCTGCACATCCTCCTAGTTGCTGTATGTGGGACGCAGCCTCAGCATGGCCGGAGCAGCAGTGCGTGGGTGCGCGCCCAGGATCCGAACCCGGGCTGCCAGTAGCGGAGCACACACGCTTACCTGCTAAGCCATGGGGCCGGCCCTAAATAATTTAATTCTTTATGTTACCAGAATTTTTCTCTCATAACTTTAGAAATTATATCAATGTTATGCTTATTTACAGAAATTCACTGTCCGGGTTTCTTACAACGTCAAACAATCAGGTAACTGAATCTTTTATTTTTAAGGTAAAAATTGACTTCTTAAGTGTAAATATATACTTTAATATATCACCATAAAATAAGAAAATTATTTCAAACTGTAGAAAACAGCAAATATAATGTCCTCCATGCCTGTCCCAACAAAAAGAGAACACATACCATATATCTTATCTTAAAATGACATTACTTTCCAGCTTCTCTAACAGTTAAAATGTATCAAATTAATTTTAGTTTAGAGGTAGGAGGGGTTTTTTTTTATTTTATTTTACTCATCATACATAGACAAGGAGTAAACACAGTGAAACCCTGATCTGGCCAAAATTCTTTCTTCCTTGACTCAGCAGAGGGCGCTATGACAACGCCTCATTCAGATGCCACAATGGCATTACTCTTCAACACATGGCAGTAGATATTTTTCATACTTGTAGATTTTTAGAAGCAAATTTACCTAGTCACAAACATGGATGAATAAATATGATTTATTTAACAACAAAAACAAAGCATTAATTAAATATTCACTTATTAACAAAATTTCTCATTTGCAATCTCTGCTAAAGAAACTCTCACCCACCATCCCTTACCTTCTGAACGTTTTTCTTATCAGCAAGTTGAATAATGTATCACTTATACCCTCCCCTGCACCATCTGTAAGCTCCATGTGAGCACTGCTTGTAGATAAGCACATATGCACAAACATACAAAATGAAGAAAGCATGCCCTGCTCTGAGCTGGCTCACACTCACCTGAGATGCTGCCTTTTCAAAGCCATCGGGGTTGAGGGAAGGCATGATGTGGATCCGGGTGTTGTGGATCAGCTTGACGATTGTCTCATTCCCCTTTTGGTATTCATTGCACAGGTACTGGGCCAGGAAAATGAGCAGTTCCCGTCCAACAGCCTCATTACCGTGCATATTCCCAATGTATTTAAATTCAGGCTCACCTAAAAGCCAAAAACAGATAGTATGGAGACGTTTTCTATCGTGCCAAATAGAAGGCAAATAATATACAGTGCTGAATGTATTGTATATCTACTAATTTATTACCCAGAGCTGACAACTTCTTTTCCCTCCAGAATTGATACCTGAGAAATCTACCTTAAATATCAAAATATTCCAAACACTCCTTCTATCCTTCTAATTCTCTCTCCCCAGCTACCCATGTGTTACGGACTGAAAAATTCATGTTGAAGCCCTAAATTCCAATGTGACTATATCTGGAGGTAGGACCCTTAAGGAGGTAATTTAGGTTAAATGAGGTCATAAGGGTGGGCCCTGATCCAACAGGACTATTGTCCTTGTAAGAATAGGAAGAGTTGCTGGGTATTTATCCAAAGAACTTGAAAACACCAATGCATAAAGATACATGCACCCCTGTGTTCATTGCAGCGTTATTCACAATAGCCAAGACTTGGAAGCAACCTAAGTGCCCATCAAGGGACGAATGGATAAAGAAGCTGTGGTATATATACACAATGGAATACTACTCAGCCATAAGCAACGATGAAATCCAGCCATTTGTGACAACATGGATGGACATTGAGGGTATTATGCAAAGTGAAATAAGTCAGAGGGAGAAGGTCAAATACCATATGATCTCACTCATTAAGTAGTAGATAATAACAACAATAAACAAACACATAGAGACAGAGATTGGATTGGTGGTTACCGGAGGGGAAGCGGGGAGGGAGGAGGGCGAAAGGGATAATTCGGCACATGTGTATGGTGATGGGTTGTAATTAGTATTTGGGTGGTGAACATGATGTAATCTACGCAGAAATAGAAGTATAATGATGTACACCTGAAATTTATACAATGTTATAAACCAATGTTACTGCAATAAACAAAAAATTAAAAAATAAATAAATAAAATCTATTCCAGATAGACAAAAAAAAAAAAAGCAATTCATTTATTGAGCTTCTACTATATACAAGGCATTATTGGTTTCTGAGTGAGGGCTGTTGTTAGAATTTATTACTTAGTTGAATTTTAGAGCTATTTATAAGGTATTGGTTATAAACTATTGTGATTCTTGGTTCTTACTCTGATTTATATAAATTATGGTTTATCAAAAAGAACAAAAAAAATAGGAAGAGACACCAGAGATCTCTCTCTCTCTCCATGTGCATGGAGAAAAGATCATGTGAGGATGCGGCAAGAAGGCAACCACCTGTAAGACAGGAAGAGAGGCTTCATCAGAAACCAATCTTGCTGGCACCTTGATCTTGGACTTGCAGCTTCCAGAAATTTGGGAAAATAAATTTCTGTTGTTTAAGCCCCCTAGTCTGTGGTGTTTTGTTATGGTAGCCCAAGCAGACAAATATACCACCCAACCCCAATAACTAGCAATAATAATACATTGTGTGCCTCCTATTGTATAATCCTGAACTTTGCATGTTTTCTCATTTAGCTCTCACCAAACTTCTAAAAGTAGGTATAATTATCCTATCTGTATTTTAAGATGAGCAAACCGAAGTTCAGAAGAGGCCTGACCACACAGTTACACAGCCCGTGAAGCCAGCATTCAAATGCTGGTCTTCTCATTTAGTCAAAAGTTTATGCCTTTTTTTTTTTTTTAACCATAGTGATTAAAGCATTAACTTCTGGACCCAAATTTCCTGAGTTCAAATCCAAGCATCACTTCTCACTGGCCAGCCTTGAGGAAGTTACTTTAGTTCTCTGTGGCTCTGTTTCCCCATCTATAAATGAGCTAATGGATACCACCTCGTAAGGTTATTATAAGAACTAAGTGAAATAATGAGTGTAAATGCTTAGAACAGTGTCTGGCAAATAACAAGTGCTATGTGTTTGCTATAATTATTTTTAATATCATTATTATTACATCGCATTATCTTGTCATTGTGAGGTGCTTTACCGCACACAATCTAATTTTCTCTTTACAACAGCTCACTAAAATGTGGAAGACAGATATTTTTATTATCCTTATGGTACAAATGCAGCCCAAAGAGGATACATTTTGCTGAAGGGCTCAGAATTCAAATATAAATCACTGCTGCCCGTTTCTGCTGCTCTCTGTTGCATTTTAGGAGGAGTAATAAAACTGCAGAGCACAGCAGCAAAATGATCTTAATTAATCCTGTTGTTCTGCTCCTATCTGCTTCATCCATCCCACAGGCCCAATTTCTGCTGCGGAAAGGATTCTCCCATTTACAGAAGCACTGGGACTGCTTACCTCAGGTAAAAGAAAAGAAGTTGGAATTATTTTTCTCCTGGAAATATGTCACCTAAATATTCTCTGCATGAGATTCCTGAGTGTGCGATTTAAGTGACTGCCAACCACAGAATGCCACGCCCTTGTGTGACCTCTCAGCCTGAGCTTCAGCTAATCCTAATCTAAGGAGCAGGTGGGAGCTGGATCAGCGCTATTTATATGTCCCTCGTTTTTACTTTGAGGGAAAGTCTCTAATAAAACTACTTGCTAGGGGCTTGCCCAGAAGGTATATGAGAAGAAATGTTTTCTTAGCTTCTGATTTCAAAAGTCATAATAATCTTCTTCCCTTCTGTCAAACTCATGAGCTTTATACATTCCCCTTACTGGATGTATTAATGTGATTTATGCACAAAAGAAACTGTAGCAGTCCATTACAAAACAAAATAAAGATCAAATAGCCAGAGGAATATTAGAAGCCTGCTTTACAAAGTTATTTGGGAAGAATGCACTGTTGGAGGCCTTCTGGTCCTGCTCCTTTACCCCAACACAGCTTTGAAGCTTCAGTCACTCAAAAAAGAGCTTGGCCCACAACCCATAAGAGCAGATGAGCACACTGAAATTTTCTATTACTTCTCTGGATTTAAAAAAAAAAAAAATTCTTTAATCATTTAAAGGGGAAATAGCGAACTCATAGTCAATTAGCCCCCAATGTTTTGTTTGGCTACCACAGTATATTTTGTATTTGAATTTGAACGCTTTGGGATAGGGCATGCTCTCCCAGTTCTGCCATAGGCCACACAACTCCCTCCGCACAACTCCCTCCACATAACTCCCTATCGGTGCTTTACTTATTTATATTTGCAACTCCTGATTTTCAGAGTCTAAAAATTTCCAATATGGTTTTGCTTCTTCAACTCTGTAGGAAATTTGTCCCAGGAACAAATCTCCCTCAATATAGCTATTCTATTTGTGATGACTATAGCATTGCTTTAGTCTTGACGCGAAGATAGGACTACAAAGGTCATTTTATGGAAGATATTAATGTATGGAAATAAAGTGCAAGACATATGACTTAGCAAAAGAAAAGGTAAGTGTATTTTTATCTTCCTTTGTCTGCAGGAATAAATTAGATCACTAGGTAATGCTATCAGAAGAATACAGAAGGATTGTGTTAAGCCTACTGACACGTCTTCTGAGATGGAGAAGAGCCACAGTTTAAATACGGCATTTGTTGGATGTATATATGCAAATCCCAGTGTCAGGCGCTACAGGGCACCCAAAAGCCAATAAAGCAGCAAGGAATGTACGGTCTGGTGGAGGACACAGGCATGCACATGAACAGCGGTCAGAGTGAGGCAACGATGAAGGAATGTTGGATGCATAAACAACTGGAATATTCCAGCCACCTCCCTGGCACCTCTCCAGTCATTTTCCCTCCCAAAGCCAGAGTTATCTTTTCAAAACACAACCCTCATCGGGTCCCCTCTACCTAAAAACCCATCAGCTAACTAACTTCCCATTTGCTTTCACCATAAAAACCAAAATTCTCTAGAAGATCTTTAACTCTCCTGTGGTCTGGCCTGATCCATCTCTCGAGCCTCCTGAGGCACCATCCCTCTGTCTCCATCTTTCAGCCATGATTCCTTCAGCCACTGGGCTCTCGTCTATGATGCTCTCTACTTCTCAAACACACATTCTGCCCTCATGTCTTTCTGATCCTGGATAACTATGGTTTCCTCAGAGTATCTTTAGTCTAAGTTCAGTTCCTTTGTTATTTTTAACACCCTAATTTGAAAATATACATTAATCAGTGTGATTATTTGTTCAATCCCCCACCCCCAGACTGGATGATCTGTTAGTAGCGGGATTGTATCTATTTTACCTCACTAGTGTATCACCCGCGCCCAGCACGGAGTCTAAAACACAGTGAGAGCACAATAAATCTATGAGTAAATGAATAAATGAACGGTCTTGCTTTTACATCCCATCCTCCCAGCAGCATGACTGACAGTAGAACATGCCCTTGAGATACAGGTGCAGCCGCGGCTGCCTGAAAACCTTTCTGGAACAGTGAAGGGAATAAATGAATAACTGAAGGGGACTTGAGGCAGTGTCAAAGAGTCCGTACCCATGGGGAATATTGAGGGGCCTCAACACTTGTTGTTATATCCGACATTCCCAGACAGGAATAGAAACTCTTTTTTGGGAATGAAGGCAGCAGTGTTGTGAACAGCTGATTTCCCAAGAACAAGATTAATTTCCATGGTCACAAGAAAACCACAAAATCTCTCTAGGCAAGCAGCTCTCTGAGGCTATTTTTGTTGTAAAGTCTAAACAAAGGGTTCCGAAGAGACTTTGCCTTCACCGTCTTTAATCCAGAAATAGAGATAAAATTGAAGACTTTGGACTTTGAACAAGCCTCTCTATGTCAATTACGTTCAATTTATTTAACGAAGGAGTGACAGCTTTGCATCATCACTTAATTTTCTTTTCAGTGGCTATAAAGATGGAGTTTACAACAGGCTGTTAAATGGATGACATATGCATTCCTGTTTGCAGTGTCTACAGAGCACAAATCCCAGGCTTAACAGGTTCGTCATTCCTTATGGATACAGCTGGTAATGCACATGTACCTGCGCATTTGCTCATCCCTCTCCTAGCAACGGGAAGAAAAGGCAGCGAGAACTATTCTCAGTACACTTGGGGATGGTTGTTTTTACATTCATCTTACTTTCCTCACTCACTATCTAATTCATTTTCCTTTTTACACCATGCTTACCCCGAGTTCCTGCAATTGAAGAATCATCATATTTGCACAGGTTGCATTGCGTAGGCTCAGGAAGTAGTTTCCCTGTTGCATCAATTTTTCCACAATGTCTCATAACTGTTAGTTTTCCAGTTACTTCGCATGGTGCAAAATCATTAATCAAGCCATCATTAAAAGATAATCACCTCACAAACCTAATCCAGCCTGGCTGGGCCGAATTTCTATGTTTTTCACCTGTATCACAGAACAATTAATGTACCTGATTGGATTTGTATTCTCATCAGAACAAGATAAGGATAACTTATAAGTTTTTCAAAATAAGATACAAGGTTTTACTGAAGTCAGAAATAACTAAATAAATTTCAAACTGGAGCAGGCAAATGACTTTAAGCTCCATACTTGTAATGCTTGATTTGCCCCAATGGTGTATTAATGTGATCTGAAATAACTAAATCAGTTTAAAGAGAAAGAGAGAGAGAGAGAAAAGAAGGAAGGAAGGAAGAGGGAGGGATGGAGGGAGGGAGGAGAGAGGGGAGAGAGAGAGAAAAAGAGAGAAAGAAAGGAAGAAGAAAGAAACTTAAAGAAATTTCTATTGCTTCAAAAATAAAACATAAATATTTTGCAATCCAGAAACCCACACCCCTTAGGCTTGGCATGCAGGTGAAGTTTGAAGCTGACAGCAGACTAGTGACACTCCCAAAGGGTGGGAATTAATGGCCTTAAAGTGACCAGAGAGCCCCTAAAGCAGAAGTCCACTGGCCCAGGAGGCTGAGCCTAAAAAATATCATCAAAAAAAGGTGCAAAAGTAAAATATAATATTGTATGCCTTTCCCACAAAAAAGAAATGTACTTTCACCCCTTATTTGACCAATGGTCAGCCTGTCTCCCTCTCTAATATTTTCTCCTCTTGGAAATAGCTGACAGGTTGACCACTGTGTAGAGTAATTGATCAGATAACTTTTCTTTTTTTGCTGAGGAAGATTCACCCTCAGCTAACAAGCATGCCAATCTTCCCCTGTTTTTCAGTATGTGGGCCACCAGCACAGCATGGCTGCTAACGGAGCAGTGTAGGTCCATGCCCGGGGTCTGAACCCAGGCTGCCAAAGTGGAGCATGCTGAACTTAACCACTAGGCCACCGGGCCAATTATTCAAGAATCTCCATATGGAAAGAAAATAGCAGAGGGGGAGATATCTAATGGAAAATGAGATAACAAATGTGAACGTGGGTTTTAAATTGTGAAATTCTACATAAGAAGTGTACCGTCATTATTTAGAAAGAATGAGTAGATTAAGGGTATTTTAAGAAAGAATGTGATTATAATAATAGAACTCTTCCATCTTTCATCCTGTAAACAGAGATGGAACACTGAGATGAATCCAGTCTTCCTCCAACATCAAATGATTGCCAAAATATAAGTCCACTAAGTCATTTGAAAGGTATAGATTTAACTCACTGACTACACAATTCTTAGAGCTGGTAACATTTTCAAAATACATGTTTCTGGTACATGTAATATGCTAAACACATTGCTGAATAACTATAGTATCCACAAATAAAACTCAATTTCTCAAAGATATCATGGTAAAATGTGTACATAACCAGCGATATTGAGAAACAGACAAACTAGCTATACAAGCAGCACAATCGCTGAACTTATTTGATTTACAAACAGCTATGCACGCAAGTTGGAAACATCTATGGAACAGATGGGCCTTTTAATCAGTTATCTCCCTCCCTCAGTGGTAAACCTGGGGTTAAGACATTAGTGTTACTAATTGTTTCCATTTGTTTGACATTCTAAAATATTATAGCTTGGCAATCATTCTTGCAGAAACTGAACCCTGCAAGTTTCCTAGAACTTGTCAATAAGAACGTCATTAATTGGCTCATGTTTTAGTGCATCTTAGCAGACTAAAATGCTGAGCATATTCCTAAAAGAAATGCAAATCTCCAGGGGCCAATAAACAATGGAAGAGGGTGGATATGGTTATAAAAATAGATTCCTCTTCTACAAACAGATGAGGAGAAAACAAAGAAAAAGGAGGAAAAGAAATCAAAGAAAGGCAAAAGAATAAAAAACAGTTGCAAAAGAAATTACAGAGTATAGAAGATTATATTATCACCCCTTGCTGCTTCTTTCAGTCATATTTTTAAAATAACTAAATTAATATGACATCTTGAAACTGAAATCTTATTTCATCTGATTTTTAATGGGCAGTCAAAACAGAATGCATTCCAGAATTATTCCGCAAAGATGTGAAGAGAAGCAGAATACACCACCCCAAAATATGCCTCTTTGGCATAAGGATTATTTTGAACTGATTATTTTTATGGAATAGCAGACATAGGAAAAACTCTGAAAAAAAAAAAAAGAGTACAGAGCGGAAGTGATATTTTCGTAAGAGATATTTATACTTGTAAAGGAACTCTCCATTTGTAAGGGTGTCTCCCTCTCTGTACCAAAAAGAGGAGAATGACTAAATCTCTAGAAACTCTCATCAATGGAGAAGGCATGGACTTAAATCTGTATAACAACCTTACCCTGTTTTCCTTTTCCTGGTAACCTCCCATAACTGGTCACCCACGCCCATCACCTCCCAACATCTTTCTTTTGTCTTTAGCTGGAGAGGATATTTAACGTGGTGGTTTGGGCCATTTCGGGATGTTACTTGGTTTTCCTGGATATCTCCCATGTATACAAGAGGTATACATGTTATTAAACTTCTGTTTGTTTTTTTCCTGTTAACCTGTTTTTTATTATGGAGGAGTCTCAAGCAAGAACCTAGAAAGGTTGAGGGAAAATTATTTTTCCTCCTCTACGATGCATTATAGAATTATTTTTGAAAATATTAATTATTAGCCATTACACATAATTTTAAAGTTCTCTTACATATGACATCTAGAATGTTTCTAGTAAGATCCTAATTGAAGAAAGAGGGGTAAACAAAAGAACAGAAGATATTTCCAGCCTTATAAGTCTATAAAACAATGTCAGAGTTCCAGTATTAACAAACACCTTCAACTCTTTTTAATCAAAATTTTTTCACACGAGTATGCTAGAAACTTTTTACAAATACTTGTATACAATGATGTGCTAGTAAATGTTTAACAATCAGCTCTGATCTATAGCAGTTGGGGTGTAAATACTCCCACTGTGGCCAATTTGAAGCTACCAATGTGAGGTCTATTGGGTCACAAATTTCCTGAAAATTAAAAATAAGTCTCGGAAGTCCATACAAGCCTACTCCAGCACACCACTGAATATGGAAAGCAATTATTTGAGATATATAGCTTCCAGTTTCTTCACAGGTTCTCCAGAAGGGGAATCTGAAGTCTAAGAAATCTGAAGAATTTCAAACACATTATAAGAAATATAATCAGACTAGCCTCTACCCTACTGCCTTTCTTTATGTTTAATTTTATGCAGGAAGAACTAAAAGAGGTTTTTTTGAGTTTTTTTTGTATTGAGATAGGGCATTTTCCAAAGCACTATACCATAATCAATTCAATTTAGGGGGAAGGAAAGAAAGGACTAGGGAATTTTTTTTTGACTGAGTTGATTAACCTAACAGTTATTGACTCACTGGATTATATCACCCTTTGCTCTAAAAAATCAGTGCAAAAATTTTACTTTAACGTATTAAATCGTTTTTCTAAAATATTTACATGCAATTTCAGGTACAGTTTTTCTAAAATATTTACATGCAATTTCAGGTACAGTCGGCCGGCCCTCCATATCCTCAGGTTCCGTATCCTCGGATTCAACCAACCCCAGATCAAAAGGCCTATGATGGTTGCCTCTGTACTGAATGTGTACAGACTTTTTTCTCTGCCATTATTCCCTAAACAATACAGTATAACAAATATTTACATAGTATTTACATTGTATTAGGTATTATAATTAATCTAGGGATCATTTAAAGTACATGGGAGATGGGGCCGCCCGGCCCCATCTTAGCGGTTAACTTAACTTAGCGGTAACTTAACTTAGCAGTTAAGTGCATGCACTCCACTACTGGCGGCCCGGGTTTGGATCCTGGGCTTGCACCGAGGCACCACTTTGCTGGCCATGCTGAGGCAGTGTCCCACATACAGCAACTAGAAGGATGTGCAACTAGGACATACAACTATCTGCTGGGGCTTTGGGGAAAAAAAAGGAGAAGGATTGGCAATAGATGTTAGCTCAGAGCCGGTCTTCCTCAGCAAAAAGAGGAGAATTGGCATGGACGTTAGCTCAGGGCTGATCTTCCTCAGAAAAAAATAAATAAATAAAGTACATGGGAGGATGTGCATAGGTTATATGCAAATACTACATCATTTTATGAATGGATTTGAGCTTCCACAGATTTTCGTATCCACTGAGGTCCTGGAACCAATCTCCTCAAGGATACCAAGGGACAACTGTATTGAAAATTCCTTCTGTTCTTCCTGTAGTCTCGACCTACAAGGCTATCTTCATGATACAAAAGGCAATATAATTTCTGTGCCCACTCATAGAAATTCATAATTTAAAAAAATCACAGAAGTCAGTTGTTAAAATTACTAACATGAGACGCGCTATAATTACTATCCAAGGAGAGATTGCCTACGAAGCTTTAGATTCAGAAAATCTTTGACTTGTTTAAGAACATAGTGAAGTGAACACCTAAGTTTTAATATAGAAATCAGATAAGGCAGCAATTGTTTTAATGATGTCGTTTCATGATTTAAACTCTTTCTGTAGATATTAATCACCAGGAAAGACAGAATTATTTTTAAACTACTTTAATAGTTATGGACTGCATCATGCTCATCAGAATGTCTTTATGCATTTATTTACTGAAGATAGGATTTGGGACCTTAAAGCATCTTTCAAAAGTATTCATTTCTAGTTATTCTAGATAACTCTCTTAGAAGACTCTGCTGTCTTTCACCAGTATTCTTTTTTTTTTTTTTTTCTGTGAGGAGGACTAGCCTTGAGCTAACATCCGATGCCAATCCTCCCCTTTTTTCTTGAGGAAGATTGGCCCTGGGCTAACATTCGTGCCCGTCCTCCTCTACTTTATATGGGACGCCGCCACAGCATGGCTTAGCAAGCGGTGCGTCGCTGTGCGCCCGGGATCCGAACCTGCGAACCCCGGGTCGCCACAGTGGGGCACGCGCACTTAACCGCTGCGCCACTGGGCCGGCCCCTCACCAGTATTCTTATCAAATAAAATAAAATGTAAAGATAAATTTATCTAAGAGGCAAAGAACAGAGTTAAATGAACTAGCACTAGAAGAGGGGGAAAGAAAACATGAATGGACCTGGTTTCTGACAAGCGATTATGATTCAGGTCTTTGTTGATTCTCTTATTAACATATTGGGTTGTGATTTGTACGTCTATTTGGAAAATAATGCCCATAAGGAGTTTATTTTGTAGCTAGACAAGAGAAGTTTAGGTGCAATATCAAGTTTATGAAGGTTGACGGTTACTTATCCGAAGGTTGTTATGTGGGGAAGGATTTGATTGATTCTGCAAAAGTCCAGAGGACAAAACTAGAATCGTAATTAGAAGGTACAAAGAGAGAGCATTTAGCACAGCTGAAGGGCAAACTTTCTCTCAGCTAGAGCTGTGGAAAGACAGAATGGCTGCTGTGAAGTCATTAATTCCCCTAGAAGACACAAAGGTGTCTCAGAGACACGCCGTACAGGTTGCACTAGATGATCTCTTAAACATCCTACGAGTCCATAGAAATAGGGCCTAATGTCTTTTCTTCGACAAACTATTGGTATTCAAGCTTTTAAGCGTGTCCAACATAAATCATAGTTCTCAATAAATGTTAGTTGACAATTTGATAGTTCTCTGGAACAAAGAGAAAATGGTACATCATCATAGTGAACTAAGACATGATTACAAAAAGTAATGGAAAAACACGAGTCCATTTCCACTAATCATCTCTCTTTATGCCCATGAATGAACAGCTTATCTTATTTCAAACATGAATAGATGAGAGGATGAGTAAAAGTGATGTCATCAGAACCTGTGTGGGTGAAAAACGTCAAGCATTTCTAGCAAACACAGATGACTGAAGAAGAAAACCTTCAATTTGCTATTAAGCAGATCAAGTGGCAGCAACATTAACTAGCTAAAACAAAATCAGCTATGCTTAGTTGAATAATCTCTTCCCAGAAACTCCTTGGAACATTCTTTTTAATTCTCTCAGGAAGGAGATAACTCAAAAGTCAAACTATGTCAAAACATCTTTAAGATGTTATTGGTTCAACATCATAACTAAAGACTTGCAGCACTAAACATACACCTGTCTCAGAAGCAGCAGGAAATACAAGAGAATCTTTTAAAGGAGAGTAAAGGGCTAAATGGAGCTCTCTGGGTCTTTCTGCATGTCTCAGACTGTAGTTTCTGAGACTGCATGTCTCAGAAAGCCAGTACCTAGCTGGTGATAATTCCCCTTGGGAGGAGTGAGTCGACTCTAGGTCTCCCTTCAGGAGATTATTCTACATCAGGGCATGCATGAACTATCCTCTTTTGTTCAAAGTTTTTAAAGAAAATTGTGCTGACTTACAGAACTCTAGGTCATAACCATTTATGGGCTTCATATACGTACAGATTTCTGAGCTGCATTCCCAAAGATCATACTTCCAAAAGGTCTTAGAAGATGCCAGAGCATCTGTATTTTTAAGAGATCTAGAGGTGATTCTGCTGCCCTTCTAGGATTGAGAAGGAATGATCTGGGAGGTAGGTGCAGGGAAAGGCTGGTGATGAGGAGGAGTTCAATGACATCGGCAGACAGATGGGAATTCCAACAGCTGAGGGTGACTGGGACACAGACTGAGCAGGGTGATGGTTCTTAACAATTTGTGGGTCATGGACTTTTTTGAGAATTTAATTTAAACAAAACTATGAATTCTGTTCCTTCACATGTGCAAAAAAACCCCGCAAAATTATGCAAAGATTTTACAAACTTAAGGAACATTATGCTAGACATTTATAAGTCAGAATCAGAAAGGAGGGACATCATGGGCACCATAAATATCAACATACATGTTTTACACAGGCTTGTTTTCTGATCCAGACAAATAGGAGCCTATTACATGCCCTTCCTTACCGCAAATGAAACACAGCAGCAGGGTAGCAATATAGCACTGTCTAAAAAAAAAAATAGGGGAATGGGGAGCATGGACTTAGGTGAGATTGACTTGGGTGTGAATTTCAGGTCTAATATGGTATATCTAACTTAACCTGGAGCAAGTAACCCTTACTCTGGTCTTAGTATTCTTTTCTGTAAATTGAATTACTAAAATCTCTTTTTTTGAGCTGTTGAGAGGATTAAATGAGAAAATACAGGGGCCAGCCTGTTGGCGTAGCAGTTAAGATCATGCATTCTGCTTTGGTGGCCTGGGGTTCACCGGTTTGGATCCTGGGCACAGACCTATTCACAGCTCATCAAGCCATGCTGAGGTGGCATCCTACATAGAAGAATTACAACTCTACAACTATGATACACAACTATGTCCTGGGGCTTTGGGGAGAACAAAGAAAAAGAGGAAGACTGGCAACAGATGTTAGCAAAGGGCCAATCTTCCTCAACAAAAAAGAAAATATATAGATAAGACATTTTGCACCATGCCCAACAACTAGTAGGTAACCAATAAATGCCCACAATATTGCCCACGACTCACACTGTTAATGATATGAACAATCACCCCTAATCGAGACATACAGAAACTTCCAACAGGAATATCTGGTGCCTCTGGGATCTTTCAGAGAGATATGGAACCTAAGCGGGTTTGGAAAATTAACCAATCCTTCCAGGAGTACAGACAACAGCATCAGCCTAGTCTCAGCCTATTCCATAAGGCAGGCTCCTCAAACTTGGATGTGCTTGTGAATCACTTGATCTTGTTAAAATGCAGATTCCAATTCAGCAGGCCTGGAGTGGGGCCTGAGAGCCTCAAGCTCTCATAAGCTCCCAGGGGATACTATGCTGCTGGTCTGTGGACTATGCCATGCTGCTGGCCTGTGGACCAATATTTGAGGATTATTTGGACTCTCCAAAATCAAAAGTGGGAGAGAAAAAGAGGGAGAAAGAGAGACTGACTTTTAAATAATAACTCTTTAGAAACTTGAGTATTTTTTCTTATTGTTGGCTCACTCCAACCAACTTGGGTGCCTACCCACCAAAGCACACAGCATAATTTTGGAGGCCACTACATGGCCTCAGGTCTAAGATTCACTATAAATGCTAAACAGCATGACCCCAAAAGGACCTGCTAATGTATATGGAATCCAATGTTAGATGCCAGAAGATGGTAGAATAATATAGGACTTACTGACATAACCCTATAATGCTCCAGAACTATTCAGATTACAGGAAAGTGTTTTGCTCTTCTCAATTTTAAATTCAATATTTAAATCTTAAATATACATTAAATAATTATGCACAGTTCTACATTTTTATTGTATTTATGAATAAATTATGAGTAATTTTATGGATTCTTATAGGATATTTACTATCATTTTGTTTATAGTTCTCTCACTAAAGTACTTTCAAGATTTTTACTGCTTGCGACTATTCTAATTTTACCTCCTACTCCATCTCACCCATCTTCTGCTACTCTTTTCCTTATTTCTTTGGGGACTTAGATAATGCCTTTAGAGAATTTTTCTTTTCCCAATGAAGAGGAGAGGATAATAAAATGAGAGACAAAATCTCATACCAGCTCAAGTAGATAACTACAGAGATATACACTGCCCCAACAAAGGCTAGACATTTCTATCTTGTAATACTTTTTATTAGCTTGTATTAGTATTTCACCTGTCCCCTCCCTTAGGGATTCTTTAAAGTTAATTTAAATAAATATTCTACAAGCATTCAAAAGTAAAAAAAAATGTTTTGCTAAATAAAATATAAACCACCTGGCTTCAGTGAAGTAATAAAGACAGTTACTAAATACTAACTAATCATCTTTAATTTCATGTGTTCCTCAAGTAAACAATATCTACAATCCCAAAACGTCAACATAAAATTTTATATTGAACTTTGTCATTGTTTTTGCTAACAAGTTCATGATTCTTTTAAAGCTATTTAATATTCTGTATTTGGATGGTTTGAGATATCTTGTCAAAAACATTCTTATTGAGATATTTCTTTGTGAACAAAATACCCAGCTGTTTTCAAGTTCAATGATAAAAATCATCATATATATCAAAAGTTTCTATTTAAAAAGATTTTCGAACTGCTTAACAGCTCAGAAAAAGATAAATAACTACATCTCAAACCAGCAAGAGAAAAGAATTTCTTTTCTGGGAAGATAATTAAATAACAAAAAAAAATCAGAAATATTCCACACAAAATTGCATGAAACCAAAACAAACAAACAAAAATCTATATAGCTCTATCTACATAGATACATTCATCACATGTCTCATTTAGGGATAGGAAATACTGTTATTTTCTTCATATATCTGTTACTCTCTTCTCATCACTCACCAACCACCTTCCTATCTTCACACTCACTTCTCCAATCTATATATCTCTTGTCTTCACAACATTCACGATATGAAAAGACATATCCAGTAGAGCAATAAGGGCAGTCATGAAAATTAACAAACAGGAGTCACAAAAAGAATTAGAGATCTTCTAAAATAAACTGGTATTCTTGAAAGCAAAATGATAACAACATTTCTGGTGTCATATCTGAACACATTAACCTAACATACATGGCAGTGTTCAAATGTTTATCAACCTCTATCTCATCTTATCCTTCTTTAAATTCATGATATACATACAGGCGTTAGCATTATGACTTTGGTGAACACAGGCTAATCATGTTAAAAGTATATCATCTATTAGAATCTGAGCGTTGGTGACAATAATAGTGTGCATGTAATGAGGGCAGGAAAGACTGTTCCAAGGGCTTTCTATGTATTAATTCATTTAATACGCACAACACACACACACACACACACACACATATATACACACTCTACGAGGTGGGAACCATTTTCATCTACATTTTAGAGATGAGGAAACCAAAGGCATTGGGAGTCTAAATAACACAGCTTACTAATAGCAGTGCTAGAATTCAATATCCATGACCTAGCAGCACAGCCAAATTGCTTAGCTACCCTGCTACCCTCCATGTCATTTAATCAAGTTTTAGGTGCTTATCCCTTCCATTCTGCTTGACCTGACTCTCCAAATTCTAGTTTACAGATATGCAATAATTCACTAGACAGTGGATTAAAGATCAAAAATAATTTCTTTCATTTAAAAAACGTAAGAGTGGTTGGAATTTCATTAAAAGTCTATATTAATTTTGGAAGAATTGCTATATTCATGATTTTAAGTCTTTCTGTGAATTCAATTTCCATTTATTCAACTATCAATAAAGTTGTACATCTTTCTTCACATAGGAGTTGCACTTTTCTTGTTAAATCTATTGCGGGGTATATAATTCACAATTATATCTACTACTGTATCTAACTTGTTATTGCTACTGTTTTAAAAAGCTATTAACTTTTTTGTCATTTCTTTCATATTTTCAAACCAAAAGAAAATACAAATATCAGCCAAAAGAAGGTAGGAGTAAGGAATCTTTAAAGTTATAAGCAAAAATTAATATTTGAAACAACAAACAAAAAATCCAGTAGAAAGGTAAAATAACATCAGTAAAATAGAAAATATTAATAAAATAGAATAACTTCTGTTGTGCCTAAAAAGAGAAAAAAAGAGAAAGCAAATTTACATACTATTGGAAGAAAGTAAATAGAACCATAAATATAGAAGTTAAAATAACTTTTATTCTAATTTTTAAAAACCAAAGCAACAAAAGCAAAAATAGACAAGTGGGACTACATCAAACTAAAAAGCTTCTGCATGACAAAAGAAACAATCAGTAGAGTAAAAAGGCAACTGACAGAATGGGAGAAAATATTTGCAAACCATATAGCTGATAGGGGGTTAATTTCAAAAATATATAAGGAACTCCTACAACTCAATAGCAAAAAAGGCTAATAACCTGATTAATAAATGGGCTAGAGATTTGAATAGATATTTCTCCAAAGAAGACATACAAATGGCCAACAGGTATATGAAATGATGCTCAATGTCACTAATCATGAGAGAAATGCAAATCAAAACTACAGTAAGATATCTCCTCACACCTATTAGGAAGGTGCTATGGTTTGAATGTTTGCGTCCCCTCAAAATTCATATGTCGAAATCGTAATGCCCAATGTAATAGTATCAGGAGGTGGGACCTTTGGGAGGTGCTTAAGTAAGGAGAGTGGGGCCCTCATGAATGGGATTAGTGCTCTTATAAAAGAGACCCTGCAGAGCTCCCTAGCCCCTTCCACCACATGAAGATACGAGAAGTCTGCGACCTGGAAGAGGGCCCTCACCTGACCATGCTGCCACCCTGATCTCGGACCACCAGAACTTAAGAAATAAATGTTTGTTGTTGATAAGCTACCCAGTCTGTGGTATTTTGTTACAACATAGATACATGGCTATTTCAAAAGACAAAAGACAAGTATTGGTGAGGATGTAGAGAAATTGGAACTCTTGTACACTGTTAATGGGAATGCAAAATGGTACAGCCTTTATGGAAAACAGTATGGAGGTTCCTTAAAAAGTTAAAAATAGAACTACCATATGATCCAGCAATCCCACTTCTGAGTATTTACCCAAAAGAACTAAAATCTGGATCTTGAAGAGATATACACCCTCCTCCCCATTGCAGCGCTATTCACAATAGCCAAGATGTGGAAACAACCTAAGTAAATATTGACAGATGAATGGATAAACAAAATGTAGTTTATGTATATACAATGGAATATTATTCAGCCTTAAAAAATAAGGAAATCCTACATTAGGCAACAACATGGACGAGCCTTGAGGACATTATGCTAAGTGAAATAAGCCAGTCTCAGAAGGACAAGTACTGCAGGATTCCACTTATATGAGGCAGCTAAAATAGCCAAACAAGCAAAGAACAGAATATTGATTGCCAGGGACTGGGAGTAGGGGGAAATGGGGAGTTGCTACTCAACGTGTATAAAATTTCAAAATAACAAAACCAGTTAAGACAGTCGATCTCATGTTAAGGGTTCCTACCACAATTTAAAAAAAATGACTAGAGAAAGCTATCCAACTTTCAATAACAAGAATTTTGCTCTTCAGTTGCTGTAGCCACGTTGTAACTCACGTGGCTAATGAAACAGAACAATGCCACAGCCCAAGATGAACCCCTCTACTCACCAGAAGTTTGCCTCCCCAGGTAAAACTGGGGGAAATGCAATGAGGGTAGGAAGAGAGGATATGAACTCTGAGGGCATTAGTGTTGGCAAGTATAACAAAGAATAACAGAAGCCACTGGCAACAATGGTTGTGCCCTGTATTCTCCACTTGACTGTCACTACCCACAATGTTCCACATCAACCACCAGTTATTTCTTTTCCTAATTAATTTCAAACCCAAATGGGTTGCCAACTTAAGAAGATGCAGTACCTCCCCCAAGTGGTTAAAAATGGAAGCTCTGGAGTCACACAGGCTAGATTTCTATCTGTGTTCCCTCATTTACCAGCTGCGAGACTCTGGGCAAGTTATTTTTCCTCTGTACCTCGGTTCCTCAACTTGAATGTAGGAATAACAATAATACCTACTTCATAAGGTTATTGGGGGGATTAAGTAAAAAATCCATTAAAAGCACTTAAAATAGTGGTTTGCATGTAATAAATGCCCAAAAAGATTAGTTATTTGAAAACGATGATGATGATGAAGGAGGAGGAGAGAGAGGAGAAGAAGGAAGAGAAGAAAAAGGAGGAACCACTCCGCAAATGCTATTTGCTCTACCTTTTGTTCTGACTTCTACATGGAAGACATTTCCAATGACTCTTACTTGCTCCTTCTCATAATTCCCAGAGGACCTTCAAAATAATCCAAACCCCAAAAGATGCCCACAATTTTGTAGTTAGTCCCCTTTAATTGGTCTTTGCTGAGCTCTTTCATTTATTCATTCACAGAAGTGTTTACTGAGTGTCTGTCTGCCAGGCCCCGGGTTAAAATGAAAACAAAGTAGACTTAGACCTTATCTTCATGAAACTTAAAGTCTGCTAGATCTTGGGTTCTGAGTTCTGGGACAGCTGTGCCACTTTTAGGTTCCACTGCTCTTCCTCAAAGTAACACGAGGAATCCTCCTAGAGCCCTGACTCACTAGCACAGAATCAGAACTGAAGACATATTAAAGGTTGACTCAATTGTGTTTTCACCAGAGAATAAAAGAAGTGTTTATGCAAGGTCTGTCTATTCCCGCATACCATCGCAGTCCAGTAGAACTTTCTGCAGTGGTGGCAATTTTCTGTATCTGTGCTGTCCAGTATAGTACCACTAGAGCACTTGAAATATGGCTAGTGCAACTGAGAACTGGATTTTTAATTATACTTAATTTTAATTAATTTAAATTTAAATGGCCATATGTGGCCACCACATTGAACAGCACAGTTCTAACTCCTTATGCTTTTTGTTGTTGTTGTTGTTACAATCTGGAAACTGAATTTGGCACTTCTGTATGAATTCCCTGTGTGTTGAGTTTATTTACATCTCAAAAAGACAAGTTTGAGGAATATCAGAAGGAAATTCAGAAGTAGTACTGGGAACATACTAGCAAAAGCTGCAGCTATATTTTGTAATAAATACTGACTGTTTTGCCGTAGAAAGGAATTTTCCTTAGTGGGAAAATTGAAAAAGGTCTGCCAAACCAGAAATGCTATTTAAATAATAAGAATTTACAAAAAGAATGCTATATTTTATACAAAATATGAAATGCATTCCTTACTGCTCTTTTTAGCAGAAGAGATGATCAACCATGATTAAAACCACTTTGAATGCATTTGCATACACAACCTGGGGCAGCAGCAACAAAATTGGAGCAAGGTGGTCATTTTGGTTTAGTCAAAATGCTTATAGGTCCTCAACCATAACCCACATCCTCCAGCTAGGAATGAAAGTCAAACCCAAAATTTTTGGACTCAGAGCCAAAAGAAAATAAAAAAGATCTGTAAAGAAAGCCCAAATATGATGAGATAAATAATTGGGAGTAATTGAAACCAAGATTTCACGGAAAATGCCTGCCCTGAAAGTTATAATTATTGATTCTAGAATTCTACTTGGAAAACAGGGTTAGTGAGTCTATGGAGCTGGCTTGAAATCTTCAGCTTGCCCTGAAAATCAAATATCACAGTGGTCTGCTCCAGAGGCAGGCGTTGACAGGACATTCAAATGACGGCATCGTTCTTTAGCGAAAGGGGTTGAGTCATTGTGATGTCCTATGGCACAGGAAATCTAAGGTCCACGAAGCGCTGCTAATCAGGACTCTTGAGGAGTTCTGGGCATATACGAGCCATTTCTTCTCCAAGTTGTTTCAATTCTCCAGAAACACAATGCTCTAAAGTTTCTTTATGCTATTTGTGAGTGATTAAAAACAATTTCATTATTCATCAGATTACCAACCAAATCAGCACTCCTGAGAGTGCAAGGGGTCTCAATGATTAATTATTGCAGGGAAAGTCATAAAATGGGCCATTCTGAGCAAACTGGGAGAAGTGGTCACCCTAGCAACACTGAGTAACTGGCATAAAGCCCCCAGGTTTGCAGTCAGGAGATGTTTCAGCACGTGTCTCCCTCACTGTGTTTCCCTTGGGAGTGCCTTTGTACTGATGGATGTTCCACCCGGTGACATTCTGCAGTTCCTTTAATGTAACAGCATTTCATATTCTTCTTTTATTGCTGAGGATTAGATTGTTAGGGCTGAATTTTAAAGATTTATGTCATACTGACATTTGCTGATGCTGTCCATGAGATAAGAAACACACTAACCTCTCTCTAAGAACCAAGAAGTCCCAATATCCAAGGGAATTTTCAAGCACTGATTAGCCAATGCGTATCAAGGACTCATATGTCACCACGGGAACCACCTCAAGGCAAATATTTCCCAATTGGAGAAATAGCAGCAGAGGTGGTATTTTCTTGCTTACTCCTTGGAATTCTCCCAGCACTGATGCTCGCTCACATTTATTAAGGGTTGTCACAACACTATTAGGGAACTCAATTGAGATAGTATGAGGAGGATATAGTATACAGCGGATAAGGCTTAAAGTATATAGATTGTTATAGAAATTTACTCTTGTTTATTCCCATGGCGCACATATGAATCATGAAACCAGCGACATTTCCCAAAATCCTGTAAATCACCACTGCTCCAGAAACCATAGCTTGGGAGGGGATATGACAGTAGTTGATGGAATTCTTAAACTTATGTTATGTTTGGTTTGTTCCTACTGCAAATGGATACCTTGGTAATACTTCCATTTGCCAACATCCGTATAATGAGAGGGGCTTAGTTCAAACGGATGTGACTTCTGGATAAGTAAAGAGACGCAGTTATTTTCTATGATGATGCAGATTAACTTTCAAACCACCATTCTTCCTGCCCCCTAGTGATTCAGCGCTGAAAAACACTAGGAGCCTTTCTGGTTAAAGACATCACAGCAAGAGAGGCGCGTTGAAAACCTGGAGAGGATACACAGAGAGTAAAAACAGAAAAACCAACACACACACACACAGTGTTCTTAGCAAGAAAAACTAAAGAAAGCAAGAAAGGCTGATGTGGAAGTCTTATGCGAAGCTATATGAAGCATAATTGTATTATGCAAATGATACCTTTTGAGCTAAGGTATTAAAATCTAAAAATTTCTAGAAAGCAGAGAAGTAAACTCGAAAAACAAGCAGATCGCATTTCGTTCATTCATCAGGTTAATGAGCTGATTTGGGGAATGGTTTAGCTCTCTCATAACTCCATCAGTTCTCCATCACCTCAACATTCTTTTATCTAGAACATTGACATTTTCTCAATTTAAGAAAGCTGCTCCCCTTTTCTACTCAGATAGATGGCTACCCCAATCTCTTGGTATATAAACAGCTCTAGCAACAACTGTAAATATATATTGTCCTCATTAGTAACAGTATCTTTTTATTGTCAGTCTCTCTGAATTTTTTGTAAGAGCAAGAAATGCAGCATGAACCTCCTGTCACATTGAGATGTAAGACATAAGTTTGAAACTGAAGTAAATCTTCAAAGTGATGAGTCACACAAAAAAATTGCTTCAGCAGACTTCTGCCACAACATATTGTTCCTTCTATGTGGATAAATTAGCAATAGAGAACACAGATGGCTCCTCCACGAATAATTTATTTCTAACAATTTAACTAGGAAATAAATTCCTCTTGACTTATAAATCGGAACAATAGACAATAAAGACATGGTCTACTATCCTTCCCCCAGTCAATTCTATGTTTTTCCCCCTCTTCTTCTACATTATCCATTTCCCTTTTCACATGATCTTTTTATTGCCTTATAAAATTTTAAAGTCAACTCAACCCAAAGGCCACCTTTTGGCAATTACCAAATGACTGGTTTTTATGTTGTTGTTTACTTGGGGGGTTTTTTGGTTGTTGTTGTTAATATTTGAGTTGGTTGTTGGTTAGTTTTTTCAAAAGTAATTCTAGACTATTTATCCAAAAGCATCTTTAATGAACCAGGCAGATGAAGTGTTTCCCACCATTCCCTTTTTTCTGAGTCAGAATTATGACAGCCAGATTCTCTGAAGGTTTAAGCCTCTTCCTGACTGCAAATCAGACACCTTTGAAAATTACACTTACTCTTTTAAAACACCAGGACACATATTAGTCAGAAGTGCCTTGTACCAAATCTGCTCAATGTTAAAGGGACCAGTCTTTGCACTAGAGGTCAGTCTAAGGATCTCCACCTCTGCTTTTGGCTGTTGGTGCTCATCCTTAGGGCAAGCACTCCTCGAAACCCTACTATAAATTCTTCCACAAATGAGTTCCAAGAAGGCCAAAATTAGTTCTATATATTGCCCCAGTCACAGCTACTGGCATAAACCTTTATAGTCCTTAAAACACATTAGCCTTGAAGCCAGAAGGAACCCTTCCACTGTGTTAGAACTCTTTTATCTTTTTTAAATCGTTTTTGTTTTTTTGGGTTTTTTTGGGAGGAAGATCAGCCCTGAGCTAACATCCGATACCAATCCTCCTCTTTTTTGCTGACGAAGACTGGCCCTGGGCTAACATCGTGCCCATCTTCCTCCACTTTATATGGGACGCCACCACAGCATGGCTTGACAAGCAGTGCGTTGGTGCGCGCCCGGGGTCCGAACCGGCGAACCATGGGCCACCGCAGCGGAGCGCGCGCACTTAACAGCTGCGCCACCAGGCCGGCCCCTAAACCATTTTTATTTCAGTGACTTTGTAACACTATTCATGTTTGAAATGATCCATTCAAATTATCCATTTGTCTTCTCCACTAGACTGTAGGGTGCATGGGAGCAGAGATTATGATTGTTTTATTCATTATTGGGATCCCATCACAGTGACCATCATATAGAATATGCTCAATAGATACATGTTGATGAAATAATCAATAGAGGGAAAATGTGATGCACCATAGCTGTGCCTCAAAGAAAGAAGGATAGAAGCCCAATTATTTCCTCTACTCCTTCCTCAGAGGCTTTTGGTACTTCCAAATATACCTCTTGCTTTGTCTAGACCAAAATGGCCTTCCTACTCTGAGGAACCATATCTGAAGGAGCCCTGTACTGCAAAACAACCTCCACACACAGATCCAATTACCAAACTTTGCCAATATTTCTCATTTCCACTCCCTTCTGAACACTCTTCCATTCACTACCCTCATCTTCTCTCACTGGGTCTATTAAAATAGCCTCCTAAGGTGTCTTCCCACCTCCAGAACTAACAATCCCCTCATCTACCCTCCACATGGTTGCCAGAGTGATTCTTCTGAAAAACACATGGTACTATCTCTCTTTTAAGTAAGATCCCTCAAAATCTCCTTAGCTCTCATAGGATAAGTCTAAATTCTTTTGTATTTGAATTTAATCTAAACTCTAGGTTGCTTATGTTGGTTTCCAACATCTGGTCCTCATCCACCCCTCTAGCCTCTCCTTGACTCATACTTCAACCTCAAGAAATGTTAAATCATTTGCAGCTCACCATACACACCGTGCTCTATCACATCTCCATAGGTGTGCACATTATGTTCCTTCTGCCTAGATACCTCAGTTCCCCCTTCTTCACCCAAAAAATCTTACTCGTACTTCAAGATTGAGCTCAGATGTTAGGTCCTCTTGAAAACCTTGCCTGAATTCTTTCCATACCCCACTCCCTGCTCCCATATTGACTATATGCCTTTCCTCCCATAATACCCAATGCATGATAACATCATAGTAAATATTATATATACCCAATGCATGATAACATCATAGTAAATATTATATTATCTTGAATTTATATGTTTACATGTCTTCTAGTAGACATAATGACCTCAAGAGCCACAACAGTGCCTTCTCTATTTATATCTCCAGGATCTAGCAAACTACCTGAATTATTATTCAACAAGTATTAACCAAAAGGGTTTCAGTTTAATCCTCTCCCCAACCCCAGTTCTTTAGAAGGTAATAAACTTAGGTGCAGGGAGGCTGACAGAACAGAACTGATTTCTATAGGATCCAGGCCCTGAATAAAGATGCCTGAAAATATTACTTAAATGGTGTCTAAAGTGGACACCTGATGCTTTTGCTGATCCAGAATTAATATCCCCTTTGTTGAGTAACAGCACCATGATTTCCTCCACTCTCAGTCCACATGACCCAGGCCTAGCCCATCAGCGAACTCTATCTCTCTGACCACAACAACTGTTTCAGATATGAGCACGTGACCCAAGCCAGACCAATAAGACTCAATGAAGGACTTTTGTGGGAATTTATCATCCTAAGAGAAGTGCCTGTCTGACAACACAGAGAACAGCAATCTCCATGACCGTGTCCTTGAGATGCCACTTTCACTCTGATTCAGCCATGCCTGAAGCAAGATCTATCCTGGGACTTGTCATTTCCACGAACCAATACATTCTCTTTTTTTCTAGAATTGGGCTGCCTGTCACTTGCCACAAGAATTTCAATACAGTGTCCAATTTAAATAATCACTTGAGATATCAAAGCTCCAAAACCAGACCAATTTTGATTACAAAAAGTAGCAAAGAATAGAAACTCATGAAGGTTACAGTTCCTCTATATGTAAAAATTAAGTTGTTGGTTTTTTTTAATCCCTGAATTTATCTACAATACTACTTAAGTTGAGGTACAAAAAAAGACCACTACATAAATTATTAAAATCCATTGTACACTGGACTGTCTCTAAAATAGAGTAAATAGGAAATTGGCTGGGCTTTGGAAAACTCTGGCCTGATGATACGTAATGTTATTGTCTAATGGTATTTTGATAGGAAACAGATGAAGTGTTCATGGGCATTTTAAGCAGAGTAAAAGCATCATACACCAACCTGAAGAAAAACTGCTCGATGGCAGAACTTTAAAGGTAAAGCTACATAATGATGCAAAACTCCTAACGTCTCCCAAATACAAGGTGGACTGTTTCACGATGCCTGGAATTAGAAGCACCTCTGGTTGCGGGGTCTGTAGAGGCCCCTGGTTTAAGGTCCTTCATCTTTGACCTCCATCCACAGATGGGCAGGTGTCTGGACTGGGAGCAGAAGGGGCCTCTCACCCTCAGCTTAGGAAACTGAACTGTCCTAAGGTTCTCATTTGCAGCCAGGTGAGCAAACTCCGACTGGAGAACAGACAAGAAGGGGAGCAAGTCAAGTACAGAGGGAGCAGCAATGAGAGAGGACCCCAGTGGAGCGTGAGCCTTCAGGGCATGTGAAAGCTCAGGGACGGAAGTCGGCTTTATGTGGTGATCACGTCATCCAGCTTGGCACACGGGACTGACCACAGGCGACGACATAGGGCACAGCCCTCCCAAAATGCAGTTCACACTGAACAAAGCCGCTGAATTGGTTTTACTCAGAATGCAAGTTGGTAATTCTTAGTTAGGATAATGGTAAACTGAAGAGAAATAGAGATAGTGACTCACTTTTCTATACCAAGCCTACAGCACACATAGATTAAGGGAAGCAAATAGCAAAAAAGTCACTTATTATATTCATAGAGTGCTCTTCAATTTGCAGAGTTTCAATATATTATTATTATATTTGATCATCACTTTACCTTACCACAAGCCTCTGAGATTGTGCAGACCTGGTATGAATAACCCCACTTGATAGGTGAGAAAAATGAAACCAAGTAAAGTGACTTGCTCAAGTCACCCTGCTAGCAAGTTGCAATACCAGAATCCAGATTCGGATCATCCTGTCCCAAACGAGGATACACGCACTGTACCAGGCTATTGCTCTGAAAAACACCAAGTGTCCACACCACTAAAAAGCATTTATTCTGGCTCTATACAAAAGCATCCCTTTCATCCATGATATGCAGATACCAATTATTACCATTTAGAGTGCTACATAACCAAGGTTACAAAACCTAAAAACACTGCAGGAACTTAGATCCAGAAAAAGTCACAAAGCTTATTTTAGTTTGGAAAAAAGAATGCTATAATAAAAGAACACAATTTTTTTCCTTCAAGATAAAAGCCAGGAGTCTGACTTCATAATGCTCATTACAATGTGAAGAAATACTAAACAAATGTTAACAACTAGATCTTTTCTAGGTCCACCAGAAGGGGGTAAAAGGAAATGGGCTTTTGTTGTATCTATAGGATATGTGTTAAAAATCTAGATAATCATAGGGCTGTTATAATTAGGGGAGATATTCTGAAAAGGATTATGAAAGCTCTTTCCTTAGTTCAAAGATTTATTTAAAAACAGATTTTCTATGTCTAAGATAATTCAAGAATGATTCTGCCAAAAAGTCTTTGGAATAGTCTAGATCAGGGTTCAGCAAACTACAGTCCATGGTCTGGCCATCTGTTTTTTATAAATAAAGTTTTATTGGAACACAATAAAGGTTTATTGAACACAGCCACGTCTATTCATTTATGTATTACCTATGGCTGCTTTTGTACTACCACAAACCCAAAAATAATTATTACCTGGTCCTTGAGAAGAAAAGGTACATGAGACCCTTAGAGGAGTGAGAATGACCAAAAACGAATATTAGCTACTTCTGTTTAGGATTGGCTAGTCAACCTCTGTTCCTCAGAGGTTCTGTTTTGGACGTATTGAGTTCTGACTACCTATAAGAAATTCAAGTTAAGACATATGATGCTCGAGTTCAGAGAGAAATGCAATTGGAGTTATACAGGCAGTCTTCGCTTTGCAGGGATCCAATATGAATGAATATCAGCTACCACAGTTTAGTTAAATAACACAAGTCCCCAACTACATAGTTCAAATTTCAGTTACCATGGTATATCAGGTGGGAGTATTTGCATAAAGTACAAACATCACTGCCAGCTCTTCAGTCCACAAATCACTACCTAAAATAACAGATATACATCATGATTAGTGACCAATCACGTCACTTTTTTTTTTGCCTGAGGAATATTCACCCCAAGCTAACATCTGTTGACAATCTTCCTCTTTTTTTGCTTGAGGAAGATTCACCCTGAGCTAACATCTGTGCCAATCTTCCTTTATTTTGTATGTGGGTTGCCACCACAGCATGGCTAATGACAAATGGTGTAGGTCTGCACCCAGGAACCAAACCCAGGACACCAAAGAGGAGCGTGACAAACTTAACCACTAAGCCACGGGACCAGCCCCATCGTGTCACTTCTTTTAAAGTCTGTTGGTGACTGGTCACTACACATCTGTCATTCAGTTCATGCCCATACAGCAAAGCATGTGTTGTATTGCCTTCTTATCTCACAGTGATAAACACGTCTGACTTTTTACAAAATGGATAATTAAAGAAGGGAATTAGCCAAGAAAGAGGAAATTGCAGCAAAGAAATGAAAAGTGAAAATGCAGGAGGTGAAATTCAAATTGAACTCAAATGGAGTAATGGAAGAAATAGCTAATTGTGGGACTATTGACACTGCTACCACCTGAGAGCCTCTGGATATGTGGCCAGAGAAACTTAATGAAGGGAAACTTATCAACATAAAAGAGGAAAGTGGTTGTGAGGAAAAGGATAAAGACGTCCTAGAGGAAATGATGCTGGCAAAAAACTTAACAATAAAGGAACTTGTGGAGATATTCTATGACATTAAAAATGTAAAGGATAAAATGTTGGAAGCTGATCCAAACTTAGAAAGGAGTATGACGATTTGCCATGGCATTGAAGAGACGCTCATTCTGTATCATAATTATACAAGGAGAAGAAGGAAGCAAGCACTGTTCAAACTACTCTTGCTACGTTTTTTACAAAGAACTAAATCACTAATTCTCAATGTTTCTAAAGCTTTAAGTTACAGTGTACTAAATAATATTAGGCTTACTACTTTTTCATTTCCCTATGTATTTATAATCAGGAGTAAGAGTTAATGTTTTAACAAAAAGTTTTAAAGATCATACCTTTCCTACAGATTATTAAGATTCCTGTGCAGGGTTTCAGTTTGCACAGTCATTTCTATGACCCTACACTACCATGCAAAGTGAAAACTGCCTATATATTTAGGCATCATCTGCATAGAAGTGGCATGGAAAGCCATGAGATTGCAGGAGACCTACTTAGACAAATGTTTTTTTCAACTGCAAGTTGTGACTCATTAGGTGGGTAGTGAAATCAATTTAGCGGGTGTGAAGAGGATTTTTTAATGAAATAGAAAAGCGAAGAGAAAAAATATATCAAAGTGCACTATTTTGTGAGGACTTTGATTCAGTGTGTGTGTGCATGGGTGCGTGTGTATGTGTGTGTGTGTGTGTGTGCATACTTAGGAATGTTGTAAAATGTAATTTTTTACTGCATACGGATCCAAATAGGTTTGAAAGTCACTGACCTAGGAAATGTGGGCAGACAGAGAGGAAGTTCAAGGATAAAGTCCTAGAGTACTCTAAATATTTGAGTTTGGGAAGTTGAGGGGAAACTATAAAGAGAGAAGGATCAGCCAGTGAAATAAGAGGATAACTAAGAAACCAAGTCCTGGAAGCCAAGTAAAAACGTGTTTAAGAAGGAAGGAATGATCAACAAAGTCAACTGCCAATCCAATTGCTATTATATTTAGCAATGTGGGCGCTGATGATCTTTACAATGATGGAGATGGTAACCTTCACATGAGTTGTAGGAGCAAAAGCTTAATTTGAATTTATTCAAAACAGGAAGGAAAGTGAAGACTCAAAGACAAAGGTTTTGCAGTAAAATGGCACAGACTGATATTTAAAATGGGTAGGAACATGACATCAAAGTAAATAAATGTCAGTACATGTAGTATCATATATGGTATATAAATATACCATAAATAAATCAATATACCATATATAAATATATATCATAGTTTTGAATTTATGTGCTATATTATTTTTTCTCCCCTTCTACACCTTTTATGAATCATAAAGCTAAAAGGGCACGTGAGAGGTCGTTGTTCTCATAGTTCCAAACTTTCAGGGATTAACATTTTACATCATATTTATAACTATTTCCTATGATTAAACATCCCATAACATGTCCCGCTAATGAATTAATTATATATCTGCTCTTTATAAACACGAACTCAAGCTTTCATTCTTTCTTCTTTTGCTTCTCTGAATTATTTTCCAAGGTTTGTTTTCTCCCGTAGCCTGAAAAGCACTAGCATTTCAGTTCTCCCAGAAAGCCATTATGTGAAAACCATGGTCTCTTTTCATTTCATTGAGGCTGTATAAGTTATTTGAGACTATAGTTTTTCCACCTTTTTTCCTATAGTTCTGGCCAACTAGCGCCAAAGATCTTTCGTTATCATGCACTCAATTACCAGGTGTTGCTCCTCTTCCTGCTTACACCCTATTGGCAGCTTCCCTCATTCTTACTTCCAGGACTTCATATCCATCAAGAGCTTACTGAATACAATGTTCAATTCAACATAAGCCAGGTGGGCACTGTGGCCCCATCTTGGTGTTGGTCGGTTCCATTGAGTTCTTCGGGTGCTGGAAATAAGAAGCTATAAGAAAGAGGGTACACAATATTTCGAATTAAGTGGAGGCAGATGAAATTGCCTTTTGTTGTAGGTCAAGAATAATCAAATGTAGGCAGTTTCATATGGTTCAGCCTAAAAGTTTTTCTTGCAAAATCTGTGTGTCTTCCATGGCTGCTAGTCAAACAATACATCTCCATTTCACCTTGATTCTCCAACTAGCAACAATTTCTCTAATATCAATTTTCACGTTACAGATAGAAATTATAGATTTAAATTTATTGATTTAGCAAATATTTGCTAATTGCCTACCATACAAGGCACAGGATTTGATGTTGAGAATTCATAGTTGAAACTTGAGACATGTTCTCGAACCCTCAGACTTTACAGTCTAGCACGGAGCTAAATGTTAGACAAATAATCATACAAGTATTTATTTAAGCAAAATTGAGATAAAAGTTATGAAAAAAGTATGGATATAGCAGAAAGAACCTAAATTAGTCTGGAAGCAGAGGGAAGGTTTCCCTGAGAAAGTGACATTTAAGCTGAGAACAGAAGGTTGAGTGGGAGTTAGGAAAGTGAAGTTTTCCAGGGAAAGGAAAACAGCTTGTGTAAAGGCCCCAAGTCAGGAAGGAACATGAAGCTTTCAAGGATCTGAATGAAATAAGACCAATAGGACTGGCTCAAAATGATCAAGAAGGAAGGGGCTCAAGATAAGCAGAATAAAGCAGGAAGACATTGTCAATTTATTTCCACGAGTGGGAGAAGCAATTAGATACTTTAAGCAGGGGTCTCACATGATTCCATCTACATTTAAGAAGGACCACTGGCCACAGTGTAGGGCAGGGATCTTCAGCAAACTATGACTAGGAGACTAACCCTGCTGCTGTCTGTTGTGTAAAGTTTTACTGGAAACCATTGCCATTGTGTATGGACTGGCTCTGGCTGCTTCCCCTTCAACGGCAGATTGAGTAGTTGAGACAGAGACTGTATGGTCAACAAAGCTGGAAATATTTATTATCTGGCCCTTTACAGAAAAAGTTTGCTGACCTCTGGTGTGAAGAATGAATTGGAGGGACCAAGAAGGTAATAAGTCAGGAGATATTGTGGTGGGCCAAGCAGGAGATGCTATTGCCTTGGACTAGGATGGTGGTGGGAGTCATGGAGGGCAGTGGACAGATTGGAGAAAGATTAAGAAATAGAACTGACAGGGCTTGGTGATAGCTGGGCTGAGGCAGAAGGAGGCAGCCAGAGTAACTCCCAGGCTTCTGCAGGAGGAGCTGGGGGATGGTAGTGTCACATACGCAACTAGGAAACAAAGAATAATGGGTTTAAGGGGGCAGATCAGGAACTGGCCCTGAACTTTAGAAATAAATAAGAATAATTCATCTGGAACATGTAAATTGTGGGTGACTCTATCATCTGTACCCAGCACAACGACTAGAATAGAGCTGTGCTCACAAAACACCGTATGAAGGAAGACAGGTGCTAACAAATCTTCCTACACCAATCAGCTTCTCATTTTTTTTTTTTTTTTGGTGAGGAAGATTCACCATGAGCTAACATCCATCACCAATCCTCCTCCTTTTTTGCTAACCAAGATTAGCCCTGAGCTAACATCATGCCAATCTTCCTCTATTTTGTATGTGGGATGCCTCCATACCATGGCTGATGAGTGGAGTAGGTATGTGCCCAGGATCCGAACCTGCCAGGCCCACAAACCTAGGCCGCCGAAGGGGACTGCACAGAATCCCAACCACTCAGCCATGGGGCTAGCCCCCAGCTTCTGATTTTTTGAGAATTTAAAAGGTTTTGGAAGTGCTTTTGTCTTCCCTGACCTTCTTTTTCTCTGGCATCATCCTGATAGTCTTACATTGTTTATCTTACATTGATTATTTCATTTGGGGTTTTTGCAGTTTTTTTTTTTTGAGGGAGCTGGTGAGCAGGAGAGAAAGGGAATTTTTTGTTCGTTTGTTTGTTTTGCAGAGAAAGATTCGCCCTAAGATAACATCTGTTGCCATTCTTCCTCTTTTTTTTTTTTTCTCCCCAAGGCCCCAGTGCCTGGTTGTATATCCTAGTTGTAAGTTCTTCTGGTTCTTCTACGTGAGCTGCTGCCACAGCATGGCAACTGACAGACAGGTGGTGTGGGTCCATGACCAGGAAATGAACCCGGGCCACCAAAGCAGTGAGAACACTGAACTTTAACCACTAGGCCATCAGGGTTGGCTCAGAATGTTTTTTGTTTTGTTTTTCTATCTACTACTTTCATCTCTCTTGCCTTTGTCACCTATGTTCTCTATTAACCCCTATAATGGATAGAAATATCTACTGTATTCTGTAAAGCCTTCAATATGCTTCCTTCCCTTCAGATCTCTTCTCATATATTTACCCATTCTTATTACTCTCTGGGATCTTTATCACCATTTACCATATTTTAATGTTCTCATGTTCAACCAAAACTCTAATGAGCTTTCACATGTCTCCACCCAAAATTCCAAGTTCTTCAGCACTTAATTTCAGTTACCGCCACTATATGTTATACAGAAAAGCAAATCTTTCCATTTCAGATGTTTCAAAAGTGTGAGGAAACACACTTTTGAGGTTATGGTGGAAAAAAACGTGGTCTTTGTCAGAAAAACTCCCCCTATTATTAACTATGTGTCCATACTTAATGGGAATATTACCACCTGCTTCATAGAGAGCTATGGGAATTAAATATAAAGAATATACGTGGAAAGTACCTGGCCCAGTGCCCTCAACATATTTTCTCCCCTCTCTTCCTTTCTCCTTCCCTCTCTTTTACAGAAAGATAGTTCTGCTAGTCCTTTGCTCTTTTTTGCAAGGGTAATTTTGTGGTATTAACATACTACATAACATAAAACTGTAGCCAGACTGGTATGGAGCAGATGCAAAACCAAATGCTGAAGCTAACCCAGGGGGCATAACGTAAGCATGGACAGTGGGAAACAGAGGTATCACATTAGGACAGGCAAGTCCTACCAGAGGAGGAATTGATAGGTATGGAGATAACTCCACACTACAGCTCCTGAAGTTTAGTAGAAATGACGCTCCTAGGTCAATATAAGGGGATCTAAGGCAAGAAAGCCAGGAGGCTGGGAAAAGGCAGGGGACAGATTGGCAACTCACTAGGAATGGGGCTCAGGCTCCTTTCTGGAGTGAGCAGGCTCAGCCGGGAGCTGGGGCCAGGAGCTGAAGAACTGTCTTTGGATGATCGTCAAGTTTCCATTCAGGTGAGGCAAGTTTATTGGAAAAGGCCAGAGCATAGGGCTGGTCATGAGCAACCATGAAGGCCAGAGTTTCTTCCGGTAAGGCAAGGGGCTGCACCAGTAAAAACAAGATGGTGGCTCAGGCCTTGCCCAAGGTCCCAGCCAGTCCTTATTTCCTCTGGACTGTGCCAGCATTCTTCAACCTCGGTGTCTTCAGACAAAATCCAAATATCTAGCTTAAATCATTTTCTGATTGTTCTTTTTGCTTTTTCTGAAATACAACTCCCTCACCCTAAATTTTACTCTCTCTTAGTAGGCCTGGAAAGTACATATCGTTAAATAACTTTCTTTTTACATTTCTTTTGTGAGGCATATATTATCTATAAATAAAAATCACTTTCATATAGATCTATATTTTTTTCAAACTCCAACATGGAAGGAAAACTATATATTTTACTACCACACAGTCTCAATTATCAATCATGTTGTGAATTTTAGAAAGTCCTTATCATCTCCCTTCTGGGATTTGTGCTAGAAATGAAGAAGCTTAAATACTAACTGACAACACTTTTAGTCTGTTACCTTCAAAATATCACTGAAATCAGATCCTGCAGAATTTATCTATAAACATTATTCTGAAATCCCAAACAAGCCCTTAGGTTTGGAATCAGACCAAAAAAAAGATTTTTATGTTATTTTCTCACATGTTGTTTTGCACTACTTTTATAAATTTTTGTGCAGACTTCCCAAAGTGACCTTTTCCTCAGAGAACAAGAAGGTCTTGTAGTAAGTATGACTAACATTACTTCTTCTAAAAGTTGAGTCAACACATGCAATCAATTTGGCTACATATGGTTATTTGCAAGCAGTAATTTTTTTTTTAATGAAAACTACTTCTAGGCTATGTGATTTCTGTAGCTATTAAAAACTGGTAGAAAAATAAAAAGACTAGAATCAATCCATTTTAAAAAGCACAGTAGCAATAATAATGTTATTTCTATTTTTCTTTTGTATTTCCACTCAGCTTTCAAACAATCAGAAATTCTCCAGGTGCATAAAAATTACCTGCAGAATGACTCCCCACACAATCATGTCTGGCCTCATACCAGCTGAGGTTATGACCTCCCCAGGGATTAGATGTTAAGCATGAAATTTTTCTTACCTGTTAGTCATATATGCAGCATGAAAAAATAACTCAAAAACACAAGCACAGCATAGACAAGGATTTATAATTCCTTATGGTCTGTCTTGGTTGCTTATTATTGTTTTTACATTATAAAAATGTATATTTAATCTTTCCTATAAATTTGAAGTGTTGGCAACATAACAGAAGCTTAATCATTTTTAAACTGTATAAAAGAACAAAGAATCTTCCCAATACACTTATTCTGGGAGTGCTTTTGTACAAACTTGGATTTCCAAAAGTATTAAAAATGAGAGATGCAGGGAATTGTTAGAAATTGTTAAATTAGTGGCCCTCAAAGAATCCCAACTCCTTGAGTCCACACCCTTGTGTAGTTCCCTCTGGTCTGTCGGTAATCCACAGCGCACACAGTCAGATATAACTGAAGCCATCTGAACCAGCCAGCTTCTAAGTGAACTCAGGCAAACTAGCAGAAGAACTGCCCAGCTGAGTCCAGCCCAAACTGCGGACCCACAGATTTATGACAAAATCAAATGATTAATTTAAGCCACTGAGTTTGGGGGGTGGTTTGTTATGTAGCAATAGGTAACTAATACAGGAGAGAAGAGTGACAGGATTGGTTAAGAGAAAGAGTTAAGACTGGTGTCGTTAAAAGATAAACTGAGGCATGTTAAAAATTTTAAGAGTCTATATGAGCAAAAATCAATCTGAATGGAGCAGCATCCAATCTAGCAGATAGAAAGGAGCTCCGAGGAGCTGTACACAAAGAAAGACTTTTACAGGCATAAGGGAGCAGGAACGAGGAAGGTATACTAGGCAAAAAAGCAGGTTGGTTATTGCAAAGTCACTTTCCTTTAGGGGATAGCAGGGGTCTATCCGGCAGATTACCTAACTAGTGCTGATCAGGAGATTCCTGATTGATCGGTTTAAGATTCCATTTCTGAGAGAGCCAAATTATAATTACTTTAAGTCTCGGTTTGGTGACAGGGGGCTTAGCATAAGAGACTCCATTTGTGCCTACTGTCTTCTTTTTAACAATGTGGTAGGCTAAAAAATGGCCACTTAACAGATACCCATGTCCTAATTCCTGGAACCTATAGAATGTTACCTTCTATTGCAAAAACGAAAGGTCCTTTGCAGATGTGATTAAGAATCTTGAGATGGGGAGATTATCCTGGATTATCTGGGTAGGTCCTAAATGCAATCACATGTATCCTAATTAAGAGGGAGATTTCACATACAGAAGAGGAAAAGGCAACTTGACTACAGAGGCAGAGACTGGAGTGGTGCGGCCACAAGCCAAGGGATGCTGGCAGCCATAGGAAGCTGGAAGAGGGCGGAAGGGATTCTCCCCTAGGGCCTCTGAAGGGAGCAGCAGGTCCACCAATAGCTTGACTTCAGCCCAATGACACTAATTTCAAAATTCTGGCTTCCAAAACTATAGAAAATAAATTTCTGTTGCTTTAAACCACCAAGTTTGTGGTAATTTGTTACAGAATCCACAGGAAAATTATATAATGGGTAATGCCTGTATATGGGAGACCAGGCTGTCTTTATGTTGTGATGTCAAGGGAAACATTATCTCCTATTACCCTTTTTCCTTGAGAAGCAGGTCATTCTTTGATTGCCTTCACATTGGAATATCTAAATCTTGCCAAAGAAAATACAGCATAAACTGCATAATCTTAAGGAAAACTTAAGAAAAGTGTCTATTTCACTAGCAAGTAATAAAGAATGTTATTTTCATATTATACAGAATGCAAGGCAAATTCATATGACTTTTCTTTCCAAGAAGAAAATTACAGGGGCTGGCCCGGTAATAGTGGTTAAGTTCGCACGCTCCGCTTCGGCAGCCTGGGGTTCGCCGGTTCAGATCCCAGGCGTGGACCTATGCACCGCTTGTCAAGCCATGCTATGGTGGCGTCCCGCATATAAAGTAAAGGAAGATGGCATGGACGTTAGCCCTGGGCCATCCTGCTCAGCAAAAAGAGGAGGACTGGCAACAGATATTAGCTCAGGGCTAATCTTCCTCACCAAAAATAAAAAAAAAGAAGAAGAAGAAAATTACATCTGAAATAAATATCAAATGTACAACGTATGGATGCTTTGGACTACACCCTGAGCTTGTTGGAGGTCCTAAGTCACTATCCCCTATTGCCAGAGGAAATTCCTGGGAAAATATTGAGAAGTATTACATCCACTTCTATTTTGTATGACTGCTACAATGGGATATTTCTGACAGAGTCTTAGGGGAATAAAGCATCAGAGACAGGGAGCTCTGCAGATACTATAGAACACAGTGGAGGATCTAATATTTGGAAAAAAATAATTGAAAATTATTGTAGATTCTTACTCAATGCCCACATTAATTTTTCTTTTTAATTTAGAAATCATTCTCTACAGAATGATTAAATTACGCTACATTCATAAAATAGAATGTATGCAACCATTAATATGTCCAACAAATAACTATAGAAAATGGTTGGGAAAATGTTTATGGTACAATGTTTTAAAAAGGCAAGACAAAACTATACTATATACACACACATATGCACAGAAAAAGGACAAAGGAGTGTAATGCCAAAGGATTGCTGTGGCTAAATTATTTATACTTTTTTGAATTTTCCCAAATATGTGTGTGTGTGTAAATAAGACATGGTCAAATTCAGATAGACACAAAAGATTTTTACTTCTTCCTACTTCTAAAAGAATTTGAGGCAGCTTACACTATTTAACGTTACAAAAACTAGACCACTGAAAATAAAAATAAAACCAAGGCCAACAAAAGAGACGCATCTCAAACTTTCCTGTGCATATAAATCACCTGGGGACCTTGTTAACACACAGATTAGGATTCAGTGAGTCTGGTCTGGGGACCAAGAGCCTCCATTTCCAACAAGATCTATCTAGGTGTTGCTGATGGCACTGGTAGGGTGGTGGGGGTGGGCGCCACACTTTAAGTAGCAAGAAAATAAACAGGGAGCAGATTGCATAGAGCACCTGAGATGGCTTAATCACTATAACTAGATGCTAGAGTTAGCATTTTTTCTAACTGTTTAAACAGAATAAATTATTATACGTAACAAAAGCTAACCTTAAACTGTAATTCAGTAAAAAGAACTACTCCAATAACCTAACCCTTCAATTTTACTTTTTGAAAATACAGAACAGAAGCTTCCTTCACATCCTTCTTGAAGGAACAGTATTTATAGATTTATGTAAGGTTTTGGTTGAGCCACTAAGGATAGAGCCTTAAAATTCTAGGGTTGAAAGACATTCCCCTAGAGAATTGTTTTTTCATTGTGGGATAATTATTAGTTATTTTGATGTGGCTGAAGACTCTAGATTATAGCTGTGAGAGCCCTGAAATCCAAGATACAGAGAACAATGCAGAAAATTTCATTGCTAAAGACTTCAAGTAATTCACTCAGGTACTGACAGGTATTTGGATTTCTGCTTCTGTCTTAGAAAAGTTATCCAATGCAATCAACATTATAAAAATCTACTTTACTACTGTACATAACCACTTAATCTAAGGTATCACCTAAGCTAAAGCAGGCATACCTGTGGCACCATTGACCCGTGGGACCAGATCATTCGTTGCTGTGAGAGGCTGTCCTGTGCATTGTAGGGTGGTTAGCAGTAACTACGGCCTCTACCCAACACATGCTATAGCACCTCCCCATGAGTTGTGACAACCAAAAATGTCTCCAGACATTGTCACATGTTCCCTGGGAAGCAAATCTCCCCCCACTGAGAACCACTAATCTAAAACCTCTACTTGGACTTCATTGGTATTAAGTGGTTTTTAGAGGAAATATTCTGCTTTTAAACAGATCTGACCTTAAGCAATCTTTAAATGACTTGACCATATTGTCAAAATCTTAGGAACTCTGGCAGACTATTTTTTACTTCTTGCTCGTCTTTATCCAACTAAGAAATAGGCAGGTCGAATTTTCTGTTTCCCTAAACAGGAATCAGGCAAGGCTTTCACCCTATCTTCTATCTGTAGGCACATAAAGGGAATATTTGTCCAAAAGACTGCTCAGCAGAGTTCTATAAACTCCTCACACTCAGGAGACTAATTCAAGAACTAGAAGACACAGTGAAGAAGGACCTGTAGTGTTTTTTTAACAAGATAAAAACATAGAGGCTTAAAAATCAGAGTAAAAACTCTCAAGTTAAATAAAAAGAACCAACAAATGTTGAAAGAGGATTTATATTTTTATAATAATAAAGAGATTATAAATCTATATTATCTTTACAGTAAGCAACAGTGGAATTAAAAAAGGGTTTCTACTTTTTAAGTCACTACAGAAACTAAAAGTAGATGGCCTTCATTGCAGAACGCAGAATAGAAAGCAAATAGTAATAAAAAACGAAAGCATAAAAATAATGATAAGGTCAAACATAATAATTATGGCAATCAATATAAATCTTTTATATTTTACTGCCAAAAGGAAAAAAGCCTAAGGTGTGATGAGAAAATAACTAATTCTACAACTTCTGATAAATATACCTCAAATAAAATGACGTGCAAAGATCAAAAAAAAAAAAAAACCAACTTTCACATGCATATCAAGCAAACCCAAAAATAAAAAACAAGAAAAGTAAACTAATTATGCAAAGTTGACTTTAACTGTTTTTAAAAAGAAGTAAGCAGTATTTTGAAAAGGTACAATATCTACTGAGTATATAACTCTGAATAATTCATCAAGAAAAGTATACACAGCAAAAACCTTTGGAAGTATAAGTAGAAACCAATCAAAACAATTACATAAGAGACCCACCCACCTTCACCAGTCTATAGTAGGTCAAGTAGACAAAAAGAATAGCAGAAATTTTAAAAAGAAAAATAAAATTTATCAAAACATATCCAACTCGATAATCCAGAAATGGGGAATTCACCTTCTAACGTACACCTGAAACATAATGGCTAATTACATAATTGGTCATAGAGAAATTTTTGATAAATTTTAAAAAGTAAAATTTTGGAAATAAGAAAGACTATAGGTCACTTTCTCCAACAACCATACAATAAATTTGAAAATTAATAAAATTTTGAAAAGAGGCATACAACTGGAAATTTTTAAACTTTTTCTTAAAAAATTAGATCAAAGAAAAAAATTAAAAATAAAATAGTTTATTTGTAAAATAGCACTGATGAGGTTGCTAAATATCAAGACTTTAGGATGGTCAAAGATGTAATCAGAGACATTGTCATAGCTTTAAATTTTTTCATGTTTAAATATTAAAATAAATGAACGAAACCATGTTTAAGTTGTAAAAAGGTGGAAAAATACCCTAAAAAAGTAAAAAAATAATTAAAATATAAGTAAAAAATAATAAGAAAGAAAAATGAATTGAATAAACAAATTCAAAGCTCTTTATTTGAAGTAATGATAATGATGAAATAGAATAGCACTTCTCAAATTGTTCTTAAGAAAAAAATCAATAACTGTGCCAAGAAAAAGTCTTCCTCTACACAAATAAGTTCATTATTTTCAAGTTCTTTAAAACATTAAATAGACTTGACAAGTTTTCCCATTTACTTTACAACTTCTCAGACTTTTTCTTATGTTAATATGTACTCTAATCCTCAAGAGTGGTATTTCGTACAATTTCCCAAGCTCATTTGCCATTTTTTAGTATTCTGAGAACAACTTGCAAAATGCTGCACTAAACAAACCTCTAGCAAAACTATTAATGAAAAAAGCAGAAATAATTAGATTAGAAACAATAAAATGGAAATAATGTGTTAAAATGGAATGCTATGCACAATTGCACAATAATTAAAATGGGAAAACATGATTTAGGAAAGCACTAGCTGTCCAGATATGCCTTCTTGTTTACATAACTTGCGTTTCAAATCTGGATGTGATATTAACCAGAATTATAAGATGGATGAAAATGTGAACACAAAATATTTAGCCGAAATCAAACTTTAAGTGAGCATTCTATAACTACAACTCAAATTGTCCTTTCCTGGGTGAAAAGCTATACTAAATGAAAAGAGAGAAAGAAACTTCAAGGGTCCCTATTGTAAAAGCAGGAAGGATAGGGGATTTGTTAGGCAAATGTTAAGATTCTTTGGGCAAACTTGGAGAAGAACAAGAAATTCACCCATCTGGGAATGAGCCCTATATCCGCCAGTAAGACACAGAGGATGGGAGCCATAAACTACCAAGTCCAGGAGACGGAATAGAGACAGAGGTTATTTGCCAACCAGCGATACAAGAGACATCAAAATTAAGATTCAGTACCTTCTCCCCTCTCTGAAGGACAAGGAGTTATAGCCAGGCATGTAGGTCCCAAAAGTACACCTTTCAATACCTCTGTTGTGTTCTGCCCTGAAGAAATCATCAGCCTACAGAGCACAACAATGAAAAGCCTTCAAATCCTAGTACAGGGGGATTAGAAAAAAGCAGAGTGGGATTGTAAAATATTTTCTACTTTACTACTACACACCCAATAAGTTTCTGCCTTAACACCGTGCTTAATTTGACCAGTCTTAGTCAGTAAAGGCGAAATAAGTGATAATCAGAGAAAGTGTTAAAAACTGTAATTTTCCTGTATGACATTGACCTAGATAGAGACATTTCCCATTACATTACTAAATATTATTAATGTAAACATTAATTGTGTGTAAAATGTACATACAAATGTAAAAAACCTCAATAAAATGATTTTCTGAAAATATATTACAACTCTAACTCGAAATCTGAGAAAAACTATATAAAATAGAAAAGTATAGGGCAATCTCCTTTATGAACATAGATATGAACACCTAACTAAAATGTCATAACATAGATATGAACACCTAAATAAAATGTCATAAAATAGAAATATATTTTAAAAATAACCTGCGCCAGTCAGAGTTTATTCTTAGTATCCTTTAAATAAAAATTCATTTCAAATCAAAATATTTGATAAAACTAATTAATTATTCCAAAGGCTTAATGTATCTAATCTGGAAGTACAGAAGCATAGTCATTTACATGCTGAAGTATGTACACGAACCATCATACAGTGACACCCAGGAGCCATTCCCATGAGAGTCCGGGGGAAAGATATCTATTGGTGTTATCATGTAACAATGTACCCGAAATTCTGAACTCTTAATATATGCATGTGAATAAATTAAGATACATAAACTTTGACAAATAAAATGAAAACGCTGAGTACAAATTATACAGTATACTCAGAAGAACTGAAAGGAATCAACTAAACAACCATTAGAATTGAGAGTTCAGCAAAATGGCCAAAAACAAGCTACATATACGAAAAATCAATAGTTCTTTTACTCCAGCAATAACAAGTTAATGAAAGACAATTCATCCACAGTAGCAATAAAAATATTGTTTGTATAGGAATGACTATAAGGAGAAGTATATTACCAATATTAATAAAACTGCTAGAATTTTCTGAGAAACAAAAGATATAAAATATTTTCATTTTTCCCAGATTCATACTTTGATGTATTTTCAGTCAAAATAAAAGAGGACATTTTTGTTATATAAAATGATTCTTAAGATCTCCTAGAAGACAGAAATGGAGGGAATAACAAAACAAAGAAAATTATTAAAGAAATGAGACCTGAGAATGAGGGTGAGGATAGCACTAATACTTTGAGATATTAACAGATACCCACACATATAACGCCATAAAACTGAAAAATATATATATAAGCACAAGAAGAGAGAAAATAATTGTGTATGTATATATGTGTATCTCTCAGAAATAACTTATGATATTTCTTAATACCTGATAAAAAGACATTCTAAATCTGTGATTAAACAATATTATTCAGTGACGGAGGTTGGATCAATTGCCTAGCAACTTGCAGAAAATAATGCTTAGATCTTCACCTACCACCACACAATAAAGACTGGATGGATGGGTGGATGGGTTGGTTGATTGGTTGGCTGGTTGGTTGGTTGGCTAGTTGGCTGGTTTTTGAAACTTTGGATACAGCAGTTCCCAACTAAAGGTTGGAATCAGAACCTCCTCTGAAACTTTTTCAATATACATATGCCTAGGCACCACCCCTGGATTAGTGCAAAGGACAAGTAGTCTAATGGACAATGGGATTAAGTAATCTAATGTGCAAAACCCCATCCCCTATTAAGAAGCACTGGCATAATGGGAAGAGTTGGGAGACATACATAACTGGGTTCAAATCTTAACTCTGTTACTTATTAGGTGTGTGACCTTAGGACACTGACTTGGTTTATATGATCCTCTCTTGCCCCATTTATGAATGAGAATGATACTGTAATAACAATTATGTTAAAATATTGTTTTGAGGATTAAATAAAATAACATGTAAAGTGTCTAGATTTCATGATTCTAGTTCATTTAAAAATACACCCATACGGGGTCGGCCCGGGGGAGCAAGCAGTTAAGTGCGCACGCTCCGCAGCAGCGGCCCAGGGTTCGCCGGTTCGGATCCTGGGCGCGCACCGACGCACTGCTTGGCAAGCCATGCTGTGGCGGCGTCCCATATAAAGTGGAGGAAGATGCGCATGGATGTTAGCCCAGGGCCAGTCTTCCTCAGCAAAAAAAGAGGAGGATTGGCAGATGTTAGCACAGGGCTGATCTTCCTCACAGAAAAATAAAAAAATAAAAAATACACCCATATATAAGCTTGTTTCTCTGTCTGGAAAACTGTGTTTTTAAAAGCTCAGGGCCAATCTTCCTCACAAAAAAAAAAGTAAAGCAAATTTTCATAATATATTTAATTTTTTGCCTTCGGTTCTCAAGGAAAAGGGTAGAAGCATCACCACACAATCCACCTCTGTATTCATTTAAACTTAAAATATAATACTCACTCTTAAGTAAGTATGGTTAAAAATCCAAGAGCAAAACAATTAAAATAGATAAGAATCGATTATATTAAATTATTAACTACTTCTTCTAAAGAAGGAGTGTCCAGCATCTAATATTTCTGATGCATGAAATCGAAGACATATTCAAGCACATAGCAGAAATGCTTCAGTGGTCTAGAAAAGGGTTGCAAAAACCTAGGCTTATTCGATTCCTTAAGTTGGACACTGCCATAAAAAAACAGGATAGGTGGTGAAGCCACTATGAAAAACAGTATAGATATTTCTATTAAAAATAGAAATACCATATGATCCAGCTATTACACTTTTGGGTATTTACCCAAAGAACACAAAAACACTAATTCGAAAAGTTATATGCACCCCTATGTTCATTCCAGCATTATTCACAATAGCCAAAATTTGGAAGCAACCTAAGTGCCCACCAACAGATGAATGGATAAAGATGATGTGATATATATAGACAATGGAATACTACTCAGCTATTAAAAAAAAAAAAAAAAAGACAAAATCGTGCCATTTGCAACAACATAGATGGACTTTGAGGGTATTATGCTAAGTGAAATAAACCTGACAGAGAAAGAAAATTACTGTATGACTTCACTCACCTGTGGAAGATAAACAAACAAACACATAGATACGGAGACCAGATTAGTGTTACCAGAGGGGTGGAGGGTGAGGGGAGCATGAAAGGGGTAAAGAGGCACATGTGTACAGTGATGGATGGAAACTAGACTTTTGGTGGTGAACACAGTGCAGTCTATACAGAGGTCAAAATATAATGATGTATACGTGAAATTTATATAATGTTATAAACCAACGTGACCTCAATAAAAATATATACATAAATTTTAAAAGGATTTTAAAAAACAGAAAATAGAATAGGTAGTTTTGAATTAAAATTTAAGCACAGAAAATGAGGTCCTTTACATGAAAACTATTTCTAATTCTCAATGTTTAACTGCATCTATCCTAAAATATTGACAATGAATTTTTTTTCAAATTCTCCCAATATCATTCCAAATGATTGCCTTTCTCTGCTATAGTTTTTTCTCAACTTTCAAATTAAAATTCTCTACCTTAAACCTCAACATTGTTATTTCTCATTTTCTATATCCCATTCCAAAGACCTTTCTAAGGAGGAAAAAAAGAGAAAGAAAGAATGTTTTGTCAGTTAAAAAATTATTATTGCTACCTTAGCAACCTATTAACATTCTTAGGAGAATTCTTTCTTACATCAAAAATGTGAAAGGAACAGATTTAATACAAATCCAACTCTTTTTATGCGAAACAAAATACTTTTTATAATTTTGGTCACAATCTCTAAGTAAACAAAACTTCTCTTCTAATGGGATAATGCATCTCACATTTCTGTTATCCTGACACAAATACACTTACTTAATATTCTGTTTCTGTACCATCACCCTTTCTTGCAATACGAGCAAAGAGTTTTAATTTTTCCCTAAAACCTCAAACTACAGATGGATAATTTTATAATCTTTGTGATTTTTAGCACAATCACCCCTCACTGAATACTTCCTGTCACCATCTGCCTCTTTTAAGGCCAAATAGGAGGTTTCTTGGCTTGTTTATTTTTCTCCACAGCCTGTTGTCTGGCATTTTTCTCACCACCTTCTGGCCTTCTGTATTTTTGGAGAGCTGCTCCAATCTGATTGACTCTGGGCTCTTCCCACTCTTGTGTTTCCTGATTTTTTCCAATGGGTCTTGAATGTCAATCAGTGGGCTAAGTTCTCATTCACACAAAATGTGTCTGCCTCCCTGCTGGCTGATGATATTTGTGTTTTAAACCAACATATTTATTAAATTCTCAAATCTATTATTCTCCATGACTATCTGCATTGGTGTCATCTGTCTTAAGGTAAAAGCTTAGAGGACAATAAACTCTCAGTTCCCCTCAGAATTCAGTTCCAACAATGAATATAACAGTGGTACATGAATTTGATTCTTGAAGTCCTTCATAATTTACACTCAGTGAAATACTCCTTACACAGAACCAAGAAAAAAAGTCAGATTTTGTTAATACTGAACAGAAAATGATTTATGTTTCTGACTTCTCTTATATACTATAAATTATTTACTAAGTGCCCACCATATTCCAGGAGCTGGGGATTTGATGATTTAAAACATAAGAGAGAGAGAGATAGCCAGACAAGATATTAAAGTTATAATAAAAGGATCTGAACTTAAAGCTCTAGACACTTCTGGATGAATAAAATGGTGAGGTTTCACATTTCTACTGATGTGATCTGCTTAATTCAGTGCCCTTTTCTACATAGCTTTCCCGGGATTAAAATCATGATTCTAAGTGAAATGCAATTGTTACCATGGAAAAAGGCAAAACCAATGATGAAAAACATTTACTGCCAATAAATATTTGTTGCATGAATGAATGAACAAATAGCTCCCAGCTCTACTGTTCATTAGTTTGGCAACCCTAAAGTTAATAAATCCCTCTGAGCTTGTTTCCTTATCTGTAAAAGGGAAGTACAATCCCTACTTCATCAGATTGTTTTATTAAAGGAGATAATCCATATGAAGGCCTGGCCCATAGATGTGGCTCAATAATGGTCTGTCTCTAAACCATATGTCCCAATGATATCGAGGGAATTGTATTTTCTTAGTCCAAATATTTTTATGTGGCTACATTTGACTTTTAGGAAATTCATTCACACAAAAAAAGTCCAAACTAAGGAGAATTGGACAGTTTCCCAATTTCCATAAGCATCAACATCACACTTGCCACTGATCCTTCACCCTCTACGCCATTCCATATTATCTTCTAGTCTAGAAAATGGCCCTTCTCTCTGCCTCTTAAATTCAGTGGTTGACTTGCACCTTTTGTAAGGAAACCTGCCAGCTTTCTAAACACAACCCAACCTCAGTTCTGTGAGGTTACCGTGAAGGGAGCCTCCCATGTGGTGAAGGGAAGCTAGATGTCAGGGTTCTAAGTCTTTTTTTCCGGGGTCCTATTCACTCATTAACTCATTCATTCACTCAAAAATATTTTGTGCCCACAGTGTGCCAGGCACTGTTCTAGGTGGTGAGGATACAGCGCTGAAAAAGACAAAGTTCCTACCTCACTGAGTTTATGGCCTAACTGCAGAACACGGTGATGAGCGTGCATACGTAGGATTACTGGAGCATATGGAGCAAACAAACCTAAGCCCGGGAGTCAGAGGGACGTCACACCTACACTGAAATCTAGTGAATGAGAAGCTAGGCAGACAATGATGGATAAAAGAAATCTGAGCAGAGGAAATGCATGTGCAGAGCCCGGAATGGAACAGTGCTTTGGGGCTCTGGAGATCAAGCAAGTTACATGGAGGGGCTCCAACTGTCTACTGCATTTTCTCCCCTTGCTGGTTTCCATTCTGTTACCCCAAAGCCTCTAGCTACCTTTTGTGTAAGTGCTTCATCCTGCCATGGACTATGCTACTGGAAATTAAAAGCAGTATTTTGTGTCCCTGCTTGGGGCAGAGCATCAGAGAGAGCACCACCCCAAAGCAAGACCACTGGTGGCAGTGTAATTAGTGTAACTGATGCGAGCACCCAGAGGGGCAGGTGAATGGAGGGAGGGTGGGCAGAGTCAGGGCCAGACTTGGTGAAACCCTCCCACACACCTTCTCCCTCCATCGCCACACATGGATGATCAGGCTTAGTTTTATTAAGGAAGCCAGAAAGCTTCCTTACCTCTTACCTTCAGGCACTGATTTAGTCTCACTTAAAGTTATGGTCGAGCTGGCACAGGAGTGTGGGTGGTGGCTGAGCTGGCAGCAGAGCATAGATGGGAACATGCCTCACCCAGTCTAGGACCTAAGTTTCCAAAAAACATTAACGCCATGCCTAGAACTGGAGAACCAAAGCCAAGTTCAGTTCTCTATTTCACATTTAGTGTTTACCTCTGGAGGGTCTAGATGCTAAACAAAACTAAGCAAATAATCAAAAAGATCTGTTTCCTTTGAGGACTGTGTATAATAGCATAATGATGCTTAGTTCAGTTCTCCCATATTACTTACAAAGCAGATGAGGGACTGTATGTGACAAAGAGAACATGTAATATGTCGCTATCTAAATGTATTTATATTAATTTCTACAAAGTTGAAATTACACACCTTCTCGTTATGAAATAATTGGTGATGATAGGGGACAAGAGAAAGATACAGAATGTAAACGTTCATCAATAAGTTTGTACTTGTGGTGAAAATTGAAGTATTAGTCATTGTTAATTGTCCCAAAACATACTTTCAGGGAAAATAATAGTGAGATAATATTAAAGATTGTGGTGACAGTTACCCTGAATAATGCTGCTTTCACTTTGCTGTATTGAATCCAAATGATAAAAGAATTTATTAAAATTACCCTCCAGGTAGCAGTTGCTTTAAAAGATAATTCAAGTCACTTTTTACACAATAGCTAGAGAACAACAATGGATCCTACAAAGTGACATAGGAAGAAACACAGCCCTGTCTGCTGCCCCCCTATTGGGAGAAGTTGTAAATTAGCTCACCGCCGTGGAAACCTATAAAAACCTTTCTACAAAGGTTTTTCCACCAATCAGGTCAATGATCCAAAGATAGTTTCAGGTTTGGCACTATTAACATTTTCACTAATTTTACCTGTTTACAATTTGTGAGCAGCAAGGTTAAGGAAAAAATAAAGAGTCTAGACCCACGTCTCATTCAAACATATTCATTTGGAATTAATTGATAATAATGAGATAATTGCAGGAAAACTCATTCTTCTAGTGTTAATTACATTTTGTTTTTTAAAAAAATAAGTCTTCCTGCTCTCCTAATTCTGGCATTTTGCAAAGTCACTCTAGTTCACTTCAAAATGCAAATATTATCCTAAGCAAATAATGAGCTATCCCTGTAGTCATGGGAGGTGGTGCTTTCCAAGGGCAATTTTATTTCTAGATGCATTCTTATGAATTACTTTATTTCATATATATATACGTCTAGATCTAGGTTATTTTTGTTCAATATTTCCTTGGGCAAATTGTATAACTCAGTTGATTTTCATCAAACTACCATAATGATGGTGCCAGGTAGCCTACAAAGGAATACTGTTCAGGCTGTTAACACACACACACAATTCATGCAAGAAAATGTTCTTAGCTTTCCTGTTGCATCGCTGTTTTTATTTTTCTTACATAAAAACTATTTTTAGAAGCATAACAAATTTTGTTTTTCAAATAAAAACATCAGGCTTTAAGTTGTATACAAATACACTCCCTTCTTTAGAGCAGGTCATGCTATTCATTATAAGATTCTTAAAAATTTATAGCTTCGTTTTTATTTGTCATAAAAAAGCTTTCTTTGGAATAAAATAGATTTTATCCAAAGAGGCAGAACTATTTTCAAGATACATTCATCTGATCAATCTGATAGATGAAGACCTTCTTCAAGTAGTAATCTCTCAAGTTATTTTAGGAAAACTAAAGAAACAGTAAAAGCTTAAAATGTGAATTACACAGCTTTAAAAATTCTAAATCCTTGGGGCCAGCCCCAGGGCGGAGCGGTTAAGTGTGTGTGCTCCGATGCTGGCCGCCCGGGTTTGGATCCCGGGCAGACACCGAGGCACCGCTTGTCAGGCCATGCTGTGGCAGCGTCCCATATAAAGTGGAGGAAGATGGGCACAGATGTTAGCCCAGGGCCGGTCTTCCTCAGCAAAAAGAGGAGGATCGGCATGGATGTTAGCTCAGGACTGATCTTCCTCACAAAAAAAAAAAAAAAAATCTAAACGCTTCATGGATTTCATTTTACTATTATATTGCAGGAAAAATATACAAATATTTTGAGAAAATAACAAAGTTAAGACATTTTTTCCCAGAATGCTGTAAGCAAGCTCAGGAAATGTTTCAAACTAAACATTCTTCTTGTCCATATTAAAAATAGAATATTTGTCCAAATGCTATTAATAATTTAACTTAGAATAGAATCATAAATATGCATGAATGAAAGATCACTTGCTCTATCTCCATGCTCAGAAAGACCTTGGACTAGGCTTTTCCAGAAAGATGAACAGCTGGCTGACTTGCAGGTATCTCTGGGCATGTCTATGACAGAAGCTCTGAGGAAGATGAAGAAAAGGCTTCAATGGCATCTTCCCTGATCCCTTGGACTGCCCTGGTTGCCCCTCCTCTGTGCTCCCGTGGCACTCTGCCCATACCTACACCATAACACATAGCATGGACCATAATTATCTCCTTACAAGTCAGTTTCCCCACACAAAAGTTTCCAAGCCATTTTAGTGATCCTTGCTTTTTATTTGAGAAAACAAGTTTAGGACGGTTAAGCAACTGGCTCAAAGTCTCAAAAGCAGTAAGCGATAAAGCTAGAATTCAATTAAGAGCTATCTGATTCCAAAGTCCCTCAAACCCTCCATGATACTACACTTCCGCCCAACACCTGGCATCACACCTGCCAAAGCAGGTGTTCAAAAGATGTCTGCTAACTGATTACATGTATTAACACATCACATTCTGTTAGGCTATGCTGGGTGCTAGAAGAAACTGTGTGAACAAGATTCCCATCCCCCATCCCCCCACCCTCCGCTTCAGCCCCATCGTCATGGGGAAGGAAGTGTGCACATGCAATTACAACACACTGTGGAGAGGTGGCTCTAGGTGGAGATTGAAAAGGAAATAGGATTTAGCCACTTTTATAATTTTATTTATTTATTTATTTTTGCCCCAAAGCCCCAGTAGATAGCTGTATGTCATAGCTGCACATCCTTCCAGTTGCTGCATGTGGGACGGGGCCTCAGCATGGCCGGAGAGGCGGCGCGTCGGTGCGCGCCCGGGATCCGAACCCGGGCCGCCAGCAGCGGAGCGCGCGCACCCAACCGCCAAGCCATGGGGCGGGCCCTAGCCACTTTTAAAAGAAGGGCAGAGTAAGAGGCAGGTAGAGAAGAAAGGATGTTTAAAGCAAAGGAAACAGCATATGTAACATGGAAGAGGGAAGAAAGAGAATGTCTTGTTAAAATGAGCAAAATTGAGTAGGGCTAGAGCTCCGAGGTGGGGAGGGAGGAACAAGTGATGAAGCTGCAGAGGCATGCAGGGACCCACCGAGAAGAGTCTGAGAGCATGCTGAGAAGTTTGGGCTTGATCCTAAGAGTACAAGTGAGTCATTGGAGCAGCAATACAGATTTCGTGTTTGAGAAAAATTACTCCGCTATCATGAGGAGAAAGGAAATCAAGGGATGTGGCTGACGAGAGGCTGGGAAGCTAATGAGGAGACTGAGACATTAATCAAGACAAGAGATGAAGCAGAAGACTCTAGAACTTCTCCCTGATGGACGACTTTAAATAAGTTGCTTTTGGCCGGCCCGCGGCTGAGTGGTTAAGTGCTCACGCTCCGCTACTGGCAGCCCGGGTTCGGATCCCGGCGCACCGCTTCTCCCGCCATGCTGAGGCCGCGGCCCACATACAGCAACTAGCAGGATGTGCGACTGTGACATACAACTATCTACTGGGGCTTTGGGGAAAAAAAGGAGGAGGATTGGCAGTAGATGTTAGCTCAGAGCTGGTCTTCCTCGGCAAAAAGAGGAGGATCAGCATGAATGTTAGTTCAGGGCTGATCTTCCTCACAAAAAAAAATAAATAAATAAGTTTCTTTTGAATTTTTTAATATTTTACTATTTTTTAAATGTAAAGAAAAATTCCCATGCTGTCTCCCTCACAGCGTTGTTTTAAAGATGAAGATAAAGTACACGGTGCCTGTGCTGATTGCACAAGACAGGACAGTTAGTGATAGTTAGGAGCACAGGCTCTAAGATAAGAAAGGCTGGGTTTTGATCCTGACTCCTCTACTTCCTAACTATGAAACTTTGGGCAAGTCATGTAACCTCTCTGTGCCTCAGCTTCCTAATCCATAAAATAAAGATAATAATGGTACCTGATTCATAGGGTTTGTTGAGAGGACTTCATGGAATAATATCTGTTGTATTTATTGCCTTATCTCCAGCATCTAGAATAGTGCCTGGAATGTGGTAAGTGCTGACTAACCTAAGTATTTCTTTGAAAATTATAAAGGACTAGGTAATTGTAAGGTGTCACTAGAACTATAAAATATATTTAATGTCTACAATTTTCCCCACCACCAAATAAACTATATTTAGAAAATCCACAGTCTCTACCTTACCCGCACATCTGCTCTTTTAAACATAAAGTAAGTTTACATCCTTCTCTTTTGTTTCTTTCTTAACTTTTCCATAATGTGCTTTATTTACCCTTCCAAACAAAATCTCTTCTGTTGAATGTATTTGTAAACCCTAACTTTTAGACTGGTTGGGGCCCAAATGCCCTCTAAAATGACCTGGCCTTGCTCTGCATGTACACAGATGCTGTCCCACTAGAAAAGTCATTCCCTTGGGTATAGATTCAACACCTTTAAAAGATACATTAGCTCAGCCAGTGGCTGCTAAGCAGCCGTTTGCTGCACCAAAACGGTTACGAATGATTCCAGAAAAGGTGGTTCCCCTGTGGGAGGAGGATGGGCACGGATGTTAGCTCAGGGCCGGTCTTCCTCAGCAAAAAGAGGAGGATTGGCATGGGTGTTAGCTCAGGGCTCATCTGCCTCACAAAAAAAAAAAAAAAGGTGGTTCCCCTGTGGACGGACAGTGCTTTCATATTTAAAGAGATGGTTTCATTCTCATGGGGGAATTTAGAGACATGGCCCCACTCTCTTCTCCATACTGCTCTTCTCCCCACTCCTTCTGGTAAAGAAAGGTTTTCTCCTCAAATCATCAGCAGCAGGTGTAGGGTTTCATCTAGCAGAAGCAGAATCCACTGAACCATTTACCATATACTGTAATAAAAGCACACTCTTCACTTTGAATAAAATTATTGCATCAGTCATTGGATCAGATAAACAGAATGTGTGCGCATGTACCCTACACCCTTACAGGGATCTAGACGCCCATGAGAAAGCTGCTTCAAGCACGTCACAAGGATTCCATTGTGTACTATAAAGAACTAGAATTCAAGGGGCCATACCCAAAAAAGAGGAGAAAGCTCATTTTCATCTTCATTCCATGGAGAATGAGGAGGGGAAGGTGCATTCATTGATCAAGGCTGTTCTTGGCCGATCATTTAGCAATTTAGCACTTAGCACTGACTGACCAACTGTCTAGAATGTCAAGTGTACTCTACCAGAGGGTTGACTGTGAGGCCCACAGAATGAGATAAACTAAAGAAAACAAGGGTTCAAGGGCACTTGGAGAGGAAGGAGTGGGAAGGAGGTAAGAGCAGAGGAGAGAGGGGAAGGAGGAGAGGGAGGGAGAATGGAAAAAAGGAAGAGAGGAAGGGAAGGATGAAGGAAAAAAGTTGACAAAGAAAGTCCATTTTTAAACAAATAAGTGCTGATAGCCTCTCTTATGCTACTAAAAAAACTCCCTTTCCAACAATGCCTTTTTGTCTGAATAAGTTCTTTCCACAGAGGAGAAAAATAGGGGAAAATATTCCCTCTGGAGAGGAGAAAGAGGCCAACTCTCAAAAACAATGAGCTAGATTTTTATCTTAAGTAATGCTGTGGTCAAGATCCCCTAAAGTAATATTGAAATAATCACTTCCCTATTCCCTTCCTGATTGGAACAACTGTGTAATGTCTTCCATGCACCTTTCTCTGGTCCTCAATTTATCTCCCAGTGCAGCCAGGAAATTGCCTTTGACATCCCCTGAAACCAAGCTTTCTGCTGGATTGTTGTCCTTTAGCCTCAGATCCTGTAGCATCCACAGAACGGGAACCCCCAACACACACACACACACACACACACACACACACACACACACACACCCCATGTACCTAAGACGCATGGTAGCACCATAAATGAAAAGAAAATTAATCCTGAGCAAGATTTTCTCATTCTCTAAACTAATCCCAGGTTTTCAGTTAGGCCTTTAAAATGTCTTCTAATAAATTCTGGCACCTTCCATCTTGGGGAAGGAACAGATGCAAAGACAAATGTGGTCCTTTCCCCTCTGTTATCTTTGCTTTTCATTTTTTCTAATAGCTGTAAATTTATAAAACCTCTGCCTCTTAAATCAAGTATTACTGAGATTCTATTTCAGCACCTTCTGGAATGACAAGATTCCAAATGTGTAATAAAAATAAATCTCCATTAATAGCTGGGTCTTTGGCAGCTGAAAGAGTTACTGGTCTCCTTCGTTTACTCACCCAGCGCAGGTGCGAGTTCTACTTTGGGCACAGCTGTGAACAGGACCACGAATAATCAGACTGCATCAAAAAGGGATCGGTTCATAGCTCTGGGCTTCAATGATTTTTTTTTTGAACCTTTATAAATTGAAGTTGTTCTTCCGAGTGAATTGTTCATACAGTTCAAGACTGACCCATTAAGATCTCTGATTTTAAATATTAATTAATTAAAAAGCCTGTATGATTGACAGACAAAATGACGTCATAAAGAGAGGCAACTGGTATACAATCCTGACATTTTGTAAATCCCATTAACACTGATTCTTTAATGAAATTTTACAGAACTCAGCAATATGAAGGTTACTGGGTGAGCGTAAAGTCCAAATAAACTATAGTATAAAACAATTCAATAAATGGCCCTTGCACACTCGCTGTGAGATGAGATCACCACAGTATTTCATAGCTTCTTAGAAAAGCATTGATACACTGTTCTTAATATTTTCTTTACCAAGATTTCATTTGTACATTGAAAGACTCAGAGCCAAAAAAAATCACCAAATTAAATCCATTATTTATTTTTAGTCTCTCATACAAACGGCATCAATTCACTGAACCTCACTGTGGGATATAAGAGTGCTGGAAGAGTCTAGCCAGCCTTGCTCACATTACTTTCCTGTACTCAGTTTCATAATCTGGCTGCTCCCTCTGCACTTCTCACACCAACCACTCCAGAACCACTACTCCCACCACGAGGAGCTTGCTCAAGAGCTTAGTGCTTTAGGTATACTGGTGACAAAGCAAATCTAGGATGGGACAGTTGCTGCTCTGTGATTTTACTAGTCAGAGGTAAAGGCTTGAGATTATCCATAAACAAATCCATTCCCATAATGTCTTTTACAGAAACTTTGTCCAATGCTCTAATCAAAATTAGTGTTTTCCTTCTGCATGCACTCTTAGCCCTTTGTTACTATTATTGACTTTATATTGCCTTCTGAGTCTCCCTCCACCCCAACTCTTTGAATATCAGCATTCATACACAGGGGATCATCACAGTGTATTACAGTAGCTCTCAAATTGTAGTCCCTGGACCAGCAGTCCCAGCATCCTTGGAAACTTGTTAGAAATGAAAAATTTCAGGCTGCACATCAGACCTATTGAATCAGAAATTCTTGGGGTGGGGCCCAGAAACCTAGGTTTTAACAAGTCCTCCAGGTGATTCTGAGGCAGTCTCAAGGTGAGAACCTCTGGTATAGCATTGGAAACAGAATGAGTTTTTGAAGCAGACAATCTAAAGTTTTTTAATTCCTATTGCACCACTGATGACATTAAGCGAACCATTTGACATCTCTGAGTTGCCTCTCCTCATCTATGAAATGGAGAGAATACTAAACAATGGCTGACATATAAGTTCCCAATAAATACTACTGTCTTTCTGTTTTGTACCTTCGACCACTGGTATCTGATCAGCACCATGAAAATACTTTGCCCTCCATAGTTATTTACTTAACTGAACCATATTGAACTGAATGGAACAGGAAGAACAGACACCACCATTGGGAACCAAACCATAATGTGTCTGCAAGCAACATCACTGATAGACACAGGTAATGGGTGAGGAGGACAGTTACATAAAACACTAATAGGGAAATATCCTAGGTCAGTAATTCTGACTGCTTTGTTTCAAAGTGATCCCCCTGTTATCTCAAATTCCTGCCATATCTTTGCCCCAATAGGAATTCCATTCTTTGCTAGAGATAAATATCCCATCAATCTCCCAAATTCTGCCATACTTACTGGGAATAAGTCATGGTACCCATGTAAACTTTACACTATAGCAGTTGTTTGCTAAATAACTCCTTTCAGTTTGGAATAGATAACTTTCCTCCTATATTGTAGTCTAGAATTTAGAAAAGTTTGGCCTTAGAGAGTTATAGCAACACCTGATATCTGGGGAAACCAATAAAACTAATTCATAAGAGGTGAAAATATCGAAAGAATAGTCTTTTCAAAAAATAGTGCTGGGACAACTGGATATCCACACACAAAAGAAGGAAGTTGGACCCCTATCTCACATCATATACAAAAATAACCTCAAAATGGATCATAGACCTAAGTGTGAGTTAAAACTATAAAAGTATTAGAAGAAAACATAGGTGTAAATCTTCACGACTTTGGATTAGGCAATGGCTTCTTAGATACGATAACAAGAGTACACGAAACAAAAGAAAAAATAGATAAATTGAATTACATCAAAATTAAAAATGTTTGTGCTTCAAAGGATACCATCAAGAAAATGAAAAGACAATCCACAAAATAGGAAAAACTTTTGGCAAATCATGTGTCTGATAAGGGACTTGATTCCAGAACATATAAAGAACTCTTACAATGCAACAATAAAAAGACAAATAGCCCAATCAAAAACGGGCAAAAGATTTGAAAAGACATTTCTCCAAAGAAGATATGCATATGGCCAATAAGCGCACGAAAAGATACTCAATATCATTAGCGATTAGGGATGACCAAATCAAAACAATGAGATACCACTTCACACCCAGGCTGACCATAATCAAAATGAGAAAAAACAAGTTTGGAAGGATGTGGAAAAACTGGAACATTCATACACTGATGGTGGGAATGTAAAATGGTGCAGCCACTTTGGAAAACAGTCTGGCAGTTCCTCAAAATATTAAACAGACTTACAATACGACCTGGCAATTTCACTGCTAGGTATATACCCAAAAGAAATGAAAACATGTCCACACAAAAATTTGCACACAAATGTTCACAACATTATTCATAATAGTCAGAAGTAGAAATTATCCAAATGTCTATCAACTAGTGAATGGGTAAGTAAAATATGGAATATCCATAAAATGCAATATTATTTGGCAATAAAAACGAAATACTGATACATGCTACAACATGGATGAATCTCGAAAACATGCTAAATGAAAGAAACCAGTCACAAAAGACCACATATTATAAGATTCTATTTATTTAAAATATCTAAAATAGGCAAATCTACAGAGATAAAAAGTAGATTAGTGGCTGCCTAGGGCTGGTGGGGGAAGTTTGGGAGGGAATGGGAAAATGGAGAGTGACTACTAATGGGTATGGGTTTTCTTTTGGAGAAGATGAAAATGTTCTAAAATTTATTGTGGTGATAGCTGCACAACTCTGTGAATATGCTAAAAACTACAGAATTTTATCCTTTCAATGTGTGAATTGTATGGTGTGTGAATTCTATCTCAATTAAGCTGTAATAAAAATAATAACAGCAAGAATTTTCACAGCCATTAAAATAAAAGAGGCAAGTTTTAAGATGGAGCTTGAGAACAGTATACTTTTGAAATCTCAGGAAAAAATTGTGAAGTCAGTTCAGTTATATTCTCTTTGATTATAATGTATTATAATAGAAACAAAAATAAAAATGAAAATGAGATTAAAAATATGGTTATGAGAGGCTTTCGACTTCCCCTTTTTATGTTCTTAGCAAGCCAGAAAACACACTCCCTATGCACATGTTGCAATTTAAGTTTTGTCCAACAATTAAATCATTGTCACATCAATAGTAGTGGCAGGACTTTAGAGCTGGGGCTCTAGTGATGGTCTATTTCAACTCCCAGATTTTACAAAAACAAAGTTCTAACATTTTTCATACCATTCAACATGCTTTCCCATCAGTATGAAAACATCGGTTTTTATTTAATGCAATTGTAATATATTGTCATCTAGAACATGTGCTTCACGGCCTCAAGAATGTAGATTTTCTTATCTTAAATTCCTTATATTGTCTTCTTTCCACACTTAGTTGACTTGAACCTTCGTTGTAATCGTAGGTGGTAATGGTTTCCTTTGTGATATATACACATCATAAACCATTCACTCTTTAGCTTTTCCTTTTAATACGCTGTCTAGATGGTCATACAGAGTTATGAAAGAATCAAACAGCAACCTACATACTCATCATAATCATCATTAACTTTTAGTTGTTTCTCAGAGCTGACTTTTAAAACCTGAGCTCAAATTTGGTGTGTCTCCACTTCTGTTCAGGACAAAATATTTCCCAGTGTTTGGTTGTTTCAAATCCAGAAAAGGGGAGAAAGAGTCGGCATTTTACACTCCAGATTTCAAAACAATTACACCAAAAAAAGAGAAAAAGTTTTGCAAGTATTTTTAAAGACATAAGTGGTTTTCTCCTTTCCATTTTTCCACTTGCCAAATTTTTTAAGTTTTCATATTGACTCTTCCCTCTTCACTGTAGAGTAAATCTTCCTGTGATATATTTTAATGTTTATATTTTAATTCACACAGTATCATGTAACGGACCAGAATCACTGAAAATACAAACGTCCTCCGAGAGTGAATTAGATATCAGGAGAAGTCTTTGTAACTAAGAGAATAATAAAGGTATCACAAATGGGACCAGCCATTTACAAAACTCACTCAAAGATCTGAAGAGGTAAATTAACATCTAAGTAAATACTAAACGAATCAGGCTGGAAATATTTGCCATCATTATAAGAACATTCTCACAAACAGATTGGCTCAAAACAATAGTGATTTCTTGAGCTATAAAAAAGTTCTACTAAATGTTTATTTAATATATCTTACAGATGAAAAAGAAGTTATAGTCTTCTGAAGAACTGATATGAAAAATAAAATAATCTGTAGATTTATCGCCTTTCTCTACCTATCTTTTCCTCTTCATCCCATTGTCACCACTCTCTTCCAAGTCCTCATCAAATTATGCCACTATTACTTCAAAAGTCTCCTGGCCAGCCTCCCTGCCCTGACTTTTAATAGTCTGGCTTAATTTTAAGATAATCAATTTGACTAAAACACCACTTTTCACAGAGTCACCGTTGTGCTTAAAAGCCCATAGAAGTCCCTGTTACCATAGTATCTAAACTCTTCTGTCCAGCTTTCAGGGTCTCATATATTGTGGTACCACCTAGTCTTTTCAAAAATATTTCATGTTCCTCCAAATATAGACTCTCCTCCACTCAGCTAGGTAGGTGTTCCACATCTCATCAAGACAGGAATATAGGAGGAGAATAAGGTTTATGGAACAATAACAATTCCCATTATTAATTAAATGTATATTGTGAGCCATGAGCTATGTAAAGCACTTTACATGTGCTATCTCATTTTATCCCCACATAAACCCTATGTAATAGGTTTCCTGATTTTACAGAACAAAAATTGAGCCACATAGAGATTAAATATCCTCTTCAAGGTCTCTAAGCTATTAAATGGCAGAGCTGGCAACCTGTGTCTGTCTTACTCTAATGCTCAAATTCTTGCCCACATGCTGAGATTCACTTACAGTAAAGGTGTCCACCTGGCAGATGAATATGCAAATCTGAAGTTCAAGGGGAGAAAACAGAGCTATATTTTGCAATCATTGGCTTGTAGTTAGCTATACCTATTTCTGTGAATGACCTCATCCAAAGAGAAGTTGTGTAACAAGAAAAGAAATCAAGAACAGAACTCTGAGCAACGCCACCACTTAAAGGGTGGACAGAAGAAGAGGAGACCTCAAACAAGACTGAGAATGTATGAGGAGAACTAGGAGAGTTACCCAGCACAAGTCAAAGAAGAGGAATTTCAAGTCATAGTAAAGAAGCATGATCAATTGCACAAAGCAAAAAAATTATAAGGCCAAGTAAGATAAAGACTGAAAAACTCATTGGAATTGGCAGTTAAGAGTTACGGTGACTCAGAACTTATCATCCAAATCAGGACAGTTTTGGGAGTGAAACAGGGGAGTTGTTTTTGGTTTTTGGGGTTTTTTTTAGTTTATTAGTCACATGTACTCAACCGCCCAGGGTAGAAGCACAGCACATGCCATGCAGTGCCACAAGCGGGTTACCCTCAGGAACAGAGTGAAGAAGCAAAGGCTGTGGGGACTGGCTCTGTAGTAACAAGAGGGTGCAGTGACCCCTGCTTCCAATGGGAGGATGTGATTGGCTTCTTTGAATAATTTCACAAGTTGGCAAAGAAGTGAAACTGGTTAGGTTGAGGACTACGGTGGAGTATAGCTGGTCCAACTGACGCAGGAACTAGCCAGATGGGGAGCCTTTGTTGCTGAGTGGTGAGCATATCTGGCAGCAGCAGGGGCCTTTGGGGCCCTGTGAAGCTCAAAGATGTCAAGGTAGCAAATGAATCTGAATTTTAGGCCTTATCCCACATCTCTATCCCCAGAATCCATCCTAAATATCATCCACTTCTCATGTCCTCCATCTCTACTACCTGAGTGACACCCATCATCATCTCTCACCTGTTCTACTCCAATAGCTTCCTATACAGTCTCTGAGTTTTCACTCTTCTGAAAGAGGAGTTTAATATCAAATACCTCAGGACCACAGAATATTCTCCTGGTACAAGAAGGTCACCCTATTAAGAGGTCACTAATGCCCTCTGTGAGAACAGTTTCAACAGAGTGATGCAGTGGAAGCCACATTGCTATGAGTTCAGAATGAATGTGTGATGAAGCGGGAGAGAGAGAGAGAGACTAACCTTTCAAGAAGCTTGGTTTGATGGGTGGGTAAGAAAAGGTTAGTGTTCGAGGGGAATCCACGCTCCACTTACTCTTTATTCCTTTGTCTGGCTCCTTCCTCTCAACTCTACTGAAACTGCTTCCCCAAATATCACCAGTGATTTCCAACCAGTCCAGAGAGTGACCTTTACTGAGTCCTCTGCCTCATCAACTTCCACAGCATTTGGCACTGTCATGCGCCCCCCAGCCCTTGAAACTCTCTCTTCCCATGATGTCTATAGCACTGAATTGTATCTATTGTCTCTATTTCTCTGACTACTTCTCTGCTCTCATCTACCTCCTCTAATCTTAAAAATGTCGATATACCCTAAGGTTGTGCCCTGAGACACCTTCTCTCCTTTGTCTATTCTCTCTCCCTCAGTGGTCTTGTCCACAATCACGACTTGCACCTTCACCAGTCATACAAATGACTCCGAAATCTTTTTCTCTGTCCTCAAACTTGCCCCTGAAATGAAGCTCCTCATTACAAACTAACGACCATACATCTCTCTCCAAGTAGTTGGTCCACAACACCTCATTAAACCTCTCAAAAGCACACATTACCTTTTACTTAAACTAGCAACTTGTAAATTTTCTATTTCTATTAATTGCCAAACAAATGAAGTCTAAAGCCTCAGCCTGGCATTCAAGGACATCATGATATGGCTAAAGCCCATCTGTTAAGATTTTGCTTCCTCTGCGTGTGCAATAAACTCTAGACGCTAAAGTGTGATGTTGTTACTCTCTGAACATTACCTTGGAACCCGCTCCTAGGTTGGGGTTATAACTTTAATGAATGCTACTGCCTCTTCTAGAATTCTCTCTTCATCTACACTGGCTAAGAGCCAGGCTAATTAGGCACCACTTCTTCCACAGGGACTTCTTGGTATCCTTACTGATGGCATCCTCTTCCTCCATTCTTTAATCTCAAACTTCACTTTGTATTTCTCTTAAGGTTCTTGCCATATTCTGTCTTAATTATCATATACATGCATCTTATCCCCCCTACTATACTGGAAGCTCCTTAAAAATAGGGTATGTCCAACCCAGCTATCCCACTACTGGGTATTTATCCAAAGAACTCAAAATCAACAATTCAAAGAGATTTATACACCCTTATGTTCATTGAAGCATTATTCATAATAGCCAAGACTTGGAAGCAACCCAAGTGCCCATCAACTGATGAATGGACAAAGAAGATGGGGTATATATGTACAATGGAATACTACTCAGCCATAAGAAAAAAACAAAATCGTCCCACTTGCAACAACATGGATGGACCTTGAGGGTAATATGTTAAGTGAAATAAGCCAGACAGAGAAAGACAAACACCATATGATTTCACTCAGATGTGGAAGAGAAACAAACACGTGGATAAAGAGAACAGATTAGTGGTTATCAGAGGGAAAGGGGGTTGGGGGATGGGCATAAGGGGTAAAGGGGCACATATATATGGTAACAGACAAATAATAATGTACAACTGAAATTTCACAGTTATAAATTATTATGACCTCAATTTAAAAAAATAAGGTATGTCTCTTAATAGATACACAACATTTATTATATAGAATGGATAGTTATCATTTGCATAATAGATGCATTTGACATCTTTCAAATCCATTGTGTTTACTGCCCTCAAATGCAAAAAAAAACAGACAACTATTCATGTTCTAATATATTAAACATCCTCAGTACTCATTATTTTAAAAATATATCTCTAACTGTATGGTTCATGGACATATAATGTGAGAGAACAGTTTATCAAGTGGGTTCATTTTTAAGCACATCAAGATTAACATGACCATGTAAAGGTGTATGTTTAGGCAGTTAAATTTTTATAACATAAGCAAGCTCAAAAGTAAAGCCCTTTAATTCCTAGTGTCAAAGCCTAGAATTTTGAATTAAATTGTTACAATAGTCAATCATTTGAAAGGGAACTTCTTAGTCACTGATTGGTTAAAACAATCAATGACTGTAAAATCTATTTTTAACACGTCACTGTGTGTGCCCCAGTATTCTTTGTCTAACAACACTGTACCTTTAAATATGGCTAATGCCAGATGGTCTCCTCAATAAAAAAACAGCAGGAAGCAACATATTAATGCTACTCAACAAGCAAGTCTGCCAACACTCAACCAATGAAATTAGTCTTCAGCTAACCCATTCTGTCACCATGGCAACACTTATTTCACAAAAAATACTGGATTTTCAAGTCAAATAAGCCACCCATCTAATACCTATTATCCCTCAAACTATGATGATCGGGTACTTTAGCTAAAGTAACTGCCGAGATCTTTTCACTCACTTCGGATCAAGTCTACCTATGAAAAGCCATTTGCCCTTCCATTTTTAAATATTTATTTACACTCAGTTTCTCACTTTCTTGATTTCCTAGGTAAACATACTCTATTTAAAGGTGTGTGTATATGTGTGTATGCATGCACTTGTAAGCTAACAGTCCTAAATATAATGACAAATGTTAATGTCTTAGAAAATTTTCACTGGTACATGCTTTTATCAGTCTTTTATCAATATTATCTCTGATTAAAGAGATTAATCAAGGAGATAAATAATGTAGAAAAGATTAGAATGATATTCTTATTGTTAACAGCCTCTGAGTTATCTAACATGAATGTTCAAAATTACAAATAAATCGTATTTTTACTACAGCTCCATTTTAAGTTGAAATGATCATTTGCCCCATATAAGAGAGATGATCTTGTTTACCTGACGCAAATGCAGAGAATCTGAAATAATGTTTGGAAATATATTGTAGAATCAAGATATGATGATGGGGTAAAAAGGAGACTGACTTTGGAAGATGGAAGAGGGTGTCTAAGAACACAGCAGCAGCTCCCACTCAAATCACATCGCTAGAAGAATTTCTCCAAAAAGGAAAGGGAGAAAGGCAGAAAGAGAGAAGCTAGTCCCAGAAGAAGGGAAGAGGATGAAGTAAATAGGTTCTAATATACTGATTTTCTGTATTTACTTAACAATATAGCTATATATACGTATATATGTATTCTCATCTTGGTTCTGCCACTTATAAGCCTGTGATGTTAAACAACTGCCTTAATCTTTCTGTGCCTCAGTTTCCCAATTTTTAGAATGGGGATAATAATAGTACCAACCTCATAGGGGTTGAGTATTAGATGAGCTAAACCTTTTAAACAGTGCTTGGCATATACTAAGCATTATAGAAGTGTGAGCAAAAAGAAAGGAAATTCATATTCTTTTCATAACATTTAAATATTTTGCTTAGCTTTTTAATTTTATCTTTAAAATTTATTCTCTTTATTTTCTACCTTACTTCTACTGTTTTTTTTGGTTGTTTGTTTGTTTTTGGTTTTTTTTTTTGTGAGGAAGATCGGTCCTGAGCTAACATCTGCCAATCCTCCTCTTTTTTTTTTCTTTTTTTAGCTGAGGAAGACCGGCCCTGGGCTAACATCCATGCCTATCTTCCTCTACTTTATATGGGACGCCACCACAGCATGGCTGGACAAGCGGTGCGTCGGTGCTTGCCCGGGATCTGAACCAGCAAACCCCAGGCTGTCGCAGCGGAGTGCGCACACTTAACCACTTGCGCCACTGGGCCAGCCCCTACTTCTACTGTTTTTAATGTTTTTGTTTTCAAGTTTGCTTCATTTTCTTCTTTTATTTTAAATGTTATGTTTCAGTCTGCCTTAATTTTTTTAAGCATTTCAAGCATTTGATGGTTCACTTTTTCTTTTTGAAGATTCATCCTAAGCGAACATCCAGTGCCAATATTCCTCTTTTTTCTCCCCCCCCAGCCCCCCGCAAAGCCCCAGTACATAGTTGTATATAGTTGTAAGTTCTTCTGGTTCTTCTAGTGAGCTGCTGCCACAGCATGGCTACTGACAGACCAGTGGTGTGGGTCTGTGCTTGGGGAACCAGGCCCAGGCCACTGAAGCACAGCGCAATGAACTTGAACCGCTGGGCCATCAGGGCTGGCTCAAGGGCTCACTTTCTAAGAGCTACTTCAAAGTCAGATTGCAGGAGTTACAACAGAGAGACCCCAGACCACAAACCACGGTGAGTCTGACACCAGCAGTTCCTACATCACCTAATAGATTCCTCAGCCCGGTTAAAGATGACCCCAGGAGCTAATTCCGGGATAGGATGTAATATCAAAAACCTCACTGTGCAAAGAACACATATGATGATCTGAAAAGCATTTTCTCATGAAAACTCTGCTATATTTGAAATTTCAACATAAACACACACACACTCATGCACACTTTTTTAAACTTTGGAGGAAGGAGAAAAAAGAGGGCAAAGTAAATGGAACATCTGTGAGGCACCTTTTTTGTGCAAAAAGAAAAAAAAAGTTGCAGTGGTCTTAGAATAAGTGACTAGACAAAAGTCAATCTAGTTTTTCATTTACTTAAGACAATGGACGACTCTTCTTCATATTAGAATTAGCCCTGTCCTCTGGCTCATACACACAAGACTGGGTTGTCACAAACACGTGAGATTGGGTGTCACAAACACATGAGATTGGGCGTCATAAACCCTTCACTATAAGGTTTTTTTTAGTCATTCTACCTCTGAAGGTTAAAAAACATTTCGCAGGAGTCCTGTACAATTCTCTGTATGTGAAATAACATGTAGTACCTTTGAACTACATAGAATACACAGAATTTATGAGTTCAAGTTTTATCCTGTGCTATTTAGTTTCTAGGCTGAATATTCTAAGCATGAAACAAGAAGAAACTTGCTCCACACTCTTTTCTTTTCATTCTAATCCATTTGTATAAAAGAACTTGGAAAACCACTCTAAAAAGTCACTTTTTATTAGTCTGGCAAAGAAATGGTGGCTAATAAAACTGCTCAATCAAATCATTTCCAGGATTATTCACTGACCCCTGACACACAGAGAACTCTCTCCTCCATCCCTTCTTCCTCATCCGGCACTTGATGAGGCTCTGGACTCCCACTCTCATTAACACCCAAAGGTTATGACCGTGCACAGACCCAATGGAGAATTAAAGCAACTGTCTGAATAATTCAGAGCAAGTACTTTCACCTGAAATAATATGATAATCAAAAGGAAAGTTATTTTACACCAAATTAACTGGAAAATTATTTCAAGTCTTTTCACCACATTATTAGTCTATTTCCTGCTCACACAAGAACACACCCCCTTACACAAACATCAGCCTGAAGATTTTAGCATTTTCTTTGCTTGCTCATATCCTGACTATAAATTAACAACAGAATTTATCATCTAATCACTTTGGTAGAGTTTCTCAAAAGGCAAAAAAGCAAAACAAAATTTCATCCAGATATCTTTTATATATATTCTTAAATTCTTACAATAATACATACCACTATTTTCTGTACAATAATTTAAGGGGGCCCTTTATCTAGGTATAGTTCCTATATATATTTATTATTTTTCATAAAGGCTATTTATTAAATATCAATAATTCTCATACCATTATAATGTTTTATAAAACATTCACAAATATAGAAATAAAGTTCTTTAAGAAACCCTGTGCTGATTGTTGGTTTGGAAAAATTCACAACAAATATGTAACCCTCTTTGGCACAAATAACTTATTTCACGTTAAAATTTAATGTAGACAGCTGAACAGGTTGACGCAAGTACTATTTTTAAAAGGAAACCTCACCCAGTTTCAGTTATTTATATTCTGCACCCCTAACCTCCAACAACACAACATATGATTCATTCTGCATGGTACACACAAAACTTGAGTTGGCCATACAAACCACAATATCCTCCCAAGGGCCCTCTCCCAGTGTTTATGTTCTCCTGGGACCAGGCTTCCAATTTTGAATACATAACTCAGGAATCTAAGACTTTACTATAAATGGTCAGTGAGATGGGAGATGTCTAGCTTACATTCCACAAAAAGTTGCCTTTATGTATTACAGGAAGCACTGTGGTATAGTGCATACGTGATCCTTGTTAATGAGTTCTTGAGTTGTAATTTATATGTAACTGTCCTTTCTTGGACAATTTCTGGTTTTGCCAGTGCTTATCCTGAAGCAAGATTAAGTACTTCATCCCATCGCCCAAAGTTATCTACTACACAAAGCATCTCAGAGCATAGTGGATTCTGCTGACGACCCCATCCACCATTTCTATCCTCAAAGTTTCTCTTAAGCCACCAGCCAATAAGTCTTTCTCTTGCTAACTCTCCACACAGCCTCTGAAAATACGCCTTCTCCTTTTTATTCAATTTAGCCTATTCTTCAGCCCTGAAGGCCCAGCCCTCAAAAGAGTTCAGCAGAACAGTCTTCCAACAAAAGCTTATTTCTTCCTAAAGAAAGCTTATTTCTTCTTTCTACTGCCAAGAAAAATAATATTTTCTGTATATACTTATAGTATGCTAAAGTGATTTATTTCAATCCTTTCCTAATTTTTTGCCACTCAACACACTCTCCTGCCAACCCAGGCCCTGTCCCTCCACCCCGGGCACACCTATACTCCTTTATAGCAGACGCGTCAGGAAGCTCTGCTCTAAGGAACTGAAAACATACTGATAAGTTACATTCCTATAAATTCCCTCCCAGACTTCAGTCCATGCTCATGACTCTGAACAGACACATAAGAAATAGTTATGTTTAGTCCCCCACCTGTATACATTGTTATGGGAAATATTCTAAAAAGAATGCCCAGCTGTACATCAGGAAATGGGTTCTAGCTTGGGCATGTTGTTTAATCTCTCTCTGAAGCTCTATTTACTCATCTATAAAATGAGAGTGTTCCTTCCAGCTAGGAAAAAAAATCTATAATTCCAACGTTTCACAATTCTAGTTAACACTAATGAAGATTGGGTTTAACATGAGTAATTCAAAATAAATTTACCCTAATCAAAAACCTACAATTGGAAAAATTAGTTAAATACTAAATATTTCTGCATTTCTCTCCCAAAGGCATCCAACAAACTACATGATCATTATTCAAGTGTTAGACAAATGCAGCTGGATGAATGTTCTGAAATGGTTGCCAATGCGTGGAGAAAAGCTATGGGCTGAATTCTCTCCTTCAGTAACTCAAACTACATCACTTTTTTGCTGCTGTTGTTCTTATTTTCTTGTTAAATATAGTTTTTGAAATGTATACTCAAAACAGAACACTAATTAAGCTGTATTTAACTGCTGGAAATGGGCTTAACAAAATCAAAATTACTTAATACTTTTTTACTCCATGACTTACTAGAGAATGTTCAATAATAGCTACCTGGAGGAGGAAAGTATTGGTAATCAATTGTTGCTTATTACAATATATTCTATGTTTAATATAATTATACTTATAATTATATAATATATAATATAACCATATTATATTATATGCTTAATGTACATATAAAGAAAATGGTAGTATACTCTCCATCCCAAATAGTTTTATTCTCCTGATGAGGGAAATCAACCCAAAGGACACCATCCTAAAAACTATATTCTCTCTAACAAGGTGGAAATTTCACATGTTAATGGAATGTAATTATCTGTCACAATACTTATTGAATACTTCTGTGCCACCACTATTGGGGCTAGTGAAGGAACAGGCATAAGAAGCACAAGTGACACTATACTGGCATAGAATGAAGTCCCCTCCTCTACTTTCCAGATTCATCCTTTAAAACCTAGCCAAATCCCACGTCTTTCTGAAAGCCCCCTTGATGAGTTCTCTCTCAACTCCCTGTAGAATCTGAGTCAATACCTTCACATTAAGTACTTGGTAAATACTGTTGTTTGTTGCCCCCCTTCTGTAAGTATCTCTTCAATTTGCAGAATGTCACTCAGAAAGCAGGCACTTGGTTATTATTGTTAAATAAGTACATTAGAGCTACAAATATAATCACACATCTAGTAATGAAAGATGTGCCTCATTTACTGCCCTCTAATACTCAGAGTTTGATTTCCGAATGTGAACTGGTTTAAAAGTATTTCTGTCTAAGAAAACTGGACTGTGGTTACCAGGGGCAGTGGGGGTGGGGGGTGGGCACAAGGGGTGAAGGGAGTCATATATATGGTGATGGACAAACAAAAATGCACAACCCCAAATTTCACAATGTTAAAAACCATTAAAACATCAATAAAAAAAATTTTTTCAAAAAAAAAAAAAGTAGTTCTGTCTAGTATTTCCAAATACCTAGTGAACGAATCCCTTTAATTTTCTTGGTAATTTGTCCAATTAGAGTGATTTATACTTGAAAGTTGTTATAGGGTCTTTGTGATAATAAGGCATTCTTATTACCTTGGTCTGGGAACTGAGAACATCATGGAAAACGTGGTGTGGTCTGCAAATGAGAGCCTTCTTGGTCTCTTAGAAATGTTGGCGGAAGTATGAATTTTTGTTTGTTTGTTTGTTTGTTTTGTTTTGTTTTTGTGAGGAAGATCAGCCCTGAGCTAACATCCATTGCCAATCCTCCTCCTTTTTTTCCCTTTGTCACCCCAAAGCCCCAGTAGATAGTTGTATGTCGTAGCTGCACATCCTTCTAGTTGCTGTATGTGGGACGTGGCCTCAGCATGGCCGGACAAGCGGTGCGTCAGTGCGCGCCTGGGATCCGAACCCGGGCCGCCAGTAGCGGAGCGAGCGCACTTAACCGCTAAGCCACGGGGCCGGCCCCAAAAATATGAATGTTTTGCTTATGCTACTGTCTTTACAGAGTCCATAAACACATTACCCTTATTCTATGGATTTGGGGGGAAATTCCAGCCAGTCTCACTCTTCTGTACATTCATTTAAGAACACATTCTCTTTCATTCCTTCTCCCTATACACGCAGGTCATAGAATCATAGTAATCAAGGGTTCAGCTTCAATGTTAAAATAACAACAGCAAAAATATGAGTTTTAAAACTATTCAGGAAAAATACCTGATGTTCCGGAAAGTCACAGATAATTTTTTAAAATACATTTTGTGCAAACTGAAATAGAATCAAAAGAGAAGGAGAAATGTTTATTAGAACAGTATAAGTTGCCTCCAACTCCCATCTATCCAGCAATCTGAATCAACTATAGAAAGCATACACAGAAGTCTAGAAAAAATGGAAAAAAGATCTCAAAAATATTAAAAATAATTATCACATAGTTCATGGTTTTTACCGCTAGTGCAAGGCCTAGAGTTGTCCTCAACATGTAGCCCAGCAATTTAGACACATGAGTAAAATTAACATACTCTTTTAATGAAGTTTCTCCAGTTCAGTCCACAGTTACCATTGGAGAGCAAATCAGGAGCTGAAATGGATTTGAGAGGTAGAGTAAAATTGTGTATAACTCACATACATGAAAACATGAAACTCTATTAATCCCAGATGCTACACTGGACAGTGGAACACTAGAACCAATCAAAGACCAGTTAAGTATTTTGGGGAGACTCTTCCAAGCAAAACTCAGCCTAGAGGTTGTTCTAATTTGAAGAAAGTTAATTTGAGGAAAGCATATAGAATCCTTCCCATGCATTAACACATTGAAGGAAGCATTTTTACTAGGCATTTTGCACATCCTCAACACCTCCAAAATCTCCTGTAGCTCAGGCATCTGGAAGCAAAAATTCTTTCAGAGCAGGAACTTTCCTACTTTAAGGACTGAGCTCTGAGCCACTGCATGCAGAAATTAATGTTAAATGCAAGTTTTTTGATGCCCGAGAGGGTGACTTAGGTGAATAAAAAGATTTGGAAATTAATTTGGTTTGTAAAAGTCAATATTCAATTTATTAGACTTACAAATTATAAATTCAAAAGCTTAGTCCTTCCATGAGCATTCAAGCTCAGTTTACAAATCATATTAATCTATTTACAAATCTAAGAGATTCTATAATCACTTGAAAGAGAGATCTGGTCACTTAATTAAATTACCTTTAAAATTTCAAACTGTCAATATAAATTTAATATATTCATTTCCCTTTTTAAGTACCTTGTTTGACTAACTGACAAACATTTCCAACTTCTTAAATAACGTGGTAAATTTAATACATTAAATGTACATGGTGATTCTTAGCGTCTCTTAAATGTTCTACCACCTACAAACTTGTTAAAATTTCAACTTAAAAATCAAAGCTGACACATTTTTCTATTGAGATTACAAGGTATTCATCTTTAACATTGGAATCTACCAAATTCTACTGAACATTTTAAGTTTTAAAAGTACTTAAAATCCCAACATACAAAATCATTTCCAAATCTCCTTGGGGTTGAAGATTCTTACCAGGAAAGGAAACAGCTATGTCAACCCACACAGTTTTAGGGTTACCTTCCCAAAGAAATCTGACAAATCGGAGTCAGTAATTCCTCCCAGGTGACTATATACCACCAATTTGACTTCACACTTCCTTGGCTCTTAAAATAATTATTGTCCATCTTGTTCCAAAGATTTTTTTCCTTCTTTTCATTATCATCCTGTTTGGCAGAACTACACAACTCTTACAAATACTGAAATGGTATTCAATTGAATGCTAAATACCACCCATGGCTTTGTCTGATCCTTTGGTCACAATGACTAAGAGCTCTTTGCAATTAGTTCTTTGGTTCTGATACAAGAAAGCAGCCAGAGTGATGTGGCTTAACACAGCACAAGGACCTGAATCTTACTAAGAAGCAGATCAGGAGGCAACACAAAGCCAGGGCTCTATGTAAAAAGAACCAGAACAAGAAACGGGACCAGGCTGGGGTGGAACGTTAACATCAGATCCAATTTGTGATCACATACACATGCCAGGTACTATGGATAAGCAATGAACCTGGCAGAGATGGCACCTCTCCCCAAGCTCACAGGAAAGACAGAATTGTGTATGGAAATAACTATTTGCCCTGCAGTGGAGAGTGGGATGTGTTTGCATACCCACAGTCACTGGTTTGGCAGTGTGTATAACTATATCTAACATGTGTTATTCATTCCAAAGTGTTCATTCATTCATCACTTTCAACAATGCATTGAGAACCTGCTACAGACCCAACATACAAGTCCACACTGAAATATGCAGTTGTTATCCTGGTTCCAGGAAAGGGAAGACAAGTTAGGAAATCTCCCTCTAAAAAATGAGAGGACAGATAACTTTATAATTTGGCCACTGTAAAAATTAAGCACTGACATTATAAAAATCTGTCCTAAATTGAATGAAATTATGATTTTCATTAAATGTTTGAATTTGTTCATTTCTTATTTTTGTCACATTTTAATAATGTTTACATGCCAAATAACTTTATAAAATTTAATTTATAAATGGTTATAAGTCACCACGACCCTCTAACAGTTTTAGTATATTTGGCAAATAAATTAAGAAATTAGCAAGAAGGATGGTCCTCTAGAGAGAAGGAAAACTCTAGCACAAGCAATGCTTTAAACTATTAACTTGTAACTGAATTTACAATGGTATTTTTGAAGCCTTATTTTACAAGCCTGATTTTTGCCAGAAATGAAATGGAGAGTGCTAAGGACATGAACATCTGGCTTTTTTAAAAATTAGGCTCTTTTATGTGGCCAATAATAGGTTGTCACTATTTGATAAACAAAGGCAGTACAGACTTAAGCAAAATGTGCCTATTTTAAGATTCAGATTGTTTCTTCTTCAGCTCCATAAAACCTCATAAAAATAACTCCCTTAAAAATAAACTCCTCAAGTTACCTGTCTTTTTTATAGTATAACTATTCTTAACATATTCACTAAGATTTTCCTAATGCATAAATAACAGCAATGTATGTGCATTTTTGTAGGAAATTAATTAAGATCACTGTGATAAGATCTTAAAAGAAAACAAGGAAATTTACATTTTTTAGTTTTCATTTAAACACTTCTTTTCAACAATAGGCATCTTTAAGTCCCTATAAAAATAAATATTATCCAATTCCTCACCTATGATAGGTATGGAAAAGCTGTTCATTTAGGACCAAACTGGAGGTTGTTAATAAACAGATGGAGAACTATGCAATAAATGGTTGCCAGTAAATGAGCTTATACACATCCTGTGTGTTTACCCAAAGTTATCAGACGAAAGCCTCCCAATTGCTATTATTTCTTACTTTAATGTCCACAGAAGAGAGGAAAAGCCAAAGGGAGAAGAGGCAAAGAAAATGTGAGGCCACATTAACCTATTAGGTTCTCCAAACTGATCCCAGAGGGTATTTAGATAAAATCTTCAAGAGTAAAGGCAAATTTAGCCAAATATTTAAAACCCTGGTGGAATTTCTAACCAGATTCAGAGAGGACAATAAGAGCCCAAGAAAACGTCCTAAAAGTAAAAACTTTTGAGAAACGATTTTCTTTTTAAAAATAAGCCACTTAGATAAAAGAGAAAACTCTAAGTGTCGATAACAGGTATAGATAGGAGTGAAAACAAGAAAAATGAAGGCTATTTTATAGATGCATATGAAATCTATAAATATAAATACCTAAACCAATTTGAAATTTAAAATAATTTAAAATGACTGCTCCACTCATGATTATCTCGCCATCATCAAGACCTAGAGAAACTCTATATGTCTATATAGCATTTTAGTCTACTTGTCTATAGAGTATTATTCATTATACATCTATATAATATTCACATGAAAATTATCTATATTGTGTATTGCTTTAGCATTTTCCAAAAACTGAATTAGACTCTTGAGAAAATACATTTAACAAGTGGATTTCTCTTTGTGTGAGCACTACAAAGGTCCTGATAATTTTGTAGAGTTAATGCAGTTTCCAAAAGTGTGTTAACGTAATTCCCAGAATGCTGATTATGTGGAGAATCGGGCTTAACATTTACTGAGTTCCCACAATGAATAAGACTGGTTTCCTCTGGTAAACTTTAAAAAAAAGATCTGCGCTGAACCATGTCACGACGAATTAAACTATATCAATAGGACTGTTGTATTTTAAAATCAGCTGTCCAACACTGCACCTAAAACAGAAAAAGGACAAAAAACATTTTATTTTGCAATGTCTAACATTTCCAGTAGTTTTCCCTACAGATATTGTCCTTATGTTGCTACATCAAGAATAGTACAGGGAAGCCTTCACCCCTTGTATCTGGATACAGTACACATTTTGCAGAATCAAGTGACGTGCCCACTGGTTATACAGAATGTAAATTAAGCTCAACATGTGTGAAAGAGTGAATCTGGCGCAAGAAACTAAATAACTCACTTCAAGATACGCAAAGACACTGCCTAAAAGGGTGACTGGCAGATAAAATAAAATAGCTTATACATAGTGAGTATTCATGAAATATTCCCTAAATTAAATTGAAAGCATTAGCTACATTGACAAAAGCCTACTTTTTCTTTTCATCTTGGAAAGTTGAATTTAGCTTGGAATGCTACACAGCAATTTTTTATAATGGTTATGAGAAAAGGCTGTTTTAAAAACTACCCCGGGCTAGAAAAAGGAAAAGAAAAAGGGTATTCAGGACTTTGGTCAGGGAGGTGACAGCCCAACCTTTATACTGAAGTTTCCCTACCCTGAACTCATGGTCAAAGCTTATGATTTATGCAAGTTGTTGAACTGAGCTCCAGAAACAAACTATTTCATAGGGGGAAAAAATTACACAATGGTAGTGAATAGCAGCTGCATAATAAAGAGAAGATTTTCTGGTTTCAAATAATTTAGGCCATGTAGGAAGAGAAATTGGGTAGGTCCAATCAGACAGCATCACTTTGGGATCTGAACATCTGAGTAGTTACCTGCATATGCAAATACATGAGGTAATTGTTGTTTTTCCCAATTACCTTGACATCCATAATCACAGCAAGGGATTTTTTTAGCAATCTAATTTAAGTTAAAGGCTATATTTAGCCTCATTTAAAAAAGAAGTCATCTGTATCCATTTTTTAAATAATCAGTCTTTGAAATCAAACATCTTAAAAATGAGGGGTATTATAATTATTATTATAGAACTATGATGGCTCAGCAATGATTTTGTAGACTTCTATAAAAAACAAAATCTTTACTGGCAGTAGAAAGTTGTTTTAGAGTTTATAATCATAATTAACTCATTTCTTTTTGTTTAACAATCAACTTTGTAATCCTCTACGTGAGTCACCTTATCTTTCAAAGATTACTAACTGGGGACAGTTAGAGATGTAGGCAAATCATTTGAAATTAATAAAAGGTACTGATAACATAAACAGGCTCTTCTCTGAGGCCACATTTTATTAGAAAGAGCTGGCTGCTGAGTCTTACAAAACAGCATATCCTGAATTTTAAAAGAAAGAGAAACATTCACAGAGCAATGGACTGGCAGCAATTCCAGTAATTAACGAGAAGGGAAGGAAAGAGCAAATTTAAACATGTTTCAAATTTGAGCTCATTTGACCCATCAGCCAGCTTTCACATAAACCTCCTCCTCTATGGCATTTTCAAGTGCCTATTTAAATGCCATTTCATAAGGGAAGGGAAAATTAAAACCTGGAGCTGTATGACTTCTATGTTCAAAACGGCGCACAGCTCTTCGTATGCAACGCTAAGGGCTCATGCAGACTGTTTTTTTTTTTTTTTTAATTTATTTACTTTTTTTCCCCCAAAGCCCCAGTAGATAATTGTATGTCATAGATGCACATCCTTCTAGTTGCTGTATGTGGGACGCGGCCTCAGCATGGCCGGAGAAGCGGTGCGTCGGAGCGCGCCCGGGAACGAACCCCGGGCCACCAGCAGCGGAGCGCACGCACTTAACCGCTAAGCCACGGGGCCAGCCCTCATGCACTTTTTAAAGGTCAAAAATTTTACCAAGGACATTTTTACTGATTAGAGCTCTTATTTAACACTTAAAAAGCAGCTTAACTTTCTAAAATGTCTCAAGAGGAAAAGAGCTTCATACTAGTCCAAGTTATAACACACAACAAACACAGCAAGCCATCACTGAAACTTGAAGAGATGTGCAGTTGGTGGGTTTCTCTATTACACAAAACTGGATGCATCACAGTAAAACATAAAGTTTATGCATAAGAAAAATACCATTTCTATCCTTCCTTGTTATCGTACTTTTGACATGCTATCATGCAAACAGTCAACATTGACCTTCAATACAGCTTTGTTCTGTGATGCACATTTTTGCCTGTTTGAGAAATTTCATTTATTCCACAGACAGTCACTGAGCGGCCACTACATCCTAAGCATAGGACTATACATTTGGGACAAAGAAATGAACAAAATACAATCCTTGACCACAAGAAGCTCACTGTCTACTGGGGGAACCCTTAGACCACCAATGGAAAATGTCATAATAGAGGAAATAATAACTGTTAACACATATTAAATTAAGAACTTTATATTTGTGACTTCATTTAATCATCACATTATTGTCAGTTCATAGGTGATGAATTTGGGGCTTAGAGAGAAGCAAATTGACTTGCCTGAGAGCACTTAGTTAAAGACAGGAAGAGGCAGGATTTAAACTCAAGTCCCCTGACATCAAAGCATATACCGTGAACTTTTACGTTATAGCTCTTCAAAGAACTATGGAAACAAAAAGAAAAGACCCCAGTGGGGGTAAAAAAATTAGGAAGGGGTAAGAGAGGAGGTTTCAAGATGTTTCACTTACACGGAGTCTGTAAAAGAATAAAGTAATCAGGACCTGAGCAGTTTCATTACAAATTCTTTAGGAAAATAAGTTAGTTGGCCAAAGTAAATGTTGGAATTGCCCTAGATTTATTTAGCTACCTGAAGAAACAACCGTAAAGACATTCTCAAATAATGATGAACTCTTTCACTGTTCCTATGGAAGGAAGTCAAATTGAAGAAAAGCAGGAATGCCCCGCATTTTAAAAATCGATAGAGGGCAAACATTCGTGAACAAGAAAACAGGGATGAAAGGGAAAAAGTCCTTCAGGGCCGTCAACTGGGCTTGTGCAATGCCATGTCACAGGTAAGCATTCGGCAGGTCTCAAGCGGTGACGCGGCCAAGAAGGCCTAATCCAAGTGAAGGCAAGCCAATGGAGCACATTTTCCAGACTGACTGAAAGTGAAGCAAAATTTTTAACAAATTAGCCCATCTTCTTAATAACCAGACGCAAGCAACTTCACTAAATTCTTTTCTATATTCTATACTACTTTGCCTCACAGCACTCCTGTGAGGTATGAGTTTTCTAAGTATTCCTATTTTATAGACAAGAAAAAGAGGTAAAGAGAAGTTGAAAGCATGAAGCTACTTCATAAAACAATTGGAACACAGTTGTTACTTTAATCTTTTGATCAAAAGTACCTGTCCTATGCCTCGTGGCCTCAGAGTCATATTCTCAATTCAATAAGCATATCTTAAGAGCTTACTGTATGTAAATCACTATGATAGCTGTTTATGAGCAAAAAAATGGACAAAATATGCTCCCCACTCCTGAGGATCTCCCTGTGTGAGTCTCTCTGGTAGAGAATTACCAAATTAATCCTTAATAATATGATAATGAATGACAATGGGCTAACACCGTGTTTCTCAAACTAATGTAACAATAGTTCCAAGATAAGTTCCTTGAAAAAAGGGGTTCTATGGTAACAGAAGATAGGAAAATACTGTATAGCAAAGGTCTAACTTGCAGATCTGAAACATACATGGGCATATTAAGGGCTCTGATAAGTCTTGCCATATGCAAACCTGTTTATGCTTGTTTACCTAATACTTATCAAACCAAGCTGAACTAATGTTCCATTGAATACACTTTGGGAAAATCGGGGTTATGTGTCACCTCTTACAGGGGCTATTTTTGCATATGTCAAAAATGTCTTTCCCAGGGCCAGCTCTGGTGGTCTAGTGTTAAGTTTGGCACACTCTGCTTCAGTGGCCTGGGTTCAGTTCCTAGGTGCAGACCTACAACACTCGCCTGTCAGTGGCTACGCTGTGGTGGCGGCTCACATACAAAAAAGAGAAAGATTGGCAACAGATATTATCTCAGGGTGAATCTTCCTCAGCAAAAGAAAAAATATCTTTCCCAGAGGAAGTGACTGTAAAGATGGAGATTTCACCCATACTATGCCAATAAGCGAGACGCTGGCAGATGATTCCTTTGCCACCTCTCAAATCAGTTTCCACAGAAAGCTGCCTATTTTGTCTGAGCACAGGATATAATGTTAGGGGCCAGCCCAATTTCCTCTCTTTCATTAGCCAATCACAAGTCAATCAAGTACATTATTTATGGCAAGAGCTTCACAGACTCACTGGGGTCTAAAAATAACTCTTGACCACATGAAGTACATCTAGATCCTTCTCCAGAATCTAACATCTATATTCACCAATTGTAAGGTGTTACTCAGTTGTAATCATTTCCCACTAATACATACTAATCTAGTATGAAAAGAGGCCATACAAAATCATCAAAATTCCCACTTTTTTTCAAGTTGTATAGAAATTTTGCCAGCATTAAATGTTCCATCACAATATTTGGCAAATGCATACTGGCATTCATACACTTTAAATTTTAACAGATTTTGGAAGGAATGGGTCCAAAATAATCATTCCAGCCTTTGAGAAAGAAAAATCTATGCTCTAAAGAATGTTTCTAAGATAGCATTTTAGCTATAAATCAGATTCACTCCCCAAGAGCAATCTTGAACTACGTGTAAAAGAATTAGTGTTTTAAACAAACTAATCTTAACTCATGTTTAACTCTTGAAAGGAGTGGTCTGGGAATACAGATTCCACTGCTTAGACATAAATTAATAAAGGTTTCTTTTATGAGTATTGCAATGACGGATACGCATGCCTAGGAGAGCATATGTTTGAGTTTGAGCATGAGTCCCCATGTGTAGAAATATTTTCAAAGTATAAAATATAAGCAAACAGAAAGGAAAATGGGGAACGCGATTAGGCCTGGCAAATATCATACCTAATGGGAACACATCTGAGAACCTAGAATCAGCCAAGAGGCCAATCCAAGCATAGAGACTCAATCCCAGCCCAGTCTTCATCCCTGTCCCGCATCTGCGGTCCAGACGCACGATGTGTAGGGAGATGAGGCTGGTGCCAAGACCACCTGCAGTTCTAACTGAGGATGGCTGATACCTACAACCCTTCTCCAGTAGATTTTTGCAGGTCTCCAAAGGGATACAAAATCATAACTGAGACCCAACATTCAGCTGGTCAAGAACCAAGCTGATTCCTATGATGTGATGACAGAATAGGTATAGATATTCCTTGCTGACCAATTCAAAATGGAATTTTCTCTCCATTTTGATAAATTCAAATGTAGAATATCTGAGAGAATGAATCATTTTCAGGAGATAAGTTCAAGTTCAGCCCACAGCCTGGTACCGAACAAGTACGATGATGATCACTTCTCTGCTCAGGAAGAGAGCTGGTGGTATCAAGGAACACTTCTCTTCATACTCTGCTAATCTAACCAAGTAAACCTCTCACTCACCGGTTCTGCCACAAGGAAAGGCTTTATCTGTATATGCTGTTTTGTTTGGGGAGAGTTTTTCTATCATCATAACTAAATCCTCACACATTAGCTACATTTTTTTTCAAGTTCAGAAAAAGAATTCAGATTAAGAAAACCAACAAACTTGACACCTCTCTCTTAATGGAAGATAAAATGAATACGGGCAACTTCATCATAGTTTTAGGGAAGTAAATGAATTTTTTAAGCCAAATATTATTTCCTACTAGTTTAATGAGAAATATTATTTCAAATTTTAAAAAGGGCTTATAAAGTGAAAATAGTTAAGATAGTTGCTCTATTCCAAAAGCAGAGGGCTCTGTTAAAACCTACATCTATATGAACTACAATGGAATTGGTAAATTTCCATATTCCGTACATTTCCTGCCTTCTAGTCATCCATTCTTCAAGAACCAAATCCCCCTGACTTAATGTCCCTAGTCTCCTTTCTCCAGTCCTCCCACATGGTTCTTGCAACCCTGCACAGCTTTATACTATCCTTCAAACTCCCAATTCACAACTCCCCAAAGGGCAACACTTATCTTGTGTATCACCACACAGCCCATAGAACCTGGCCTGCCTAGAGTGTACACGCGCTCAAAAAACACTGAAGGCATTCATTTCTACCTCAGAGTAAGTATAGATATTCCTTTTTCATTTCTTAAAATATTTTAATCTAAAAGAAATTTGAAGGCTATATAAAAATGGTGAACATTTTCCTTTATCTAAAATTTCCTAAAAAGATCATACAAGTACCATCAAACTTATATACTGATCAGACCTCTCCATTTACTAGTGTTAAAAACAATATAACAGGCCCAAAATGGAGTTGCTTGTGCTAAGCCCCACGTCACCAAACCGAGGCTTAATTACAGTTTCTGCTCTCCCAGAAATGGAATCTTAAACCACTCAATCAGGAATCTCCTGATCAGCACTAGTTAGGTAATCTGCCTGATAGACCCCTGCCATTCCCTAAAGGAAAGTGCAATAACCAACCCGCTTTTTTGCCTAGTGTAACTTCCTTGTTCCTCTTCCCTTCTGCCTATAAAAGTCTTTCATTTTGTACAACTACTCGGAATTCCTTTCTATCTGCTAGACTGGATGCTGCCCGATTTATGAATTGGTGAATAAAACCAATAAGATCTTTAAAATTTACTCAGTTGAATTTTGTTTTTTAACACTAGCTCCCTGAAGATTTCTAATCTACTTATTTCCTCTTAAAAAGTGGTGGAGAAAGAAATGACTCTTAAGGTTTTTTTAGTGTTGGTTCATGATGGTTTACTTCTACCTTTAAAAATACAACAAATAGATATTTTGTATTATATTATTGAGTAATACCATGAACTTCAAGTTCCCTTTATTTAACAAGGAATTATAAAGCACATAACGTAAAACATTTCTGAGTTCACAGTCATAAAATTAATTAAATCTGTATATTTTGTGTTTATGAAGAATAAAACATTTTATTTTAAAACAATTGTGTTATTCAGCAAATGAGTGATTCATTTTTTCCGTAACATGTATTGAGTGCCTGCCATGTGCCAGATCCAGGCTAGGTGCTAGAGACACAGTCCCTACCACATAAAGCTTGCAATCTAGAAGAGGGATTTGCAAATCTTGATGGACCATACAATTCCAGATATTCAGGCAAAAGAATTATTGTTTTCATTTTCAAAAGCACATTGCATTCTAACAGTAATATCACTTTAGAATTTCATTTCTAAACTTGAATCAAGGCAACAAAAAGTTAACATTAGCTTTCATGTAATCTCCTTGAAGAAACAATGTAACAAATTCTGAGGGGCAATGTACAAAAAGTAGAATACCGTGGTCCTAATTAAGTAGGCAGTAAGAGAATCACAAATATTTAGATTGGCTTTATCTGTGCCTCGGATGTCTTGACTTGGGTTATCTGAAATAACTGAAAATGAGTTGTCACATTTTAAATTTTTCTTTATCTTCAGATAAAAGTACAAAACTCTTGTTCAAAATTTCCAATTCTACATACTGAATCCTTCTAGACTGCACTATATAAACTGTTTTCTAGGATCTCATTTTAGAGTTTTGACAGCAAACTTATACAAACCTTTTCATTTATATTATTTGAAGGTAAGACAAGTGTTTTGAAGTGTTTCCTGTTTGAAGATTAATTATTGATCAACCCATACACTCTCCATTTGAAGATCCAAGTGTCTCTGTTGATCACCTAGCTTAATCCCTTCTCAGTTTGAATCCTAAATATCATTATAAACTATTCTGGCCCTACATTGAGAATTTTTAGCTTATATTCTTGCTTTCTTTGTCATTAAAAAAAAAAATTAAGCATCCCATGCTGACATTAGTCCAGATTACTTTAATATACCTTTACTATCAGAAAATCAGGACTTAAGAGTTATATCATTTTTAAAGAGCAGAAACATAATGAAAAAAAGCCCCAAAGACATTTTTTAAAATACCTCTTTATTAACACTAAATGAATCATATTTAACATAAATTGAAACGCACCTTATACTCAGGAGGAAGACGTATAAAACGGCTATAGGGGAACATCAGTTGAAATAAAAACCTGGTCACAAACTATTCATCTGAAGTGGCGAAAGCAGAGAAAATGAAATATTCCTTTTTCCTCAGACAGGCCATGTGCAGTTTCAAAATCAGAATGCCTGTCAGAGGCCACTTTGCCATCCTCAGAGGAGGATCTACGTGTCTGCACACACCACCACCCAAAGTGGCCAATATCTTTAACGTTCCCTGAGCATCCACAGCAGAGCGTGCACCTAATAGGCACGTCCAGGTAGAGATGGATTTGCAGAGCCTGCGGGACCCGTTAAGCTGGTCCTCTGGAAATCAGGAAACAAATAACTGACTCCCTCTTTCCTCTAAGTCCCTGCCTTCTGCATCTCATCTTTCTACTCACCCTCCTTCTTCAGGATTCTCTATTATTCCCTCCGGTTTTTGATACAGCAAAGTGCGAGTGACCGCCGGGTGTGCGGGCGCGCAGATTTGCTTGCTCCGAGCTCCTACCTCCCCCTCTCCAGCCTCTCTGGCCTTTGCTCACCAAACGGTGGCCTAAGGGCTGGGGGAAGGCTTGGAGCTGCGACGAGGAGCGGGGAAGGACAGCAGAGATTGGGACCTGGCAATCCGCAGAGTTCCGGGTCAGGTTCATCCCCATCTCCATCCCTCCCTCCACCTCCGACCTTCCACCCCAGACGCCCTTTTCCAGAAGCCACCCCGGAGCCCACCTTTCCCTCCCAACCCCACCGCCACCAGTCCAACCCTCTGCAGCCCTCCGCGTCGCCCCTCGGGGATGGCAGGGAGCAGCGCCCTTACCAGGCTCATGGACACCGGGGTTGTCGGACAGCTCGATGACCAGGAGCTCCCGGCCCTCGAAGCTGCGCCCCACCGTGTAGATCCTGCTGATGGCGGTGCACTGCAGCCACACGGACACCAGCGCCTCGCGCAGCTCGGGGTAGCGGTGGTACTCGAAGGAGATGCCGTCCTCCTGCTGCAGCCGCCGACGCCGCCTCATGCCCGCCGCGGGCGCCCCGGGCTCCTGGGCTCCGGCGCCCAGCAGCCACCCGCAGGCGGCCAGAGCCCCGCACAGCGCCAGCAGCGCCCGGCCTCCCCGCCCGGCCATCGCCCCGCCGCCGCCCGCGCCCGCCTGCGCCCGCGGCCTCTTTTGTCTGCCCGGCTCCGCCACCGCGCTGCCTGGCGCTGCGGGGAGGCGACGAGCTCCGCACCAGCCTCCTCTCGCCTCACCGTCCCCGGCCGACTGAGTGGCAGCCGTGCGCTGGGGCCACCCAGAGGAGAGGGGCGAAGCGGCGGCCCGCGGGCTGCACTACCGGCCGCCGAGCCCAGGGGAGCTGCGGGAGAAACCACTGCGGGGAGGGGCCGCGCACGGCCGGCCCAGCCCGCGGTCATCTGGGAGGGCTGCTGGCGTTCTTCGTTGGCTCAGAACCACGTCAAAAGCCACATGGCGCCGGGGACGACGCAGGTGAAATGACAGCTACGGTCTGGGTCTGGGAAGGTTGTTGTCATTGAGAAACCCATGACATTGCGTGTGGAAAACATACTCTTGGATTGCTAGTAGAGCCTTTTAAAGTGACATCTTTTCCGAACGGACCAGGGTTTTCCTCTCAAGGCACCAAGAATTGGAGAACATTCCAGGAAAAAAGCAACAGAAAGGAAGTATTGGCAACCACTTGCCTTCTCCCCATGATGTATCTTTAGTAACTGTATTGATAGACCAAACACAAACCCAAGGGTGGATTTTCATTTATTGCAAGGTCTGGCCGGAAAATAGCACACTGAGCACTTTGATTTAGAGATTTAAGAGAATGAAAATGCATTCTATAAATTTGCAGATACTGTCTTTAATTGTATTTATGCACATTCCTGGATTCTTCCAGGGAAAAAAAAAGCAAACAGCTAAGTCAACGTCATGTGGCAGTGCCTGTGCCACCCCCTTCTGTAACACCTCTGGGGAAAACAAAGTTCAACTCTGGGAGTGCCTAGAGAAGGATTTAGTTTGGTGTTAAGATTAAATCTTTCAGGTGCAGTTTATCTGGGTGATTCTGGCTCAGGGTCTCTTATCTGGTTGTAACCAAGATGTTGGCCAGGACTGCAGTCATCTGAAGGCTCCATTGAAGCCGGAGAATCTTCTTTCAAGAAAAAATAAAATCAAAAGATTAAATCCTGTTATGGAAAAAAAAATCTCCGATCATGAGAGATAATATGTCCGTTCCCCTCTGCAAAGTTATTGTAAAAATATAAAACCATTTATGGCTTTAAATACCCAGACTTATTTTTTTTGGAAGGAAGGTCAGCCCTGAGCTAACATCCATGCCAATCCCCCTCTTTTTGCTGAGGAAGACTGGCCCTGGGCTAACATCCATGCCCATCTTCCTCCACTTTATATGGGACGCCGCCACAGCATGGCCTGACAAAGTCATCAGACAGTGTGCACGGGATCCAAATCCAGGCCGCCAGCAGCGGAGTGCTCGCACTTAACCGCTACGCCACGGGGCCAGCCCCAAAAACCCACCCTTTGCAGGGGATTAATATTCCTGGAGCAACTCTGGAGCATATGTTATTCTGAAAAGGTTGCCATTTGGAATCAAGAACAGCACAAATCTAAATAAATAATCAATCCGTTGGGTATTCCAACAAAGGATAAAAGCTGGACGCCATGAGGGTAATTTTTCACGTTAGACATTTTTTTCTAAACTTGCTCTTTCTCCACCTGTCTAACAATGCGTTGCACTAAATGAGAACTTCCTCCTTGCGAAGGATCCAGATATTTAAGTGATTTCATTGGATCAGAAAAAAAAAAAAACCTGCTGGAGAGGCTGGTTCCAAACTCCTCTTGCGACAGCAGCCTGGATCTTCTTTTTTGAATTTTTTGGGGAAAAGTGCCACTATAATGACACGCCACTCACTTGAACTTGGATCCAGCCACGTTCCTTGTCAATGTAGGCGGAGCTAAAAACCATATATTTTCCACTATGACCAGTCTGTGTTTGATTACATGGTCCAGAAATTTGAAACCAGAGTTATAATTACATTTCTAAAATCATACCCAAAAAAGCAACCTTGTAAACCTAGAAAAAGAAAACAGAGTAGCTGAAACCAACAACTTCAGAAGTGGAAGGTTAAGATTTTTATGTTAGCAATTTAAGGTCACCACACTAATTTGTGGCTAGGTGGGGCATATTGACTAGCAACTACACACGTCAACAATATATTATTCATTGAAGCCCTGTGTTGCCGGTTAGCTATCTCTTTAAACAAAGGGTGTGTTTTCTATTTTCTCCCAAATCTCAATTTTGTGAGTTGCTTTCTCCTTTTTTTTTAAATGGGTGGAATCCTACCAGCTACGTGGTCTCACTTGAGGGGGAACTCTTTGCATGTTAGAAATTCGTTTCCCTTACCTATAAAATGAAAGCTTTGGATTGTGTTATTCATTCAAGTGCTGCAGAATCATCTAGGAGTTTGTAAAACGTGCGGTTTCCCAAGCCCCCACCAATGCAGTAGGTCCCAGATGGATTCCAGGTATTAACAAGGTTCCAGGCTTTAACAAGAACACCAGGTATTTCTGATTTTGATGTTTGATTGACAAACGTACTTTGAGGAATACGGTACTATTTCTAAGGTCTCCTTCAGATCTAAAATGCTATGATTCTGGAAGTTTTCTTTCTGAA